>NC_133897.1:137334772-137675096 GCF_964199755.1 Larus michahellis | reverse complement strand
TGGGAGTCCTACGCACCATAAGCTGCTCTTGGAGGGTAAACAAACACCTCTTGGAAGAACGTGGCGTGCTTCCCTTTGATGTTGCTGAGAGGTTTTGGAGTACGTGTAAGAAGTAGTCTTCCTCTTTTTCACACCCACCTCCTCACACCGCATAGTTAAAATTAGTTTCTGTTCTTTCCTATGATACTTACAGCATGCAGAGTCAAAGTGTTTTCTTTTTTTTCTTTGGCTGTAATGAAAATCTCTTCTCCCTTCAAAAGTCTTCAGACCAAAAGTTAAGTTTGTCCTACACTATTTTTAGGTGTCAATTCAAAGAAACATTATTATGGAGTGTAATTTCTCCTTTGATGTACAAATGAGGTTCTTTTGATGTGGGGCGGTTGTTCCCATAGCAAAGCAACTCTTCAGTGCAGTTCATTATTAGCAAGCAATTGTTAAATGAATACATCTGTTTATACTATGTAGGCAAAACTGATTGTGGTGCTAAGCGAGCTTGCCTCATACGCCGTGTTTTATATCTCCTGTTACTCTGAATTCTGTTGGATTTTGAATGCTTGGTATTAAATTATCCGTTGTCATTTTTCCTTGAGTCTGCTGTTTGTTTAATTTACTTTCTGTATTGCAGAACTGTTTCAAGCATTTCTGGAAATATGTTGCTGTGGGTGTTTTTTATGGAGTTTTTATCCTGCTCTGCTTCTGGGCAAAACCTTGAAATTTGACAGGGGTAGCCTTCCTCGGGGAGGTGCCTTGTGCTACTTGCTCGATAATCCACATAGACTGAGCTAAGATAGGAGGTGTTTGGACATGTGTAGAGATTTGATAGATGAGGATCTTCAAACGCATCAGCTTCTCTGAGCAATGTTCATCTCCAGATAATTCTCCGTTATTTTCAGTACCCTTTAGCGTCTACTGGCTCTTCTCCCAGACCAAAGGCAACTTGAGCTCTGACAGCAGAAATTCGTCCTACGGCCCAGTGAGGGAGGATGGATAGTAGTCAGGAAGAAACAGTGATTTCTGGACTTCTTCATGTTGTACTTCTCCTGGGCAGAAAAAGAATAATTTTCATTTCACAGTTCCTTGATCACTGTGCCAGTCATCAGTCTTATGATTAGAGAATCAAGTATCATTTTTTGTGTTGGATAATAGGCAGTTTGCACGGGGTGTTTTCTGCTAGTGCCAAGAGTAACAGATAGTAGTAGTGATGATCTTCTCAGGGGAAGAAGAGGAAACTGAAAACTGAGCTGGGATTTAGAAAAGTTAGGTGCTTTTTTCTGCTCTATGATATGCGTCCTTTAGCAGTAAAACCAGTTATATTGAATGAAACTTGAATGTATACCTAAGGGACTGAATTGCGAATGTTGGAGAACCTTAATTTCTATCTTTAGCTTTTGAAAGCTTGTTTTTGCCACCTTAACTTTCTTATAGCTTTCCTTCATGTCATAAATCCGAGAATTAACAAAATGTTAAAGGAAGTCTTGTATTTCATCATTTCTTTTTTAATCATTTCCCTATGAAAAAAATCAGTTCGAAACCTATTTCCAGTATAGAAAATGATTCAGTCATATCTTTTGATCTTTGCTGGAGGAAGAACAAAAAAAAGTTGTCTTGGTTTAGACAATTAGCTTAGACAATTAGCTTAGATATTAGGTAAACAAGTTCAACTGTTAGGATGGTGAAACTCTGAGAGAGCTTACCTAGGGGCTGTTTAAAAAACGCTTTCCTTCACAGAGGTTTCTTAAAAGCAAGTTAGATAAATATTTGTCTGGGGTAGCCTCCTCCAGTGCAGAAGGTAAGACTGGAAGTCTCCTCCCACCTTTACTTTTTCTGACTTTGCTCAAGCATTTTAAAAGTGGCTGATCATTGAAGATGACTTGCTTTGACACACTTTAAGGCAAGTACAGTGGAAAATCCAGCTTTCCAATACAGTAGGTGTCAGTAAACACTTCAAAATTCCTGAAATAAATATTTCTGCGTGCTGCGTGTAAAATACTGTCTTTTTTCCAGGATTTTGTGTTCCCTTATAAGTGACTCGGATGACTAGTACTCATAAATACAGTCTCAAAGTAATCTGCTCAGCTTCTTTTGTAAATGACCATTAAATAATTAGGATTAACATGGGAAGCCTGTAGCTGAAATACTGATACAGCTATTACCCAGAATTGATTCTGCCACCTCAGTTTCATTTTGTGCATTTTCTTAGCTCTCATTCCTTTCCATTTGCTTGATAATTGTTGGAAGAAGCTAAGGTGGTCAATCATACGACCTTATCTCTAAAACAATTTACTAGCAGGCTTTTCTAAACTGTAACTTGAGTAAATATATATTTTCTGGCTCACCAAGAGCTTGCACTGTTTAACAAGAAGTAACCTCGTGATGTGCCTTCTCAACTTCTGGCTCTCTAATTTCCTGGTTTTCTCATCTGTGCTACGAAGAAAAGTGGTTTTTATTGAAGAATGAATATGGTACTTACATCTTTGTACCTGGGTTGTTTTCTGTTGAAGCTAGACAATGTTAGGGGGAAAAAAAAATAGAAAAACATGTGAACGCCCAGTATCACCATCATATTGAAGTATTTGGTATGAGCCTACACACACACTATAGTTTAATTAAAATCTGTCATTGCTTGACTGCTTGCATGTGTGCACATGCACAGACCAGTTGACTCCTGAAAGGAAAACTCTTTAAGAAGGTATCTTGTAATCGCCAAATGGATCAGTGAGTCATTTTCGTAGAAGTTACTTAGATATCGAAATCAGGAAATAAATGTTGAAAATGCTGAAGAGTTATTTTTTTTCCATCACTTACTGTTACACACTGTAGAAGCTTGAGTTACAGCAGAGTCTCACTCCCTTGAGTTGGAGGATAGCATCTTTAAGACTATTATACAGCTTCACTGAAAAATCTAAATGTTTTTAGTGGTTTTGGAGATGCAGTTTAGTTACCTGATGTCAAACAGCTAACCTGCATATTGCTGCACAGCCTGCACAATTACTGTGCAAAGCAGTTTGCAGTGAAACATTTATTTTGCAATATCCAAGGCATGAACTAAGGATAAAACCTGGGTGTTGGAATATTAAATTATTTAATTTTATCAGTCCTCATTTTTTATGGTTTTTTTTTTTTACTTTATCCAAATTTCTACAAAATACTAGTTTTGTAAGACATTTTTAGTCCAGTGTTACCTTTGCACTTATTATGTTTGCACATAAAATTTTGCTTGTAGTCAGAGTGATGCTTATACTGCAATATGAAATGACACAAGTGTTATTATGAGTTGTTCTTTTTCCATCGCAAAGATGGATGAGTGTGTATTTGACATGCAGACTGTGATAATGGTATTCCAGGAACATTCAGCAAATACTTCCCCGGTCACTTCTCCAGTTGCTCCAGCAAAATTATTTTGGTTTCTTAAGTAAGGCTGAAACATTAGAATTACGCCTGATAAAGCTGGAAGAAAACCACTGAAATAATTATTTGGAGCTAAATCTGTTCTCTGTATCATTACGTGTCAAGAGTGTGAGGAATTAACTGTTCACGTAGCGAAGGGGAACCCTTGGACTTCCCAGAGCCACTTCACTGTCGCCGTTGCAGCAGCGAGGTTACGGTGGCTGCTGCCTTATCATTCCCCCGGCTCTGCGGGGGTGAGTCTGCCTCCTGGTCCCCCGCTGCCCTTCAGAAATCCTGCTCCTGCTTCTCTTGGCCACAAAAATTGCTCTTGGGGCAGAGAATCCAATGCACAGACAAATCTAAGTCCCCTGCCAGGGGTTTCCAAATCCCGTCTAACAAATAATTGCAGTGCTAGCTGAACTGTTAAACTTCTGTGGTTTCTTTCTGATTTTTACTGCAGTTGATGAAGCAAAGCCGACATTCTTGCATTTATTTGCTGTTTTATTGGGTGTTAAGTGTGGCATGTTGCTAAAATCCTACATTAAATAAGTCTGACTTTTTATCTATTAAATTTTATGTATGTTTCTATAAGTTTTACTTAGGTACTATAAACAATATGACTTTTCATATATTAAAATGATTCCCATGCAAAAGTGATATTTTAAAGTTTAGTTAATTACTCCTATTTAGTCACGTCATGTTATTGGGTTGATTTGATTTGCTCGAACCTGTTCTGCCGACAGATGAAAGGCTAAACAAATTCATCATGTCTTGTAAAAGGAAAGTCAATTCAAGTATTTAAACATTTCGATTTAAGAATTTTTAATTGCAGTGTGGAATAAATAGTGACTTTTTAACTGACAATTTTCTTTGTGTGTTAGTTGTGCACATCCCTCACTACTGAGTTTAACTAACTTCACCTTCACCAGCACGCTTTCTTCGAAGTTTCTTCTAATAGTTCACTGAACTTTGTAAGTGTGGTTAATGCTGAGATGGGACAGTGTGAGTGTGAGACACGGTCCGAAAGGTGGCAAGTCCAACGTGCTTAAAGAACTTGGTAGATAGATGAGTTGCTGAAATACTGCCAGCCTCACTGGAGTTAAATTTAAGGTTTTGGTCCATAAGCATTGCCGTACGGTGGTGTAACAGTGCTGACCGTACATCTCTCCGTGGAAGGACGTACACTGTGTGTCCTGGCTGCAGGTTAAATTTCTGCAGGTGGTAAATGGCCAAGCAGGTACTGAAGATCAGTCCTGTAGCAACGTAAACCTGAACCTGCCTCCTGGTGCTCTGCCACGCTCTGGGCTCTGTGGGTGTTTTATCACCCAGGTAATCCGAGTTTTTTCCCAAGCATAAGAGAAAGAGAATTTGACCTGGGTGACTGAATGCCTGGTTTTGCCTTGTATAGTCATTATTATTATTATAACTAACACCAGCGGCTTCAAAAGCGTTTTACTGCAGGCATGATCTTTTAAAATGCATAAGTAAATTTTTTCGGAGTTGATAGAATATTTTAATGGAATTGACACATTAATAGGCAAAATTGTTTATATGTAGTTTTTTCCATTTCCCGGTGTGAGAAAACTTTCAGAACGATTCTTTCCACCACAAGAGTATTACGGATTGCTTGGACCATCAATACTTTCCTCAAATCTTTTGTGGAGTACAATAAAGCTCCCTGTCCTTTTTATAGAGTGAGTGGTAGAATTTCACCCTGCATTTAAAATGTAGATAATACATTGTTTGGAGAAGTTTGTTTGAAAAGGTAGGTTAAGCTGGAATGAGTCGTCACCTAGGCGCTCTCTGTGTGTGTGCGTGTATCGGGAACTCGATACTGTGGGAAAGCTGCAAGGCACCTTCTAAGGTGATGGAAAAGAAATACTGTACCACAATTAGTTTTACTCACAAACGAGAATAGGATTTTGTTATCATGATTAATTGCGTCTTACCGTACTCCACCAGAGGGAAAGCAATAGCAGGAGCTGAAGTTCTTGAACGATAGAGAGAAAGAAAAGACTGACAAGTGAAAGGTACGGAAGCCGTCTTGAGATCTCTCTTACTTTTGCTAACAAACACAACCACAGGCTCTGACTTCTGAGATAGATGGAAGTGATAAACAGGTCCCTTTTCAATGACCAAGCTTATTTCAACATTGATTAAGACAAAACCATTCTTTGTTTTATTAGTATTACTGGGTCTTTAGTACAAAGTTGGCATTTAAACCAGGGGCCTTTACTACAAGACTACTTTTTAACATTTCAGGTGCCCATTTTTTTCCAGGCTTATAAACTGTGAATTTCATTTGCTTTAATGAAATCCCTCCAATAAGATACACTGGCAAGGCTTGTTGTCTTTTATGCTATTCTCCATCTAACTCGTTCCTCTTGATCTCAGTTAGTGGTGGACAAAGGGATGGAGGGGTCCCAAGTCGTTTTTATGGTCTGGTCTTCTGCTGCGAGCAGAAGCAGGCAGGGTCCACATTGGCATTATCTTCAGCTGCTTGCACTGGCCACCTCCCTTGTGCAGCTGCATTTAGAGCTGGGTCAGGGAGCTGGTGCAGAAGAAAACTGCTCTTTTTCTTTTCCTTTTATTAGTCGTCAAATGGATCCAGTTCGTGATAAGGTTGGCAGCCAGAGAGCTTGCACTGTCACAAGGACCGCATCAGGAGTGGTTGGGTGGGGGTGAAGGAAGAAGGCTCAGACTGCCCTTTCATCAGCTCAGCTTTCTGGAAACTCAGGTGTGTGAGTATGACCAGGCAGTCCCAGCCCCATAGACTCCCAACATCCCTGCTACATGCAAGGCAGGACAAAAATAAGAACTGCAAATGAGTGCAGCCTTCTGCTTCAGCTTTGTTGAGATAAACTAGAGCAGGGCAGGTTTAGATTAGACATTAGGAAGAAGTTCTTTACAATGAGGGTGGTGAGACACTGGAACAGGTTGCCCAGAGAGGTGGTGGAGGCCCCATCCCTGGAGACATTCAAGGCCAGGCTTGATGAGACTCTGAGCAACCTGATCTAGCTAAAGATGTCCCTGCTTACTGCAGGGGGATTGGACTAAATGACCTTTAAAGGTCCCTTCCAACCACATTCTTTGATTCTACGTTTCTATGATAATGCACTGCAGCAAAGCCGGTGCATGCACAGCCTCTACCACAGCTCTCTACAGCACAGTTCCTAGGAGTTTGAGGGTGGTAAGTTAAACAGTAAAGGTTTTCAAGGCAGCTTTGGAAAAAGAAAAAGAGAGTAAAAGGTTAGAAATGGAAAACAAAAGAGCGCGTGACCTGGCGAAGTGTATGGAAGGGTGATAGGTGGATGTGCTGGGCTGCTTTGCAAATATTTCCAAAAACACTCCTTTTCATTCATATGTGCCACCACTGTAAGTCTGCAGTAATTGACTGGAAGGATGTATTTAGTTTACTACTCCTGAACAGCTTCAAAACCTATTAAAATACAAAACTTGTTCTTACTTGTCAGAAACTAAAGGTGAACCTACGGAACATCCAATTACAGTTTGCTGTAGAATGGTTTCCTGTGTTTATAAAAAGGCATAGTGCATTTTATAAGCATTTGAAATCCTTAGAGCCTTGAAATATCTTTTTGGTGTTTTTAAGAATATAAACGTAAATGTTCAGTAGAATATTTTGCAGATAAAAGAAAAATAGGGAGTAGGCTTGAAGTCTGTTCCTGTGATTTTGCAGGTAATTTGTGGGAAACCTTTCAGAGCTGCAGTGTAAATAGATTCTAATAGAACAAGCGAAGACCCTTGCAGAATTACTGCATGCAAACTAGATGTGGACTTTTATTTTCTTAAGTAGCAAGGAGTTTGGCAGTAGGGCTTGAAGATCAGGACTTGGAGGCACTACAAAGGAACTACAGTGATGAATGAAGGAGATTGTGATACCCGGTTTGAATATTTTTTGCATATTGTCAAGGGTTGGGTGTAGAGTGTAGAGCAGTGGTAGGTAACAGAGAGAAAATGAGACAGATCTTAACAGCTTTCCTTTTGCACTCTAGTAATATAGGAAAATAGGCCAAGGTGCTTGGTCTTGTAGGAGTTAGTGAGAGCATTAGCTAGGAGCCAATGTCACTGAATGCTTGTATCCTGTGACAGCAGCTGTAGAAACTTCTGGTGACTTTTTTTTAAAGCAAATGCATGCTGATAAGGAGAGGCGAAGGAAATTAGATGGTGAGTCTCAGTTTGACTGCCTAAAGTTTGGAGGAAAATATGAAAAGTAGAGTAGGAATGCTAGCGTTGCATTTGTAAAGAAGAGTTATTGCTCTGAAAAAAGTCCAGCCAATGAGAGATGTTGTCTCCTTATTTTGTTCTAGATGTCTTTCATTATTTTGGCTGGGTTGTTTGGTTTTTTTTAGCCTCAATTCATCAATCACTCATGCAGGCGTATTGCACAGCTATCTATGTAGTCCCACAGAAAGCTTATCCATGTCAATGACATGGACCGGATCTCTTAAAGAATCCAAACACTTTGCAGATATTTCAGGATTTGCTGTCTGTACATGTTTGCACAAAACCTAGTACAGTCACACTCTCAAACTGGGTTGGGGATTTGGCAGTGGCAATGAGGAAAAAAAGGAAAATTCTCTAAAAATTGTATGTGTCTTACTTGACTGACTTCAACCACTTTTAGTGTGGTTTTATGAGCATTTAAATCAACTCATTTCCTGCAAGACTGTCAAATGAGAATGAGAATACATTTTCTGTATATGCACAGGGATTGTATCAAACAATTATTTTTATTCTTTGGTAATTTTTATTCGTGCATAGAACAGGTGAAACATTTTTCTTTCACAGAGTACTAAGCTCAAGTAAATGCTCGAACTTTGTTCAAGTATTCAGTTGTGTTTTATCTAAATAAGTCCTAGTTTGAACTACATTCTTTGCCATCACCTCTTTTCCGAGGTGACTGAGGTGGAGACACACAGTTTATTCCATTTGCCAGGATCTCATGGCTGTCACGTAATGGACTAGGAAGGACACCCGAGTGGTGCCATGCTCTCAGCAGGAGATGTTGGTACCCGCTCACCTTGGGCCCCTTCAGACAGTGGCTGGTTTCTTGCAGTGCTGTGTTGTAGCCCTTGGCATCCTGAGTTGCAGCAGGACACGCTGGCTTAAGTGCAACGCTGAACTAGAGCTGACTCTTCCCGTTCAAGTAGCATTCAACCTGGGTCAATAAGACCTTCTGGAAATTGGAGCCCAGTGCAGAAATGTACAGTCAGTCTAGATTTGGCAAGGTCTGGGCAAAACATGAGCGGAAAACCCTTTCTTGTCCTTAGCTGGCTTTCTGCAAAGCCACATTCACTGTGCCCCTCAGAGTTCCTGATAGTGCAGGAACTGATGGTGTCTAGTGCAGCCATATCAGATCTGGCACCGTAGAGAAGCAGTTTAGGTCTGCATGGTTCGGTAGTCAAGATCTGCCCAGTAAAGGTGCTTGGGCTGCTTTCGCACCCAGGGAGCCCTGCTAGAGCTGAGCTGTGCATGCCTGAGTTGAGCCCCCTCTGCACTGAGCCTCCTAAAGTGGAAGTGCTGGACCAGTGTCTCCAAATCCAGAGTAAAATGCCATGGACATCTCTCTGAGATGATGCAGCTGGTTTGTTCCCTTTCCCCACGGACAGGAGTTGCAGGAGCTGCTGTAACTGAGTCTCCTCTCTGGAGAAGGCGCACACAGGTACCATTGCATGCTGAGAGCAGCAAATGTCAAACTCTTTGTCCGATGTGTATGTCAAAACCTGCCTGTGGTGTTGCTCGAGCATGTTCCCGGCAAGGTGAGTGTTTGAGAGGCTGATTGAAAGGCTGAGCTCTGTTTCAGATTTACATCTCCTGGCTCCGTTTTCCCCAAAGGAAGGGGATGTAATTTCAGACCCTTGGTTAAAGAATTACAAATATTTGGGGAAACAGATAAGTTGCTGCTAATTGGTTTCCTCGGCCGCTTGTTCCCAGTTTTGGAGGTAGTAAAGATGAGGCATGAAGCAGTCCAAGTGAGTGGTCTCTTGTCAGATGATTAGATTGCACCACACAGGTTGGGAAGGAGCAGCTGGAGAAAGGGCAGGAAGAAAAGGAGAACATGGTGTTAGGAAGCATAACTCCAGAAAAAGAACTTATAGTTTCTTCTGATTTTTGCATGTAGCCAGGATCTTCAACATATTTAAATGTCACCGGGCCAGGACAGTCTCACCACCGGAAAATACCTTCTAAAGTGGAGAAGAAACAGTGTTTTTCAGTCCATCAGTAAAGAATTGTTGGATTATTTAAATAGCTGATTAAGTAGGTCTTATAAAAACAAAATATAAATACTCATCGGTAAGCAATGGTCTTTGCCCTCTCTGTAGAGGGTCTTTCTATAATCACTTCCTTCCATTGGGCTGGTTTTCATTGCTTTACAGCTTTAATTTTGTGGTAGTGCAGGTTCTTGGTTCCCATTCTCTGATGCTGCTCTCCAAGTGATTGACCCAACGTTCAGGAAGTCAGCAGTATTTGTACTCTTTATGTCTGATTCCCCCCTCCCCCCCACTTTTTAAACTTCACTTTCTTCATAATCAAAGCCCACGAAAACATCCATCTTGTAGGAGATGTTTTACAATCCGTAGTTCAGCGTTTCACGAATGAGATCTACATTACAGTCATAATAATTTGTACTAAAGGGAAATGTAGACCCTGAATCCTCAGATTATTTGTTGAAAAGTAGATATATGTGTTTAACACCTAAGGAAATCCTTTTTGGAATAAATAAATCCAGGCTAAAACTAGTAATGTGGAAGAAACTTAACCCTTTTCACTGGGCTTGGAGAAGGAGTCGATAACTGCTGTGGCTGTTTGACTCCCTTGTTCAGATTAAAAAATAAATTAAAGGAAGGAGGAAGGGAATGAAAGAGCATTTCCTTACCAGGCAGTCACACAAGCTATTGTCTGTGAGCTCCCCGCCCCCATCTCTTTCACACAGGCGCGCACACACACACACACGCACACAAAAAGCCAGTTTTGTGTCCTTCTGAGCACACAGATGTTCCTCTTGGCACCCCTACAGTATGGATAGGTTTTTTTGCCGGCGCAGAATGTGAGGCTTCTTTGTTGGAGACAAAGTGTTGCCTGTGGTGGGAATTGCTGCAGTGATGGGAAAGTATCGTAATGTATTGTTGGATTACTGTGTTTTTTTCCCCCAGTAGAGACAGTACATTAAAGTAGCTTTGTGGGCAGTGAATTGTTTGAGCCAAGCCTGGCTAATAACACTCTCTCCTTGGCAAGCAGTCGTACAAGGTATGGTTGGCATAGTTTGGATGGTCACGGGGTTTTTCCCAGGCATGGGCAGCAGTTCTGCTGCATAGAGTAGAAGTCTTACCAGCCGTAGTTGGTGAGCTAACAAAAGTGATCTGACTGTGAAGATAGAGCTGTTGTACTTTCAGCTCTGCATTTTTTAACTGTATGATGATCTGATACGATACATGCCACCTTCTAAATCCTTTTTAGGACATCTGTTGAGGGTTTTCTTTATAATGGTTCTAAGAAAACAACTTAAAATTAAAAACTAATAGCATGAAGTGTTTGCCTGAGCTTTCGTACAGAAGAGGAAATAGCCCTTTCAAATAGTTTGTTGTGCTACAGCCTGTCGGAGAACATGGTGCTGCTTTGGGCACAGTTGATGATGTTGTCAACCTAAAGCTCTGAATCCAGCTCTTCTGTTGGTGGTGGTACCAAGCAAGAGAAACACAGGTCTGCCAGCTGGGGTCTAGATTAAGTTCCTTTTGCCCATATCATGTTATTTTTTACCTCCATCCCTGAAATGCGCACAGATTTTGTCATGACTTTGTCTTTTGATTGGTAGTTTTGTACCCCCATAATCAATACGTTCTGATGTGAAAGATCTGCTCGTGCAGATCCAGTTGAAAGATTGCACAGTTTAAAATGGAGAAAATGAGGTATGGCGCCATTTCAAAATGTCTCAAGAAAGAGCTTATAGATGAAAAATTCCTTGAAGAAGCTGCTTGCAGGGAGAATTTGGAGGTGAGGAAGTTACCCGACTCTCTGTGATAACCATTAATTACTTTGTTTCTCAATTTGTTTCTCTAATGACAGAAGTTCCTTCCTTTTTGCCCAGATCTTTTTATCTATCTCTAGTTTCCTCACTGTGGAGAAAGATGTAGTGATTTAATTTTCTGTGGAGCTTTCATCTTTCCACATCTAGAAAAAAAAGAACCACGGCCTCATTTGGTATGTGTTTTCTCAGTCCGTGTTTGTGTACCATGTTTAATGAGAACTTAGCAGTGTTTCTCTGTCAACCAGAAGATGATCAAGTGGTTATAAAAAAATGCATAAGCCAAACAAGTAGATTGGGAAGATGGTTCTTCTCCCGGTACAATGTCATGGCAGTTGTTGCTAGTTCATTTCTAGGTATTTTCCACATACTGGATGTGGATCTACTATCATGAATTACACCTACTTTTCACTATTCTTAAATAAGCTTTTTTCAGTCCATAGGTCTATTTCTTCTTTGTCTCTCCAGTTCAGCTGAATTGCTTAGATCATACTTTAAGCTTTTCCCTCTTCTTTCACTCCTCCTTTTAAAACTATGAGCATGCTCCTGTTTCTGTATCGGTGTCTCTTGAAAAGAATTTCCTTTGGAAACACTTCCTACCCTTCTGCTGCCTTTGCTTTAAGGAACCCAGGACGTGTTTTGCTGCAGTACCCAGCACCATGGTTTCTTTTTCTGAGCTTTCCCTGGAGGTCCCCCTTTGTCTGCTTCCAACCTGCAACTGCCTGCATGTCTCTTTTGATACGTACCCAACTGTTCATTTCTTCTTTATTGCCTCAAAAACTAATTTTTCTGACAGACCTTCTAAGTTCCTTTTGATAGTTCTTCTAAGTTCCTTTTGATAGTTCTTCTAAGTTCCTTTTGATAGTTTATTCAGGGATTGTCTATATTTCCTTAACCTAGTCATTGTCGATATTTCCTTAACCTCAAGCCTTATAGCATAAGGATAACCTTTGTAATTTCTAATATTTTAATAGTGTCTGGTAATACTCTGTTTCATGCTATTTTGTATGCTTTTTGCCTCCCTTCAGTATTTCTAAAAGCTACCCTTAGCAGTCGGAGCTCACTCCTGACATTGTGGTGTGCAGCAGGTCGGTGGTTTGCTAGGTGAGCTGTCTCACTGTTAACTCCTTCCCTGGACCCACCCTGTTATTCATGGATGTTCTTTATACGTTTTCCTGTTTAATGTATTTCGTGAAACACATTTTTTTAAAATCTGAAACACACCTTTTGCAAAACTGTCCCTCTCCAGACTCCAGTTAAGATCTCTTAGCATTAGTTATTTTTAGCAGAAAGTGGAACCATCAAATATTGGGTTTTCTCAAAGACAGGTGCACGGCATTCTGCAGAGAAGTGAGCCTTCTCCATGCTTCACACTCTTCCTTGCCAGTTTTTGAAAATCAAACTGACAATGTCAAACCAGTTGTATTTTTAAGGCGCCACTCCCCAGTAAGATTTTCATGTTGTTTCTGAATAGGCTTTTATTAACTGTGAAATCCATTTGAATGAATAATGCAAGTGTTAGCTTACAAAGAAATGTTCCTGACCAAATCTGAAAATGTCCCTTTTACAGGAGCACCATGACCTCTTTTTCATCAAAAAGTCTGTTCAGTATTAGTCTGTATTGTTCATTCATAACGTAAGTAGCTGAGATTGTTCTTGGGACGTTCACATTAAATGGAGACTAGCAAGGAACTGAAACTTAAAGAAGTATTATTTGACGTGCCATAAAATGTTGGGTAATGTTCTCTGGTATTTAGATGCAGGCATATATTTTAGATTTGCCACTCAGTGATGCTTCAAGATGGTTTGTATGCACTGGAAATAGTTAGGTCTAAAATCTGTTGTTACAGTGGTGCTTTTTCCCTGCACGATCGCATTTTATCCTCTTTCAGCTTTGTCAGACCATAGTGTTGATACTGTCAGAAATTTTTAGCTAAAATCTTTGATTACTTCTTCACTGAGTGTCTTGCAGTTGTCTGAGCAATCTGCGTATGCTGCATCTTATAGACTAACTGTTAGGTAAATGTGATTTGACTTTTGCCAAACAGTAAGAACAGTAAGAGTGAGTGAGGAAGCCCGAGGGCAGATGTTACAGGCAGTGCTTTTGTGTAGGCACCAACAGCCAAAAGGAGAACTGGGGAGAGACATGGGAATAAGGGGGTTCAGGGAAGAGACTGGTACTTTTCAGCAGTCCTCCCTCAGCCTTAGTTATTGATAAAGGGGAACCATACGGTACCTCCAGCTCCTCTTGTCTTACGGCCCCATCCACTTCTTCCTCCTTTTTGCTCTAGCCCACCAACTCTCACCAACCCAGTATTCTCCACAGACCTCACCCACGTTCTCCAAAATTGTATTCCTCAACCTGTATCTCTTCCAGACCCCACTGTCCTCTCCCAGTCTTTCTCTGAGACCCCAAAGCATTAGTGTTCAGCCTTCCCCCATCTTTAGCACCTTTCCCATCTCACCTGTTGGATTCACGTGCAGCTGAGATTTCAGGTATCTGCTTCAGCTGTTCAGCAGCTCTGTTTTCTGTCTGTCTGTGTATGCCAGCCCTTACATTAACACAGTTACCAGCACGCACTGCCGATGGATGAGGCATTCTAGTCTCACCACCCGTCTTCTGCATCCAGCTCTCCCAAGAGAAGAATAAATCCAATTTATAGCTATGATGGAGTTTAAAGACAGAGAAAGGACATGGGCAGTACTTACCATTGGCACAGATGGGAGCATCAGAGCAGGGTTAGAAGACGTGTCTGCAAAAACCTGCTGACAGTACGTGAATTACCTGGTTTGCTGAAGTTTTTCCTGTGTGACAGCTTCTCCAAGCTGTACAAAGCTTGAGGGTTGAGCACCAAGGCTGGGCAGGTTTTTAAATGCGTTGTCATTGTTCCCATAGCTAGTGTCATTTCCCAGACAGCAAGGGGGAGAAACAGTCTGGTTTGAATTTTGATAATAACCGTCTCTGGAAACCTACTATTTTTAATCCCTTATAAGAGACCTGCCAGGATGGCTGGTGCAAGGGCACTGGAATCAGCTGAGTGAGAAAACTGAGAAGCACTGCAAGAAAAAAAAGACGACTGAACTTAATTGGTACTGGTGAAAGAGAAACCTGTGATGGGGTAAGAAACTGAAAAGAGAATGAGGTTGGCTGGACACATGGGCTGGGACGAGGATCAGTGAGGAGGCAGTAAGTAAGAGAGGACAAGAAAAAATGTCTAATAGCTTTTCCTGGGGTAGAAAAAGAAACCTGGAAACACCTGGTCAGATCCCAGGGGGACAGCGAGAGATAGAGGAGGAGCTGTGCTAGGGAAACAGAGTAAGCACAGAAAGGAGGGTAAAATTTGAGACCACGTGTATGAAGAGGAACACTAGAACAGTATTGTGGCAACTGTTTGAAATTTGGAAGGCCGAGGATTTAGGACTATGTACATGAAAAGTATCTGACTCAGACAAGTTCCCAGCATGGGAAAGAGAAGGGACTGGAGCTGAGATAGACATCACTTGCAGAAAGATGGACAGAAGAGTATCTGCAAGAGCATCCTTTGCATGAGTTTGCTTTCTTTCACTTAGGTATCTTCTTTCATCTTTTAAGCAGTTTGTCTGGCTTCTGGTGGCTGTGAGGATGAAGGGCTGTGGGTTTTTTTTAATGTTTTGTAGTATAAATGGCTAAATTTTTTATATATTTAGGTATGTAATAATCTTTATATTTTAGCATTTTGTAAGTTCCAAAGCAATATTTTAATGAAAATAGTTTACTGCATAGTTTAAAGAGCAGAAAAAAATATAACAATTTGTACTAAAGACTCAGATTTCTTTTATTTGGTTCCTTTAGAGTGATGTTTCCTCTCAAGTTAAAGGGTATGTTTTACGTTATAGACTGAGAAAGCACATGGCATAAATTACTGTATGATGACATAACTATATCTGATACAAGTTCTTAGATGACAGGAGCCACCTATTGCAAGTTTCATTTGTCAGAGCTTACCTCACCATGCCACAGAGAAAAGGTTATAGCATTCATCTTTGATGTGATATATTTTGAAATATAGATTAGTCTGTGGATTCCTACTCTAAAAAGGGAACGATCCTGTCCCAAAAGTTTTAGGGAATGCAAATTGATTCTTGCAGAGACTGCAGCAAAAATGACAACAAGATTTTTTGTGTCCATCTAGTAAATATTGGGTACTTGGTTTTTGTCTGAATTGAAGGCAAGCGTGTTACTTTTTAGCAATTTTTCACAACTAAGAAATTCTACTCGGAGTCTAAATGTCCCGACTGAGTGGAACAGAATTAGAGTTAAATATTTGTCACCTTTCACTGTATTTTTTCATTGTCATAGAAACAAATGCTATTGATTACTGATACCATTGTACTCACAGAGCTTGACAGTGTCTTCACAGTGATTTGCTCGGGGCTTTTCTGTGACAATGATACAACAATTCTTGTCAGGCTTTGCATTTACCTGCTTTTAGCTATAGGAATGGAAACTTCCATGTTTCATTCACCTACGTCTGTGACACTTGATCGGCTGCTGGTCGTCTCAATAGCTGGCAGGGTGACAAGGTCCCTGAACTTGGGTCCTGCAGAATGAAGGTACCAGGGCTTGACCAATGTGTAATGGTTCTGCGCAGCTCCATAAGCATAATATTTTATCCCCTAATGATGGGGAGACCCCAAAACTGTGCTACTATTTTGTTTGGTAGTTATCTTCTCACTAAGTGTCAGTATATACATCGATGTTCATGTGCGCGCTTGCTTCTGGAAGCTCCATTTGGCCAGGGCTGTATTCACGTGCTTCAGGGTATTTTTCACATGAGGATCTAGTGAATATCCCCAAACTCTTTCTGGTATTCATTTCAAATTTCTGCTTTAGCAGCAGTCAGAGCAAAGCGGGGTTTAACTTTGGACTTCCTCGGATGCATAAAGCACCTGCTGGTTTTAAGGATGCTTGCCATAAGCTCTACTTGTACACTCTTGTTCGAAAACACAAGGTGACAATGACTGTTCTTTAAGCTGATGGTTTCACACGGGCTTACAGCATTCTGCTAAATGCTTCCAAGAATGTAAGAGGCTTTTATCTGCTTTTATCTAGCAGAGTATCTAGATCTCTGCTTGTATCTAACAGAGTATGTAGCCTTTTTCCTTGTGAAAGGATGGTTTTGACACAAGGAGCAAAAATATTCTGAAAAAATTATTACGCAGGTGTCACAAACGGTAAATGTTCAAAAGAAATGAGAGCATATTTGCCTGCTTAGTTCATGGAAAGAGGAAAATAAATTGAGTAGGAAACAAATACAGCTGAAGTGACAATGGGTTGGTGAGTCACGAGAAGAAAGATCACATTTTCTGATGGAGTATAACCAGCAACCTTGGAGCATTTTTTGTGAAGTGTGTGATTGCAGACAACAGAGATGCTTTGAAAATCCTATTTTGAGCATCCATCCTTCATTTGAATGACTGGGTGCTGTGATAAAAAATAATGGATGAATGAAATTTAAGCCAAAAGGAACCTTCAGATCATCTCTCAGGACTTCACTGTATCAGGAGACATGACATTTCAGCGTGTTATCCTGAACTGAACTAACACATCTGTTCTGACATCTCTTCGGTTGAAGCTGTCAATGGCTGAAAAGTCTCAGTGCTTGGAGTTTTTTTCTAGTGGTTCGTCAATATTATTGGCAAAATTGCGATTCTCATTTGCATTTGTTGGACTTCACTTTCCTGCCGGTACATGCTTTTCCCAGATAGATTTAAGTGCCTTTTAATACCAGTATTTTCTTTCTGTAAAGGTATAGACAGCTCAGTCTTTTTAATAACTTAACAGATCCAGATCTTTACATGGTTATCCATTTTGTGCATGTTCTTTGTCCTCTCTTTAATAGCCTTTGCAGAAGGGTGGGCAGCAGGATACTACACGCTCTCCTAGTATCTCCTTTACCATCCCATGTTCTGCTCTGTGCAGAATTCACGCTAGCTTTCTGCTGCCACTTTCTGCGGTCTTGCTCATACATACAAAGCTAGGATTTAGTCTTTTTGCCCCAGCATTGCCTGGGAGCTCATACTGCCGGGGGGAGGTGTTACGGCTGCTGTATCGAGCTGCTGGAAGCAGGATCACCGCCCCCCCCCCGTCACTAGATGTGCAATGTGCACCTCGCTGGAAAAAGCCACTTCAGCAAAATGTAGATCACTGCGTAAAACTACGCAGCCTTCTACTTGAAAGCAATCTGCTAATCTCTGTCTCGTCCGTATGTCTTCTGAAGAAGAATTTTATATATATTGGCAGTGAGTGAGGGGTTGCTGGGAAGTGGTATGTTCTTGCTGAGCTCCTTGGCTGTAGGGCACCCGAGGGTGGTCTATACAAAAATCATAGACATCTGTGCCAGGGTAGCTCTGTAAGCTGGTCGTATGGTCTCCCTTTCCTGATAAAGTTGAGACCAGTGTAGGCTTGGGAAGCATCTGTGAGTGCTTCAAAATATTTTCGAGAAACAGGATGAATTGCTCCGGACACGGCTTTTTCCCACCCCAACTGCACTGCTTTGCTGGTGGCTGGGGTTAGTTAGAGGTGGGCTTGCTCTCTGGGGATGCATTCTGGTTTCGGTACCACTAGTGAGGAGCTACAGGGAGATTTTGAGTGGATTCGAATGGCGGTGAGAATGATGAACAAAAAATCTGGAGAAAAAGTGATGGTCAAATTTACTTCCTTACCTTTTTTGTTGTGGTATTTGTTTGTGGGGTTGATAATGTGATGTCTTCCACATAAAAAAAAAAAGAGGAAACGAAACACTTAAGAATCTTAAACTCTTCTGTACTGTACTCTGTTAAGGCACTGAAACAAAACCTTGTGAATAACAGATCTGAAAAAAAAACCACTTTGAAATTCTCACGGTACAAAAATGAAGGATGTCAAGACTTCTCATGGCATTCTCTGAGAGTGCTGTGGGAAGCAATGGAGACTAAAAACCAGTAACCAAATAGAGAGAATATAAGTCTAAGTACTCCATTTGTCTCAAAATAGCAGCCCTGTATTTTTGTAGTATGGAATAAATGGTATCTGTGAATGCATTTTTAAAATGAGTGGGAAATACCAGTCAAGACCTGGTGAGACTTAACTGTTTCTGTAGTGACGTTGTTATTTTTGTAGCACTGTTTCCAAGAATAGAAGGGTTGTTGCTTTAAATTTTAAAATAATGACTTGAGTAGTTTTAATAGAAAAAGGACTGCTTGCTAATTTGTGATCACATGCAGTTTTAAATATTGGATAGTTTAACAAAATGCTTTAATGTTTACGCCTATAATTTAGAGTTTGAATAAAATTCTTAATGCTGGGAAGTAATGGGGATGCTTCCTCTACATGTGAAATTGCACACCTGCAAAACTACTGTCCCATTTTCTTGGTAGCAAATGGTATAATTAGGATCAAAAAACCATTTTTAGTTATAGCCTCCTTGTTTTTACGTGCTCACTGCTTTCCAAGTTAACTCCCTTTGTAAACCTTTTTCCTGAAATGACTTTTAAATTAAAAAAAGAACATTTCCTCCCCAGCTTTCTTGAAAGTTAGCAAGAACTGAAATAAGTATTCCATACCCTCTCCCTCCAATTTTATTATGTAAAAATATTTTGTGGGGATGGGGTGGGGCTGTTTATGCATATGTTTTAAGGGGACATAGTAAAATTATTTACTTTTTAAAAATTACAAGTTTAAAGTCTTGACTGAAGAGTTTGTGGGGTTTTGGCTGTTCCCTTTAGTTTATCGTTAAGATTTTGAGAGATTTAAAGCTTCAGTGCAAAAGTGAAAGAATTAGGAGAGGGACCAAATTGCAATAAATGGGATACAGTCAGTCGGAAGGAAGCTTCCAAGTTGCTTAAGTTTGGAAGTGCCCACTGTGCTATTTATGTGTGTTTAGCAAAGAGAAGACCTACTTTATGTAAGTTAAGAGGCAGTAGTGTGATATTTGTGTGCGAATATGAAAGGCCCCACTTTTAATGTAATAAGAGAACATATACTTTAATTTTTCTATTTGCTTTTAAAGTTTTTTTAAGCAGCGTTAGTAAGGCTGTACTGTCTGCTTTCTCTGTGCTCGTACTCTATTATACTGGTGATGTACAGTTGTACAGACTTATGGTTCAAATAAGAAAAAATATTTTCATCTTGCATCTTTTCAAATTATTTTCCATGACACTCCGAAAATTACAAAGCGCACTGAAACAATTCTTTGGGTTGCCTCCAACTTCACTTAAAGTCATCTTCTGGAAGTTTGAGGAAAGTTGTGCCTGTACCCACTGCTTTGCCCTCTCCAGAAGAGATGGAGAGAAGCCTGCAAGCGCTCATTCAAACTAAGGAAAGCGTTTTGGAGCTCATTGATCCTTGGCTGAAGTTCAAGAGGTGGTTTCTCTTGACAGTGGGTGCTCTCCTGACACTGGCCTGAGACAGGCTCACAGCTCAGCGACAACAGCCGGTGGATTCCCACCTCTGAAGCTGATGTTAGGTGGAGTCCTTCCATGCAAAACTGGTGTTCCCAAAGGGTTAATATTGGTAGCTTTTGTAAATAAATTCTGTAGAAATGGAGAAAGCTTTGTCTCTACTTGCAGAATAATTTTTTAAGTTCTGTAGAATATTCCTATACCTTCAGTTACGTATGCAACCAAACTACCTTTGTCTACTTCAAAGTGAACTTCATACTCTTACCTGGCAGTAGGAAGTGGTAGGAGGAAAACAACGTGCATCCTCGACAAACACCGTGCTTGGGGGTTGGGCGAAGGTTAATGGTTCCTGCGGAGGGTCATGAGATTGGATGATCTTGAATACCAGCATTGTTACTTAAAAATAAAGCAAGTCCTTTTGCAAAATGGAGTCGACGGTTTCTTTCCTTTTATGCTGGTGTCCTGTGTCTCCTAGGACGCTGTTCCTGAAAATAATAAAATGCCTGCTTTGTTTCTGGGTCCTGCTTCAAGCTTCTGCTTTAACCGTGGGATAGTTTATCTGGTTTAAGGATAAATACCTTTGTGGGTAGAATATGCTTACTATGCATAGGGCAACCTATCATTTGCTTTAAAGTGGTGGATAGACCACCACTGCACGTTGCGTTCATGTTTCTACTTTTTCTACGTTTTCCACATCTCGTTTAGAAGAGTTTTAGCTGTAGGGAACATCTGTCACAAACCCAAATGTTTATATTGACACAAATTGGCAGTTGTGTCAGCTCCTTAAAGTGATGTTCTTCAGGATCTCTTTGTAAACAGATGTGCTGTGACTGGAAAACCTTCTTTAATAATTGAGTTAAGTTCGGTTAAAGCATCTGGAATTGGTTTGAGTTACGGAAGCAGCGCTGAAGATTGTGGTGCTTTTTACAAAAATACAATTGCTTGGATTTTGTATTACAAATATATGCTAAATTGCGTCTGGAAGTTTGAGCAAAGTTCTCTGCAAACTGTACAATGAGCAAAGTCTTTGTAATGCTAAAATGGGGGGGAGTCGCACTTAAGATTATTCATTTATTATTAAATTAGATTTATTAATCATGAGAAGTACAGTTCTTTCACTGATTTTCCTCGTTGACTGTCCTGGTTCTAAAAGGCACTTTTACCAATTTTATTAGGAAAAAATAGTTTCATCTGTTCACTTGCACAACACTTACGACTGTACTCTAGCAACCAGCCCAAAAGGAGCTGTTGCATCACGAAAGTAATATTTTGTATTTCAGCGACAAAGATGGAACTTAATATCTCTGCTACTCTGTGCTGTTGAATAGGCAGAAGACTTCCAATTCAATGTAACCTCGTTCCGTTCGATCTTCTGTAGGAAAGTGTTGGACCCTGAAGCCAGTTTTCGCAATAGCGTCCCGCTTTCCGTTACTGGTGAGCTGTGTTTCCTCTAGGAGAAGGGAGAGAAGTAAAAGGCGGAGGGATTGCTGGTCTTTAAAATTTGTCACAGAACCACTACTTTTAGTATTGTGTTTTATTTAAAATGCATCCTTCATCTTTCTAAAAGCAGCACAGAATGTTGTCGTTTACAAGGTCTGAGTATAGCGTCACTCAAGCTATAACACTTTCATGCAGTCTTTACTTTTCAGAGACTTTTTCCTCCTCTTTGGCTCTACTCTGTGTACTGTTTCCTTAATTTCTACACTATTTGCCTACAGTGTTTTCAGTGCCTTCTTGTCGCCGGCTTTACCGTTTATTCTCTTTCATATATTCCCAAGCCACGTTTTTTTCTCATTATAGGATGTCAGCTCCCTCTTTTCTGTTTCCATAGACTAGTGCTCCTCAGTTTTCTTTCTCTGCCTCTTCTTTTGCCTTCTCTCAAAAGTAATTTCTCTCTCCGTTTTTATTTTTTTAAATTTCTTTTCTCCTGCCCCACCCACTCCTAACACACATCGGTAAAGGCAGAAAAGTCTGATAATTTGTGCTAAAAACAGTATTAGGGATCAGGATAACTTTATGGTTGTATGCTAAGACAACCCATCTAGCCTGCGGCTGTCAGTTAGGGAAAGGTTGGGTTCATGCTAAAGACTTTTCTGTAGATTTCTCCCATATACCCAAATGGCTAGAATCGTTTGTCAGCTGGCGTCTTCATTTAAGGTTCCGCTTTTGGCTGCTAGAAGGAGTGAGGAACTTTCCCCTTCATACCCCTTCTTAGCTCAAAACATCATGACTTCTTTGGAGAACTTCGTCTTTTAAATAAGCGTAACAAATCCTGGAGAATACCATCCATTTTTAAGATCTTATGCATTGTCTTTTAATTTTGTTTTGCCCTTGCCTTTCTCCTCTGAAATGTTGCACGTTAGCTTTCATGAATTACTGTCATCAATTGTGAAACTGTTGAATTGCAAGTTGAAACAATTGAAATGTAAGTATTTCTTTTATAAAGAGACAGAATCGATCTTTTCCAGCTATGCAGGTAACAACCAAACATCAGCTGTTCTCTGTCTTTGGTAGGTGGTTACTTGCGTTTTGGGCAGATGAAGGACATCAGTTTCATGTTTTTAAGAAAACATGCAATTTTTGCACTGTGTTGATTCATGCAGATCATCACAGAGTTCATTGAGATGAGGGTGGGCAGAAACCTTGCTCACTGCAGTACTCAGTGAAGCTGCTTGTTCGGAGTGGAGGAATCAAATGGTCTTCCTTTGCAGTTTGTAACATAATCAAGCATTCTACCCGGGGTTAACCAAGAGCCACAGGAAATTAGACAGAATTGACAGAGAATGAAAAAAAAAAAAGAAAAAAAAAGCAAGCCCAGCATCCTTTCTTACAATGTAAACATTGCTTGTTTTCCAAAAGGATCTTGTTTTGTTGTGCTGAAGAAAGTTGGAACCCAGTTCCGTTTTGCTCCATGCTGGCAAACAGTTGTCACACAGTAAAGATTGTCTGCCCAGGCTGAAGGTGAAAATGAGCAAGGTGGGAATGCCTTCAACCAGATTTCCGTGTGACATTTTCTCCATTCTGTAACTGGAGAATGTTTCAAACTTGCTTTTGCTTTTGCTCAAGGTGGTCAAGCTCGGGGCATCTTCAGCTCTTTATGCTTTGACTAGGAAAAAAAGGGGCACGGCTTGAACTTCCAAAAGAAGAATAATTCTCAGATTTATTGCTGGACTTTGATCGGTAGCTCTCCAGGTGCATTATAAAAGATGCTAGTATTTCAAAAATTTTGCGAATTTGGCATTTGGCAGACCCCCGTGACACAGGGTCTGTTTTTAAAACATGTTGAATGCTGGCATCTTCTGACTTAAAAGGAAAAAGAAAGAAAAAAAAGAGCATAAAACAATAAACCCCGACCCCTTAGGCGGCATGTTTCGTTACAATAGTTGTGAGGTTTCTTTTTAATTATATGTGGTAAAAAACTTGCAGATGATACCAGCTCTTTGGAGGAGGGGGTAAGAGAAGTTCCCTTGCCTGAGGCCCAGAGTTGGAAATATAAACCATAGTTAGCTGGCATTATACTTTTTTGATAATAGCAATGTCACCAGTGATCTAATGATGACTTGTCCTCCCCTTTAATGATACGTTGTCCTGCAGATAATTGTGTGCATGATAGCAGATGATACAGTAAAATATTTTGATGGAAGACACGAATAGTTTCCTGTATAATAACTGCTTTTCTCTCGAGCCTGCATTCCCTCAGCAGGATCTGGTGGTGTCTGCTCTTCCGTGGGCAGGACTCTATCGTTGGCTCTGTGGTGGTACAGAGCATGCCCCAGCAGTTCTAGTGCGGATGCGTTACAACAGTGTTGGACTTGCATTGCAGCAAGTTGGTTTTTTATGGGGCTGCAGCCTTAGGAGATGCAAGACCGTTGCTTAACAAAACTTACCTTCTTCCCCCTCTCCCCTTTTCTTCACAGAAAATATCAGAGAGGAACCCGAGTGCGCCTGAGGCTGCTGGATCTTGAACTCACGTCTAGGTTCTTGGGTGCAACAACTGATACAACATTGCTGGAAGCCGATGCGGTGCTTTTAGGGCTCGCAGAAAGCAAGCAAACAAAGCAAAAGGAGTAAATTTTGTGTAAATAAATGCACTTTGTGCTCTATTGCAAATTATACAAACAGAGTGTTTCCTCAGGAAATAAATGAAAAGTTTCTGTCTGCTTGTTTATGTAAATAATGTCATCAATAAAAGTCAATAAGCACATCTTACCTGATTCTTGCTCCATTTTTATTCACTCATCTTTCTAGCTCTTTGCCTTTAGATTTAAATGTGAAAGGTTAACTGAGCTTTTGTAAGTAATATTAGCTGAATGTTTACATATTCTTGCATAAAGAATTCCAGAGTTTGTCTTTCCATCCCAAAGGGGTGTTGGTCTAAGACATTGTAGTTCCATGGAGGAGGTTCAAAGCTTGCTCTCGTGGTGCTCCTTCCAGTGTGGTGTTTCATACAGAACAACGTCAAGGGTTCCTGATTTCCAAGTTGCAGTGCAGAGTGTTTACTGCAGATTGGTTTTAATCTCTGTTATAACACATCGTGCTTTTATCTCCATCTGCATGAAGAACTAGAGATAATTCTTTGCTTTAATTGGAGCTCTCATTTCCAATGCATGTTAATAAATTTTCCCTGGTTGTTCATATAAATGAAAAGAAACTATTTCAATGTCGTGGGCCAAGTGTAGGTCTTAGGTTTCTGTAAGTGTATTTAAGATATATATAATGGGTATTTGAACGTGCAACCAAAAAATCATTCTGTGGTGTTTCCAATACCTTTTTTGGAGCATTTGCTATCAGAGAGCATTTCTTTTGATTCCGATATATCCAAGTCTGAATTCTGGACAGTCATTTGCGATCTGCAAAAACTTGACAAAAGGAAACTCCTTTCCTACCTCTGCCCTTTTGGAATACTGAGAAGGGAGGCGTAGTGCAGGCGTCAGCTGCTACAGGTAGTCTCCAAAATACATCTCATGCATGATCTGTCAAGGAGCATATTTTTAATATAAGGTATTTATTTGCCCAAAATACTAGGAGGAGTCATGTGGAAAATGCATAATCATCCTGAAGGGGATGGGCATGTTTTAGCAGATCCTTTTATAGTTCTGCAAACTAAAGTTTAGTTTCTGAAATCAGTAGGGATCCAAGCAAGAGAGAGAAAACAAGCAATATGAGCTTATTTTGTTGCTTTAATTTGCTCATTCATCTCGGTGATCTTAGAGTAGTTTGAACAGGAATTTCATTGGATATTAGCCTCCAGGTAAAGAGTTATCTTAGCACTGGAGCAGGAAAAGAAGCCCTTTTTAAGAAGCCAGAAGGGTTTTAAAATACCAAAGAGAAATCCTGACTGCTAAATGTAACTCATCCTACATGCTTGATCAACCTTAAGTAAGAGTGATTTGGGAGGAAATCTATGCGTTAACGTTATGGGGGCAGGTTAAGAGTTATTTCACAGTAGGGTATCAAATAGGGATTTTATCAAATCTTCATCTGGATAACCTTTAGATAAGTGGCTTTTGGAGACTGTAGTGGTTGCTATGTCAAATCCAGCTTAGTGTTTTATTTGGAACCCCCCAGGCTCACCTAAACCAACCCAGTCTTACAAATCATGCGGTTGAACCTTCAACGGCTTTAGGCTGCCACTAGCTGTTCTGGCCTTTGGGAGAACCGGTTGTTCTCCCAGCTCGTCTTCGGTCACCTTCAAGGCAGTTATTTATTGGACCTCTAAACTGTTCAGGCAAGAGTTGGCCCATGGAGGAGACTCTGTTTGGGGTAGCCTGTGCCCATCACACATCGCCTCAATTCTATCCCACTCCCAAATGCAGAATTACCATGCTAAAGCAGGGAATTCTGAAATGCCTTTGTGGTGGGCTGTTGGGGTTGTGTTTCATATATGTAATACCTACATATGCCGAGAATGTGTGTAGACTACATGTCCCTAATGCAACGTAAGGAACCACCAGTGTTGCTCATTACTGAACAATCACGGTGGCACAATTGCACAGCCCTGTGTCTATAAGACTGTTCTCATCTTTTACTCCAATCTTTTATCAGAGGAGAAATTGATAATGCAAACAGGTATTTCTAGTGCTGTCCAGACAGAAGAATAACAAAGACAAGACACTTTTCTGCTGGTTGCCACCTGTCCCCAGGAGTTCCCTCTTTCTTTGTGGCCAATGCCTTTTTGCTCCTTCTCTTTGCATTTTCTGCTGCCAAACGCCCACAAGGGTACGTACAACACGCTCTTCTTCAGCAATGCACAGTGAAGTCTCCTCGTCCACGTAGTTCAGATTCCTGAGCGGCCTTGGATGTGCCTTGGCTTGGGCAGGTGCATGCAACTGACTTCTTGTTTGGAGATCATTCTTATTTCACGTATAAGGAGAGTTGTTTCTACTAGCATAAAGGAAAGGGAAAGCCACCCCAGCAGCTCCTGCGGCACAGTGCCTAGCCCGCACCACCACCTGGAATACTCTTACCACTTAAGCATACTACATGTATTACTGGTACTAACCAAATGAATGCCACTGATTCAGCATACCGAGACTGTAGCTGTAAGCGTAATCCATCATTTTGCTGACAATCCTGAGGCTGGTATAAGCCAAGTTCTGCAACTGTGTTCATCTGGCTGCCAAAATCAGGAATTTCTCTATATGCCATGCTGCGTTTCCTTCTAAATGTTGTAATTTTGACTTACTTTGAAGCACTGACCGGATCAGCAAAGATAATTGATAAAATCACATGGACAATCTTGCACAATTCATTTTTTCGATTATGCAACTGACAAGACGCTTGGTGCTAGCAGATCACAGTCTGTTTTTCAGAGGTGTTTTTTTTTCCTGTAAGAGTCTTGATATTTGAAAGTGTTTTAAGGTTTATTTTTCTCTGAAAACTCTCAGGTGACAGCACAGACCCCAAGTTCATTAGCAGATTACTCAATTCTCCATCCTCCTCTATCAGATACTGCTTTGCGTGCCGCCCACGTCTCTTAGCTGACAAATTTATCACGTAAGTCTGGATGAACGTGACAAATTCACTTCACGTAGCTGTAATTCGTGCTCGGTATAGAGTAAAGTTGACACTGGGAGATGTAACGCTGGGTGCTCAGAGGCCAGCGCGGGCTGCATCCTCAGCAGGGAGAGGAGGAGGTGGAGAAGGAGGAGGAGGAGGAGGAGGAAGAGGGCTGGCTGCCCTCGCAGCCCCACCATCCCCACTGGGCTGGGGGCGCTGGCAATAAGGTGCGGGGCGATTCAGTAGCAAGTAGCTGTTGGGCCTGTACAAATCTTCACTGCTACACAAACAAGAAACGTTTCCACACGCACGTTCTGCTAGGACACTGACTTTTTCTCGGCCTGTAACTGAAGCGCCCATGAACTTCGCCCTACCCCACATCCACTTCTTGCTCCAGCCAAATATTATACCTGAATGTCCGTAGTGCTGTCGGGTTTTGCATATGAGCAAAGTTACCTCTCATAAGAACTGAATCAAAGCTGGTTTGGGTTTTAGCTGAAGCAATACTCTGGCTTTTGTGTTATTCAGTTCCTGTTATGAAGGCTTTAATAAATTTTTCTAAAATTCTACCTTCTATTTTGCAAACAAAACATTGAAATACCCTATGCATACTTGGAAAGCAAATTAGTTTTATCATAAGGTAGATTTGGAAGAAAAAGGAAAATACTTAAATGTTCTTTTGATGGCTGATGTGCTGTAACAAGACTTGGTAAAACCCACTGGGCTTGTTTGCCCTGGCATATTCCAGGCCTTTAGGTGATGAAATGGGGAAAAAGGGAAATGCTGAAAAAATCAGGCTTCCCTATTGAGAGCAAATTAGCATCTTGCCACCAAAGCTTTGGCACTGAGCTCGTTTCTAAAGAAAAGAATACTTCACATTTTACTTTTCTTTAGGGCATTCTGGAAAATTTGGGTTCCTCCTCATTTCTTAATGCTGTCACATTTATAAATCAGGCAAATTGTTGTTCAAGCTTTTTTTCTGATAGCATTATTCCCTTATGCTGGGAAAGCTTTTCAAATCTTCGGTTTTGGCTAGAGAGCGTTTCTGCTAGATACAAGCATGCACCCTACATGTGTCTTTTAGTAAATTATGAATTCTGGGGAAGCATTTATCACATATGAAGGGTCTAGACTGCCCAAATGAGGTTATTACGTTGTCATCTGGCCGTAACCCAAAATAAATATTATCCCTCGTATGACTGCATTAGGCGAACATCAGTAAGTTTTTAAATACTCTTAAAGTGTTCTTGTTTCCTTCTGGGTTGTGTCGTGTTCAATCAGGGTTAAGCAGGCTGATGCCCTCACTGCAGGGCAGCTGTAACGAGGCAATCAGCCATTCGTTAATGTTGCTGCCTATCTGGAGCAGCCTGGGTGTCAAGTACAGCCAAGAGTGATGCTTCCCAAATGGATTAATCCATCCAAGGAACCCTTTGGATGCTGTAGTCACTCTGCAGCTTTGGGTTAACTTCTGAAAAGTGGCAATTTATTTAAATTATTTTAAAAACGTTGACATCTAAAGTAGTGAAAAAGGTCTTTGTGTTGGTTTTTTTTTTCTTGATTTTTTTCTTTTTCTCATGACGTTAATGAGAAATCAAAGAACTATGTGAAATAATGACCTCTGTTAGCTGGCAGTTCCCCTTTGACTGCCTTCTCTTCACATAACAGCAGCTCGGTTGGTTCCATCTTTGCTTGTGTTCTCAGCCTCAAACCTGGTTTGTGTTTAAGACATGACACATACGGGAACTTAAGTGGTATTTCATGGTCTCAGTCCATTAGGATGGAGAAGAGAGTTAAGGGCGTAATGCTTCTCTTCCCAGGGAGAGGAGTTGTCATTTTCTCTTCAAAATGACTAAATTGAATACAAATAAAACATGAAACTAACTGAAGTTGAAGGTTATGATCTAATGTGCCAACTACCAAAACATACAAACAGAGACACCAGAGAAGAGTGTTCACGGTATGTCCTGACCTGCCTCACAAATGAGTATATGGGCATCACATTGAACATGAATGGTCATGGTGACCAAGAGAGGTGCCTGAGGACTGGAAAAAAGCAAATCTCACTCCTATCTTCAGAAAGGGCCTGAAGGAGGACACCAGCGGTGCCCAGTGACAGGACCAGAGGCAATGAGCACAAACTGAAACACAGGAGGTTCTCTGTGATCATCTGGAAACACTTTTTCACTGTGAGGGTGACCAAGCACTGGCACAGGTTGCCCAGGGAGGCTGCGGATCCTTCCTTCTCGGAGATATTCAAAAGCTGTCTGGACATGGTCCTGGGCATGGTCCTGGGCAACCAGCTCTAGGTGGCCCTGCTTGAGCAGGGGGATGGATCAGATGACCTCCAGAGGTCCCTTCCCACCTCAACCATTCTGTGATTCTGTGATATGTTGACATCTTATTTCTGGTGCTACCCTGTTCTTTTCTCTAAGTTTTTGAAAGCTTCTATATGCCCTGACATGGAGATGATCTGCTCCTCAGCTGGATGGGCACATTCTTCACTTTGGGATCCAATTGATAAAGGGCTGCAGGGAATTGGGGTTCTCCAGAAGTGGCAAAGGTAGAAATTGGTACCTTCTGCTGGTCCTCCTGGCTGGTTTGCTGTTTGTTCAGTGCGGTCTTCCCTGCAATGGAAGGGAGGCTGTGGCTACTGCCATCTCCCACTTCTGCTGAAGGTATTGTTCCTCCTGCTTTATTCCTACTGCCTGTATGGGCAAACCGAGAATAGGTTCAGCACAACTTAGATTTCCTGTCGGTCAGTGTCCTGTAAATCACCAGGTGCAATCTGGTGAGGGTGTCCATACGCTCAGAGTTTGGCATCAGCTACACCAAGTTAAAGGGCAATTTTGTTAATGTGGCTGCCAGAAGCTTCTTGCGGCTGGCATAGCTGTTCTTCAAGGAGGGTTTTTCAGAGTGGTGGTGGTCCGTGGACTCCTATGTTTAAATGTCCACTCCTGCTAGTCGCTGCTAACTCCCGCCTTCCCCAACTCCCAAAGCCCTTGCATGGGCTCCCCTGGCTTGTTACAAGCTAGCGTGGGTCTAGCTGGTGAATTGCTAGAAGAGCAAGGACATTGCTAGAAGAGAAGGACATTTAAATTGGCCTGGCGTGCTTTGCTCAGGATCACGTAAGTGCTGAGCAGGCATTGGCGTGTGATTTCATTGTCTCTCGAGGGCCAGACTTTGCTGTCTGTGATTGAGAGGCTCACGCCGATTTGGGTTCCTGTTTGCTCCCAGAAGACCACCGCTGCGTTTGGGCCAGCGGGGTCTTCAGCAAGCTCAGGACGGCTGTGTTATCGTTGCCCCAGTGCTGGGGGTTCCCCTCTGCTGGGCCAGCAGTGGGAAGGCGAGAGCCGGAGCTGGCGAAGGCGGGCGGCTGCCCGACAGCTCGAGCTGTGAAAGAGCAGCGTCGGTCAAAATCTTTCAGCCGTGCCCTTTGCACCGCGGGCCGCGGCTTCTTTGCACACGCTGGATCACCGGGGAGCTGAAGTTTCATTTACCGACTCAGCGACTCTGAAAAAGGTTGCCCCCCCACCCCCCATGCTCCCCATCCTCGTCCCCAATTAGCGTTGCCAGTCGTCCGCCTCAATGGAGGGTTAAACCGAGCTGCCCGCGCGAGTGGTGGGCTCGGGGCAGGCAGGGGTGCAGGCAGGGAGCCGGGGGGCAGGCAGGGGAGCCAGCAGTGTGCGCCGGGGGGGGACACACACACGGCGGGGGGGGGGGTTTCCGCCCCTCTCCGGGGCGCTGGACCCTTTCAAGCGAGCTGCGGCGCGCCGGGTTCTTGTGTGAAAAACAAGGGGCACAATGCTGGAGTCGTAACCTCCTCACCCCTGACGGCATGGGAAAGTGCACTCCTCAGCTGTTGGGTATAGAAAGGCTGCTGCAGGCATGAGAAATGTTCATAAAAATGCCGTTTAGAGCCTGCCCTTCTACTCTGCACATGTCATCTTGCCTATCAAGCTGCCTAATTGGAAAATTAGGCTGGCCTTAATTTAGAGCCTTGAAAGTTCATGCCAATAATTTCCCAGAGACTTTTTTTTTTTTTCACCAATTATTATTATAAACGGTTTCAGCACATTGGAAATCTTTACTGAAAAAAAAAAAACAACCCACAAAAAAACAACATCCGGAAAGAGCAGATCTTTCACTTCAGAGAGATTCTTTGATTTCTGTGTGTGAAATTGTATTGTTGTGCATCCTGTGAATGATCATCCGGAGACGAATGTGAACCCCCGTTGTTTTCCATGCATCATTCCTTATTTGATTGTATGCGGAGAGCTGAGCGTATTTTAATTTACAGCATGTTATGATCTTATTTTGGAGCTTAATGCACCTGCTGTTTTCTGTCTGCTGAGGCCCTGTAGGCAGCGGTGAGCAGAAGCTGCCTTGCAGTTGTCAATGTTTACCCCCCAGAGTCTTTCTGTGGGCACCGCTGATCCCAAGTCACCTAAGGAGACCTGGGATGGTGTGCAGGATCAGGCTGGTCGGTTGAATCCCTCCTGACTTTGGTCAGGGCTCACCCTTGCAGTTAGCCACATCCAGATAGCTGCGGCCTATGTCTTCGAGATCTCTGACCGGGGCTCTGTTTAGATGACGTGGTGAAGGTCTCCTCTCTGTGCCTGGATACTGTCCGCCTGAGACCCCTGATGGGGTAAAGGCAGCGGTGACCACGCACATCAGGCTGTCTTGTGTAGCCTTGGCTGTTAGGACAAGGAAGAAGGATTTCAGGTGACTCCCACTTGTCCTCTGCGGGTGGGAGCTGTGCACCGCAGCTGGCTGGGTGAGGGCCATGCAGAGGCAGCACGGCAGGGTGCTTTTGTTGCTCCTGCCGTACATGCCAGCAGTTGGAAGCTGGACGGGCTGACAAACCCTCTCGCCGTGTCTCTTGGCAGCGATAGGAGTAGCTGACATGTACAGCGGGGACTAAAGCATGACTTGATAAATCTGTTAGTCCTCTGGATTTTTATCCTGTTGCTGAAAGATGCACACACAACGCATGTGGGCGGGAGAGGTCTGTAGCTAAGATGATTTCCAAGGTCAAGATAGATGCAGTGCGCTAAGGCCACGGACACATCCTCCCTGGGCTCCTGCTGAGCCATCTGGAGAGGCTGCTGCTCTTCCAGAGCTGCTCTGCTACTTCCCACCCCAGAAAATCACTCCTGGGTGAGTTGCCAACCAACTTGGACCCTGCTGTTTGTACAATTCAAGGCTGGTTGGTCGTTCTGGTTGCTTGTTTTGGCAGATGTGCTTACAGGGGCAGGGGGTGGGAAGGAGGGAAGAAGGAACATCTGGAAAGATTTTGGGGCAGTTGCCTTTCCATCTCCAGGAGAACAGCGCTGCTGAGCACTGGGGCGGAGGATGCCCACCCATGGGTGAGGCCACCAGGCACAGCTGAGGGGCAGATGAAACCCCAGGGTTAGGGTTTGGCGGGTCCAGCCCTTCTCTTGGTGGAGCTCTTCTCTATGTGTGAGGAGGACCCCAAGCCTTCATCTTCCCCTGAAATTGTCACCACACACGGGCTGGGGCTGCGATCCAACATTGACGCAGAAAGAAGGTTTCACCTAATGAATTACCGCCACCAATTATAAGAATGATTTTCCTTGAGCCATCCTATCCATCGAAGCCGTGACAGCCCCGACAGCCTTGGTTAGGCTCTGGCAAGGCCGTGGAATTAAATTTTCTGTGAGTTATACTTATGTCAATACAGCTTCACACATTGCTGTGACTGACCCACAAATCAGAAGGGAAGCAAAGGCTGGATTTTTAGGGGTGAAAACCAAAGAGTAAAGAAAATACAGAAAATAAAGTGAAAACATAGCAAACAAAACTCCTGCTCATCCCAGGCTTTATCTGCCCTCCCTGCAGGTGTATGGTGTTGCACGGGAAGTCTCCCTGCAATAAAGCACCCGCGCGCCCCTGAGAGCATCGCTGCCATTTCACTCCTGCTGGAGGGCAAAGCTGGGTCCAGATGGGACGCACAGAGCAAGGGGTCCTGTCTTCATGAGAAAGAAGTGCCATTACTGTTCCATGTTTCATGGTTTTGAAAGGGCAGGAGGTCTTCCTGGAGCAGGATTGAGTCTGACAGACATAAAACTGGGTGGAACAAGAGCGTGGTCTCTTGTGCAGCCCAGAGAGGTGTGTAGTGTACAGCATGGAGTACAAACGTTGCATGGGTACTGGGTGGAGAAAATAGAATGAAAAAGGCATATTTCCTCAATTTACACAGAAAGATAAAAGTGTGCTGCTCTGGCTGTGCCACAGCAGTGCCTCTGGCAGCACCTTGCTGCATCTCCCTTCAGCATCGTGGTAAGATCCAGAGCTCAGCCAAGTACCTGCTATAAAAGGGCCAATTGCAACGTCTCTGACCTTATTTTAGGTCAGAAATAGTGTGGCCAGCAGGACTAGGAAAGTGATTGTCCCCCTGTACTTGGCACTGTTGAGGCCTCACCTCGACTACTGTGTCCAGTTTTGGGTCTCTCACTACAAGGAAGACATTGAGGTGCTGAAGCACATTCAGAGAAGGTCAACCAAGCTGGTGAGGCGTCTGGAGAACAAGTCTTATGAGGAGCAGCTGAGAGAACTGGGATTGTTTAGCCTGGAGAAAAGGAGGCTGAGGGGAGACCTTATCGCTCTCTACAACTACCTGAAAGGAGGTTGTAGCGAGGTGGGGGTTGGTCTCTTCTCCAAGTAACAGGCGATAGGACAAGAAGAAATAGCCTCAAGTTGTGCCAGGAGAGGTTTAGGATGGATACTAGGAAAAATTTCTTCACTGAAAGGGTTATCAAGCATTGGAACAGGCTGCCAGGGAGGTGGTTGAGTCACCATCCCTGGAGGCATTTAGAAGACAGTGTAGAGGTGGCCTTTAGGGACATGGCTTAGCACTGGTTTTAGCAGTGTTAGGTTAACGGTTGGACTCGATAATCTTAAAGGTCTCTTTCAACCAAAACAATTCTATGGTTCTATGGTTATTTTGGGTGCCTCATTTGCTGGTGGCAGGGAGGGCACCAGGCTGGAAGAGCTGCAACTACGCACTGTGATGCCCCACCGATGCAAACCACCGTGAGCAGCTGGGGAGGAACTTTTCCACGTCATTAGCCCCAGCTCCTGTTACCCACTATTTGTAGGAAAGAACAGTTGTATGTACGTATTACCCTATTCGAGCTCCTTGACACGGGACTTGGTGGCCGGCCCTGATGGGTATGTGCCCCCTCTACCGCCTTCCCTCCGGGCAGGCCCTCACTTCACCAGCGTGAAGTTAAAGGGAGTTATCCTCCCTGCCTTCTGCCGCTTGCAATGGAAATTGGCTCAACAGGATGAAAGGTTGATGGTGGGAAAGCATGTCAGAAAATACAATGCAGAGAACACAACTCTTGGGAGAGAGCCGTTTGTTTTGTTATTTGAAAGGGCTCAGGATTTAGCCAAAGGGGCGTAGTTATAATTTACTTTAAGGGATGCTGACAATTGCATTTGTCAAGTTAGATTATGGTCATACTGTCATAAAGGATCACTCTGTTGTTTTACTGCTAGTGTATATATGCATAAGTACTTTGGGCCTCAATGAGGATGAAAATATGGCTCTAATGTGCAAAAACCGATACTGCTGCCTAAATTTCCACACTGCTACACGGCCCTTTGGTCACGATGGGACTATTTGGTGCATACATTTGAGCTCTTGAATGCATTTTAAGTCTTTGTAGATCTGAAATAGCTTGACCTTCTGACAATCGTGCTCTCTTAATTACTTGTCCTAAATACAGGCAGACTGAATAAGATATGCCCAGACATTTTCAAATAGATGTGAGCTCAGTGCTGAAGAGATTGGGCTGACACGGGCACTTTGATCTACCTGTACATTCAGAGGTAGGTACTTGTTTAGCAGAGTGACCTCATGCCCTTAAACATAGTTTTGTTATTCATTATCATGACTTTCCTACCAATTTATGCCACTGTGCTTACAGCGTATTACTATTTGCCATTCCCCTTTTATTTCTCTTCATTTTTCATTTCAAACTCCAAAAGTCTGAGAATTGATCTACGTTTTTTTTTTTTTTTCCTCAGAAGAATGCCTGTCACTATTTATATTTCTTAATCAAATATTTCCTTTCTGCTGGAAGACCTGCGTATTTGAAAAAGCCAATTACTCCCAAGAAAGCTGCCAGTACCGCCGGGGGATGATGCTTAGCAAGGGTACGGGGACTTCTGGGGTACTGAGCCATATGGGACAACTCCGAACCGTTTCAAGCTCCTGACATGAAATATAGTCCCCCTCAGGCTGCGTACCGATGAATGCGGGCAGGCCCCCGTGTAAAGCAAGTCTGATTTGAATGTAAATGATGGGACTTTGCTGCAGTTGTCCACACTGAGGTGCTAGTGAAGGAATGGCTTGGTGATTCTGCCCTTGGCTTTGTGCTGGTGTCGGATCCCTCGCTGTCCCTTCTCTTCATGGGAAAAGAGGGATGAAGAACTGGATGGATGTGCCAGCAGACAACTGCCCGTGCCAGTTTTTTTCCCATTGCTTTCCAAATTACTCTCTCCTTTCTGCCCTCTGTTCGCTATTCTTTGTGCTGTGCTCCTGAAACCCAGTAGCTGAGCTTAGGAGAGTTCAAGTCTTTCCACCCTGAAGGGTTATTCTGAAAGAATTATTTTCTCCATAGGGGTGGCTACATTAAAACAGACCTCTGGCAGCTGGAGAGACAGAAGGGGATGCTGGCAGTGCAGGGGCAGTTCCCCCGGAGCCGTGTGTGGGTGCTCGTGCCAGGTACTTGCTGCGTGCTCACCTGAGTGCAGGCTCTTCTGCAGCGCTACTTTAGGCTTTTTAAAAATAAGGTTTAGCTGACAAACTCCAAGTTTCTGATAGGATGCTTCATTTTTAGTATAGAAATACTCCGATTTTGAGTCCGGGCATGCTTTTGATTCCTGAGAAACACTTGCAGGCACAGGTAGGTTTAGTCACTGGAGCTCACTCGCTCGCTGGCATCCATCTCTTCCCATCTTCTCAAGCCCACAGTCCCTTGAAGCTTAAGCTAAAGGAGACGCCGTTGGGCTTTTCCTGCTGCGCTTTGCTCCCAGAATGACGTGCCGTTAGCCGTGCGTGTGCTGTGACAGCCGGTGTCAGGCCGGGGCCGTGCCGGTGGCGCAGCTGTGCCGCCCACCCCAGCACGGACCCAACGCTCCCCAGTGCCGGGGCTGGTGGGCACACCTCAAATTAGCCACGTGGCCAGTGTTTAACCGCAACATTACCGATTCACATCCGAACAGCTGACAGCCTGAATAATTTACTGCATGCAAATGGTGGGACCTGCCGTCTCCGTTAGTGCCCGGATCCGATTGCCACAGCCCATTAATCGTAATTGCTAGTTTGTGCTGACAGGAGCAGGGCCGTCACCCTGTGAGTGATTAGGCAGCTACCAGGGAGACCATCCCCCTCCTCGCCCTCCCCTGCGAGGGGGCTAGGGCTTTTTTCTTTCTTTCTTTTTATTTTATTTTATTTAATTGTACTGCAAATCCGAACCCAGTGACTCCCATATGCTGTGTCCCCCAGGCAGGGCAGGAGAAGCCCCTGCCCCAGGGGAACACGGCTGCTTCGGGCCCTAATTGGGGATGGGGGGTTTTGTGAGGGCTTCCCTGGTGGCGGAGAGGACACCGTGTGCTTGCAGGAGAAGAGGTTTCCCGGCACAAGTCCTGCTGCAGGGGATCAAGGCCACCAGCCCCATCTGGCTAGCAGGGCACCGTCTTTCAGAGCCTCCCCGCCTCTCTGCAGTGTGGCGTCTAGCACACCCGTCAGTCCAGTTTTTAATGACTAAAGCAAAGGAGTATCCACTCCCTGTCTTGTCTAGAGTCATACAATCATAGAATGGCTCAGGTTGGAAGGAACCTTAAAGATCACCTAGTTCCATCCCCCCTGCCCTGGGCAGGGACACCTCCCACTAGACCAGGCTGCTCAAAGCCCCATCCAGCCTGGCCTAGAAGCTTCTTCATGACAGCCCAACTTCTCTTTTCCTTTTTTCTGTGCTGTTTCCAGCCTATTATCCCCACCCTTAGCTGGGCCGTCCCATACGATCACTCAGACACCCTCTCTGCTCTGCTCAGGTTCCCTCTCTGCCCCACAAGCCCTTCAGATTCTTCTGCAAAGCAGATTTGGTCCTCAGTCTTCTTTGTTTATCAATCAACTCTTTGTGAACGAACTAGACTTTCAGTTTTGAGTGGTTTTGCAATGAGGGGAATAAGCTCCCGAAACACAGTGGTTCTGTTGTATTGGGGTATTTGTAGCTGCTACTCAGCTATTGCAGAATCATAGAATCGTCTAGGTTGGAAGGGACCTTTAAGATCACTGAGCCCAGCTCTTAACCTTGCACTGACAAGCCCACCGCTAAACTATGTCCCCTAAGCACCACGTCTACCTGTCTTTTAAATACCTCCGGGGTGGTGATTCAACCACTTCCCTGGGCAGCTGTCGCAGCCGTCGTGAGTGCCCAGGAGGGCGGATTGCCAGCAGACGCAGTTGGAGCAAGGGGGAGAGGAAGGAAAGAGGAAAGAAAAAGCTTTCCTCCCTGCAAAAGCCTGGGAGAGCAGGGACAGCGTACAACAGTGCGTGTAGGGGACAGGGAGGGAAGGAGGAGGAGGAGGAGGAGGCAGCAGAGGGACGGGACAGTGGGGTGAAAGCAGGCGCAGCCCTGGAGCAAGCCCAGGCCTGGGGAAGCTCCTCATCAGAGCTGGGCATGAAGGAGCAGGGCTGCTCATTTTGGCTTGCAATGACAAATGATAGTTTTTCAAGTTGTCGCCTTCTAATTGGTGACTGCGTGAGAGTGCAAGCCCACAGGAACAACTGTCATTTCAATGGCTGGGGGGGTGCGGAGAGCTGGGGAAAAAAAACCCTCTGGAAATGGTGTAACGAGCCTGTTCGGCATCTCTAAGTATGTGAGCTATTCCAGGTATGTTTGCTAAACTTCTCCGTTACTTGCCAGCACATGATATAGCTATGCCTGTGTGCGCGTCCATGCTGTATATAAGGGGACATATATCCTGGTGCAATGATACACAGGTTTCCTTTAATTCTATCATGTCAGGCCCCTGCATTTATCAGATGAAAAGGAGATGTGCTGGTGGTTTGCTGTTCTTGTTGATACAAACTGTATTTAGACTTGACCAGCCCTTGGACATTTGAGAAGTGGGAATTATTTTTCTTGTTCCTTTTCTTGATGTACTCTCTAGCACAAATCACAAATAGCACAAGCCCTGTGTTATGCATCTCCCCTCCCTGTCAATCCATGTGCTTAGAATACACAGCTGAATCCAGGCAAAAATTTTGGAAAATCTCTGCTGGAGGGAAGACGCATCATCTGATTCCTTCCTTAATTAGAACATATGCTTGATTTGTCTATCTTGAAACGTGAAAGGCATTTGTAAGTTAAGCAAATACTTAAGAAAGGCTTATTTCAACCCTGCACAAATGTATTCAGCTCTCCTGCCTGCTCAGTTTTCCCAGGAATATGAGCATTAATGGTGAGATGCAACTGGTTTGTGTCCTGATGCTGAGAAAAAGAGATGACTGAGGGCAGGTGTGATAGAGGTCTGTAACACTGTTTTATTGTAAGGATGGATTGTTCTTCCAGTGCAAGAAATAGAAGCATCCAGTGAAGCCAGCAAGAGGCAAGTTCAGAGCAAGCAGAAGAAAAAAACCTTCTCTAGATGATGCATAGTTATCTCCTTGCTGTAGGATGCTGGGGAGGCTGAAAACGTGCACAAATCAAAGGAGGGGAAAGCTGTCAAGGGTTTCTCAATGTACAGAAGCTGCTGCTGGTCGAGGCAAATCTGCCGACAGTTGGAAGCTGGACAATGCTGGTCTGACCCGGTACAGCTGTTCTCGTCTCGGTCATCCACCCCAAACAGGGGATCTGCTCTCAGATGAGGTGTCTGGGCCACATCCTACATGCTGTGTCAACCGGCTGCTGTTGGCTAAAACTGAGCTTAATCCATGACATTCATCTAACCCCACCATTCCTCTGGATGTGTTTCAAGAGCCCCGTATCCTCCAAGGCATTTATCAATGCCTACCTGTGTTTAACCTAGGAGCAGTGACCGGCCTGAAAAATCACTTTGCTTGAGCTGGCCTGTGAAATGGGCATCTGCCCCAGAAAAAAAGGAGAAAAAAAAAAGAAGACACAGCATATTGAATTTGATGTCCTCTTTACCTAAACCTCCCACCTCTCTGACTCCTGGCACACACACCTCTTAGAATCATAGAATCTTCATGGTTGAAAAGGACCTTTGAGATCAGCGAGTCCAACCAAACAACCTACAATCTCTGCCACTAGAGCATGCCCTGAAGTGCCACATCTAGACGTTTCTTAAGTACCTCTAGGGATGGTGACTCAACCCCCTCCCTGGGCAGGCTGTTCCAGTGCCTGACCACTCTTTCAGTAAAGTAATTCTTCCTAATATCTAATCTAAACCTCTCCTGCCGCAACTTCAGACCATTTCCTCTGGTCCTGTCATTATTCACCTGGGAGAAGAGGCCAACACCCACCTCTCTCCAACCTCCTTTCAGGTAGTTGTAGAGGGCAATGAGGTCTCCCCTCAGCCTCCTCTTCTCCAAGCTAAACATGCCCAGCTCCCTCAGCCTCTCCTCATATGACCTGGTCTCCAGACCCCTCAGCAGCCTGGTAGCTCTCCTCTGGACCAGCTCCAGCACTTCAATGTCCCTCTTGTACAGAGGGGCCGGGAACTGAACACAGGACTCGAGGTGAGGCCTCACCAGTGCCCAGTACAGAGGCACGATCACTTCCCTACTCCTGCTGACTCTTCTGAGCGATCTTCCCTCAGTGAGAGCTGCCCTGAGGTCTGCAGGTGTTTCCATGGATGAGGTGATTACATCGCCCTCATGTGGAGGAGGAGTTTGTCCCCAAAGCCCTGCTGCTCGTGATGCCCGCGGGATTGCTCTGGCTCAGAGGAGCTGGTTCCCATTGCACCTAAACGCCGTCCGTGGAGCTCCAAACTGCAGCTGCCACCTTGTACCAGTTAATGTCTCCTTGGAAAGCACCTTCAAAATTGCACTAAAATAGGTATGAAAACCTACTTGGGAAAAAAACAAAAAAAAACAAACCCAAGCCACAAGCAACTTTCTGAATTCAGTTATCAGATTTCACTATTTTTCATTGTTTTGAGCTGACACAACTTATTTCTGAAGGATGGACTTGGTGTAGATATCTAAAAATCTCATTTGAAATGCTAGAAAAGCGTACTTCTCCCGAGCCTATTCTAGCTTCATCTTCCACGTCTGTGTCGTGCTGGGACCAGTTGTACCGGCCAAGCCATGGAAAGGTCCTCAGCAGCGCTGCAGATGCACAGACTGCTAACCACAAATGTTTTTTTTCCCTGAGCAAGTTTAATTTGGATATTTTCCTCTCTTCGCTTAGGTGACCTTGTGGTACAACCCTCTGAAATGTGTCTCTGCAGCGGTGGGATGTCCCATGTGTCTGCCGGCGCCATTTTCTACCTCTCTGGCACTTTGCTCCCAGCCCTCCCTCTTTATGCTTGGCCTTTATAAGAAACTATGCAACACAACAGCCTGGGGGACGGGCAGGAAGAAGTGACACTTTGATTGACCATTTTACATAATCGTTAACAATAGAAGGGTTTTAGTGGCTTGGTACAGCCTGTACTCAACATAAAACCCAGTCTGTTATCTAGAAGTGCTTAGATGGCAAGATAAGCTGTTAATGCTAGTGGAGGAACATTACCGAATAAGAATACAATGATGATATTTTTTTCCCCACTTCCACTCCTTTTTCCTTATTTAAAATGTTCCCTTGAGCATTACCTGATAGACTTGAGTCCTGCATCAGGTCATTGTTTTGGTTGGACAGGCTGAGATCTTTTCCTCATTTTAGCTGATGAAATGGGTTGCATTTTTTCCCTTCTTTTTTAAGTAACTCAAGATATAAGCTAACCAAGACACACATGTGTTCCAATCTGATAGAAAGAGGCTTTTACATCCTAAGAAGTAAACCCTTGTTCTGGATTACAGGGATATGTATTAGCTAGTGATATTAATACCTAAGTAAGACAAAACTCTATGTAGAAAATTTCCCCTTTTTTTGGCTGAAACTCTTGCTGAATGAGTAGCTGTTGTACGCCATACCAGGATGTATGCTAAATGATGCTTACATTATGTAAATTGCAGACAAGAATGATGCTAGGACAGTCTGTCACCAGAGCCATCTTTTGAGGCTTGTCATGGAGTAATTAGAAAGAAACCCACCTGCAGTCACCCCAGAGGTGCCCGCGTTCACCAACTGAGTGGTGGGAGAGCAGGGAGCTGGGCTCAAAGCTTCCTTCTCTTCAAAGGTGAGGAGAGTGGAGTCAGACTCCAGCATGTCCTTTGCATGTGCACCTCAGTTCTTGAGTCTGCTGGCTGTCCTCAGCTCTGCAGAAGGAGGATGCTCTCCAAGACAGTGCTTCTGCCTTGATATCAATAGAGGTAATGATGCTCTCATGAAACTGGCCCTTCCCAAAGAGCCCCTCCATGGAGTCAGGGATGGTTTTACACACGCAGGACACCTTAGTGGGTCAGTCACATCACACATTCATCACCTCTGTGTCAGCTCCATCCTGCTCTGCCAGGAGGGAGGGTGATGTGGGGTCTGGAGGGTGCCGGGGGGACTTCTGCAGATGGGGTTCACCTGGGTGGGAATTTCATTTTTGCAGGGGAGAGGGAGGTCCCCATGATGTGAGGTGATGTGTGGAGAGATATCCAGGTTGGGGAAAGACAGGTGAGAAGAGGCTGCCCCTCGGGAATAGCAGGTCTGAAGGAATTCTGCCCAAAACCGCAGTGCTACACAGGGGCAGGGGTAAGCAACTGGGCTCTCCTAACCTGTGAAGCACTGACGTGCAGGTACAGGAGAGGCAACAGTTTTGCAAAAATGGTATTACAGAGGGTAACAATTTGGTGTTATCACGTTGTGTCAGGGAAGGCAAGTGTCCTACTGGGACATGTGATGGGAGAAGAGTTTGGTAGGACCTACAGCCTCATCCTTTCGCTCTGCTCACACCGGTGTGGCCTCCACTGGGACATGACCTGCAGTTTTAGTTTCAGTGCTGCAAAAGGGAGGTGAGTCAGTTGTTGAGCATGCAGAAGAAAACAGTGCTCAGGTACCTGGGATATGTTTCTGAGGGAATGTTGAAAAATCGGCATTGTTTGGACGAACGAATATACAATGAGGGCTTCAACTACGTATGCGTCAGTTGCCGGAAGCAGCGTTCTCCAGGTCCATGGAAGGCAGGAAAAAAAGGGAGGGTAAAAATTGCAGTAGGGGAGCGTTGCGTTAGATTTCATAAAATAATTGCTATCAGTAAGGAAACTGAAGGAGTAGGATAAATTGCCTGAGGGAATCTGCGCAGCTTTCATTACTGGAAATCTTTAAGGACAGCTCAGGCAGACATCTACCCGGCTGCTCTCCCGCCCTGAGCAGAGGAGTGAGCGAGATGACTTCTTGAACTCTCTCCTCTTCTAGGACCTATTCAGCGGAGGGCATTAAACGTGTGCTTGAATCAGGCTGGAGTCATCGGCTTTGTCTTGGCTAGGATACAAGCGTCATAAAAAGTGTTAAAATTGATCCATATTCAGGAAAGCATTAAAACATACAAATCATTTCAGACACGTTTATCACCCGGTGGGTTTTGTCTTGCGTAGGAAGGAAAGGGCTGGTAACAGAATGTCTTAATTAACACATTTCAAAACTCCAGTGTGGATGCAGTCATGTAGCTTTCAACATCTCCTCGCTGGCCAAGTTGAAACCAACGCTGCCAAAACTTTCCAACACATCTTTAAATCCCAGCCGAGGACCAACCCAGAGGAGGTTAAGCACGTATTTAAAATGAAGCATTTGCTTAGTTTAAATGCGGCTTGCAGGAATGCCAGGCAGGGAGTTTCGAGTCTGGGGTCGGGAGGACACGTTGTGGCGGATGCATGTGGGATGTGCCGAGCCTTTGCCGGTGGCCCATCACCTGGGCAGGGGCTGCTCTCCCTAAATCTGCAGTGGCCGGGAATTTCTACCCCAGAGGGTCAGTGTGCCTGGGACCCGTCAGAGCAAGCGACGTGATTTTTGGTCTCAGCAGAGTGCAGCGGGCCTGGCACAGCCGCAGCCCTGACGGTGATGAAAGTTTTGTCTGTCGGGCGTCTGCCCGGGGACCAGCAGGACCTGCAGGACTTTGCCATCAGCTCTGCTTGGTGCTGAGAGCGGCTCCTGCCCGCCCCAGCACCCAGCCCCAGTACGTCGGGTACCTCCACTTCGTCTGCTCACGTCGCTCCATTCATTGCTCTGAGTAAACTCCACTGTGTTTTCCGTTCACCCCCCAATTTTTAATTTTTCAAGTTTATTAAACACCTCGCCGCAGAGGAAAAGATTTAATATTGAAGGTAACGCACAGGTGTTGTTATCCAGGAAAAGCCTAATGAATGATGAAATGTGAATTAATTAATACTTTATTTTAAATGTTGGTTGGGTTTTTTTTGGTATGAAAGTCCTTCTTTAGATCCTGCACAGTTGAATATTTTCTGCTTAAATTTTTAAAGCATGAAGTTAGCGGAAGAATACAGATTACGTATTTTTATATTTTAAAATATGGTATTTGGAAGACAGAGACTCCGTGAAATATTTGACTACCTTCATTCAAAAAAGGAGATACATTTGATACACATGGAAAATTTTTCCCTCCACCTGCGGAATGAATACAAGCAATTGCTTCACACAGCTCACACTGGTACTTTTCGTTTCCCTGTCAGAATATGATTTGTATCAAGCAGTTGTTGTGTTTGTGTCCTATCTGATTTACCACTTTTCATACATACTTTTAGTGCTGGAGACTGTCCTTTCTTGCTTCACTGAAAACCATCCGCTTTTTTTCTTGCTGTAGCTTGTGTGCCAGAGTTTTATGTGTGCCACTAGTATCTTTGCTGACCTCCTAGGCTCCGTAGGATATATTCATTTCCTCTGAGCAGTTGCAAAACCTTACTGTTTTTTTAGCAGGACTTTAGCACAACTTGCATCATGCGTGTTCAATCTGAACAAAAAACGTGATTCTGTTTAAATACCTGCTGGGTTTGCTTTTTTTCAGCTGTTTATGGGGGTGCTAGATGGTAACCTGTGCAGCAGCACGCAGATGGTCCCAATGGTAAGGCTTGTAGTGCCTTTTTAGCCTAGTGGTTGCGCTACACTTTTGGAAAACATTTAGCTATGGCCTTCGTCAGCAAGAGACCTCATTTTACGCTAAATAGATGTCAGCCAATCTCTCCACAGCGTGCGGGGGTTTCCGTGCTCACGAAGCTTCGCCTTCTGCCACCGGATCACAGGGCCAGGACCTGACGGAGCGTGTCCCTTTGTCTCCACAAAGCCACCAGGGAAGTCCCCACTCTGTTGTAACGAGTGGCAAAACCTGCGTTAAAATCAACAGGACCAATATTTTTCCCTGCGTGCTTCCTGCGATACACACAGCCAGGGAAAGCGTAGGTGATACTGTAAACACTGAAGTAGCCTGGTGTGAAGAAAGGCTGGCAAGACTCTGGGGATGAGTCAAAACTTAATTCATTTTTAATCCCAGGGCCGGCTGGCAGTTGCTATTCTGTTATCAACCTTTTTTCGCCCCTCAATATTTTGATTCCAAAAAAAGAGACTAAAAACAATAACTGCTTGGTTAGCGGCAGTTTCTTTATAAACAATATAAATAGATGAGTACTGCACTGCCCTACACCGAGAGTTTGAAAAGGGTATTTAGAAGGCTCCTTAAGTTAAATGAAGTATAAGATCTTTATTGGTTTGTGGGCTGTAAGCGCCTGTGGCAATCCAGAGACAAACCAAGACCAACAGGAAAAAAAAAGAAAAAAAAAAGTCCCCTTTGATAAATAACCTTTCCATATTAAATGCACATCAATCTGACATCAACAATTAGCTGTCAGGTGCTTGGCTTTGCTAGCAAAGGCCAATTTTCAGATTAGTGCTAATTGCAGGGCGGGCTGACACATCAACTGGGAGCCCCGGTAGCTAACGGCCCGGCGAGGAGCGGACTTCAATAGTGGGAGCAGGGGAGGGCTGAGGCTGCCTGTCTCCAGCTTGCTGGCAGTTTGACTGTAGACTAAAGTAATGGAGCTGGCAGGGTGGAATCAATTACTGGCCAATGAAGATTTTCCCACAGGTCGAGGCTTGGGAAAAAAAGGACGTTCCTGCTGCCGAGACAGCTGGCATGGACTGTCCACTGGGAAAGGAGCCTGGAGAATGAGAAAAAGAGGGACAGTTCTCGGTGATAAACTGGTGACAGACTATAAATTATGAAAAGGGGATTTGGCAGAGGATTTAGAGCTTGCTACCTCTGCTTTTCCCTCCCCCAAGATTTTAATGCCAGCCATGTTCACTGAGTCATTCAATTATCTTAGTTAGAAAATAAGAAGTGTTAAGAGAAAAGGCGCTCAGAATATATTTTGCTGAGCAGGGCGTGCACACTTGTGAGCTGAGCTTTTAAAAACCTTTAAACCAGCACTTTCCCCTCCAAGCAAACCTTCGGACTGAGCCCCACGACGCAAACTGTGGCTGGTGCGGCTGGTGCTGCTGTGGCTGGTGCTCTCTCGAGAGGGTTGTTTTGCTGCAGTCCTGTTTCAAAGGTCACAAAACATTTTGCCCTTTTGATCAACTTGAAATTTTCTTCCCTGCTTCTTTTCTACAGCAGTTCACTTCCGTCCCAAAGAAAACAGCAGCAGTGCAGGAGTGCAGCACCTACCTCTGGCTCCGGGCAGCAAAGTCAGTGATGTACTTGCCCTGAAAACCATTGCCCTTCACTGGCCAAAAGGAATCACCAAAGCATTCCTGGCTGGGAACAACCAGCTCTTTCTGTACTGAAAACAAGATGTTTATGTTCTCAAAATTAAAATACAAGAGGTTAAGCATGCACTGAAGCGAAATCTCTATGTAAAAGACTGACAGAGATGCCAAGCTAAAGCTGCAGGTCCTATTCTTCCTGCTCCTTTTGAATGTGTTTCCACGTTAGGACGAGGATTAAATTCTTTCTTTCTGCCTCCTTTTTTGTACTCGGAGGAGTTTAGTTAGAAAAGTCAGGAGGCGATATGGCAGCACTTCTTGTTTTTTGCTGTGTAACATTTATTCCTAATAAAACTAAGACTCTTTGGGTTGTTTTTGTAGCCTCGTTATAGCTGAGTAATGTCTGTAGTGGGGCTCTTGTGAGGCTGATGAATTTTTCTGGGTTTTACGTCAGTGTAACAGAAATGACTGTGTGTACGCCAGCAAACCTGATACGTGGGTATGTGCCCGTGCGCGCGCCTGTATTGGTGAATCTCTTTTTACCTCTGTGCACTCCAAAATAAAACATAATGAAGGCATCCAATCACCCAACAACTACCAAACTGAATCTTATACACCTTTATTTTGCAGGTCATGGTGGCACAGGACAGTTCACCCGAGAATGGAGTCACAGCCCTGCCGTGACTGCCCCAGCCATCCAGGACCAGGAGCTATGTTGAGCTGTGGGCATGGTAGTTACCACCGGCTTCTTTTATTTGCCTTCTGTTTTCTAAGCCAGTATGATTTGCTTGATTCAGTTTTGTGCTTTCTTTCATGGCCCTGAGGGATAGAAATCTACTTTTTAATGAAAGCTGAGATTCTCACATAATGATTTCCATTCGGGAGCTGGGGCTTTAGGAAAAACACCCGTTATCACAAGACATCAAGAAAAACTTTCAGGAGAGTTGGCAACGTTAAGTTTAGGTTAGGTTTGAAAGGCTTTGTGGGAGGTTTGTAGAAAATATGACTCTGTGGTTTACATCAAGTTTAACTAGATCTTTCTGAAACTTCTTTCCATTTGTGTGTGTCAACAGATGGATGGAAAGGAGCTTGGTTAACACCTCAACTTGCAGGGTCTGGAGAAGGATTTCTTTTGACTGTGCCAAGACTTGGGAGAAAGTACATAAAAATCCAGCAGTCACCTGGCTCAGGCAGAGCCCCTTTCTCCTTCCCACTCCTCGATGTGGTTGATCCTCCTCTCACCTAACTGTCTTTCTCTTTTCCCCCCTATAGACCAAAACAAGTCCCACTGCTGCCCCTCAATCACGACAGGGGAGACCAGTTCTCCCAGAGACTTTGCTGGCTGCTTCACCATTTCTTGTCACCCTTCTTGGCTTGAGGCTTGGAATTTGCACCAGCCCTGGGATCCACCATGCCTAACCTCAGGCAACCCTGCACGATGGCCACCATGGCCACCACCACAGACTACAATAGACCAGCAGGGGCTAAAGCCCACCCACCGCTTTTTACCCCAAACTCCAGCTGCGGCTGATGGTCTCTTACCTCATTCAAATGGTTTTTTAAAGGTGGAGAGTGAGGTATTTCTGCCAAAGCAGGTAAGTGAGGAGAGGTGATGTTAGTGTCAGATAAGGTCATGCTTTGGGGGGTAAAGAATCTTCTCAGGCCTGCCTTGCCTTCTACGGTCTCTCCTTGCTCTTCCTTTCCCTTCCATGCTCTCTCACAGTGATACCCACATGCAGACTGGAGCAGATATAAACATGTACATGGGAACCATGCATTGCTGTTGGAAGAAAAGTCATCTACTGATGTTTTCTTTGTTTGGCTTGCATGGTCATTTTCATGCCTCTTTGTGAAAAAAGGGTTTGAGGAAGTCAGATCAGAAACTACCAGTGCTGTTGAGGACCCATCAGATGCCGAAGGCATGCTGGGCTATTCCTAAAACCTGATGGTGTCCTGGCCTCACTACTGCTTTTTCTGTTATATTTCTGGCAAATCTGTTCTCCAAATTGTATTAGACATTTTTGTTTTCTGGAATAATTTAGAGACTTACCTGACCCTGCTGACAGGTCTGGAGGCTGAGCCATTTCTTCGCCAAGAGAGGCAGGTTGGGCTGTGCTCCTTATCAACCACAGGACCCCCAGGACCCCCCAGTTTGAACTGCAATTTGCTTCCTCCTATTGGACATCCCCTGGTGGGGTGCCCCATGGGATGAGCAGCCCTGGTGCTAGTTTTGGGGCTACCTGGTGTGTGTGGCAATCAAATACCAACAGGACTGGGCTGTGCCATATCTTTATAAATGCAGGAACTGTCCTCTTAGGGCATGCAGGTCGAAGGGGTTTTAAGTGTGTCACACGCATGTTGGCCTGGCAGCAAATTGGTTTGATTGAATGGAGCAAAAAGGCACCCTCGGAGTTTTCCCTCTGGGCTGCGCTGAGCCCTGCTGGGTACCTGCAGCTCCTCACCAGTGCCTAATGGCAGGGTGACCATGGACTTGGTTGAATTTGGTGATGTCATGGCCTCAGAGCCATGCAGTGAGATAAAAAGAGACAAATTCAGATCTAACTGGTGTCTTGGCTATGATTTTTTCATTATAATTGCTGAAGACTGTCTTCTGTTGGCTGCATCCTGTGGCCATTGCATGTTAAGGGAATCTCTGTGGCTTCTGCTTGGTCTTGACTGTTTTGTGACTTACCTTCTAATAGATTCATCTTTCTCGTGTGACAAGTAGCATTCAGAATAGGAGAGAGGCTCATTAATGGATGTGAATATGTGGTAGACGTGGCACCAAGATGTCAGGATCAAATCCAGCCATAGGCTGGTGGCTGCAATGAGAGAAAGGTGTCTGAGTGACAGGACAGCCTCTCCCCATCGTTTCCCTGGTGGAAATCTCTCATTAGACGTATTCAAAGTGCACTGGAAGGTGAATAGATGGGACAAAGCTGTTTTTAGCATCAAACAGGCAATGCAGGGCTATAATACTGACTGTATCATTTATTTTTTTATGTAGTTCAATAAAATCCTCAGGGATAGCCTTGCTTCAAAATCGGGCCTGGCTTACAGCAAACTGTCAGAAGTTTTAATGACTCTTATTCAGCCCTGGAAGAGGTCTAAAAGGCCAAAGAGGAGGCGCAAAGCTCTTCCACTGGGTAAGGGAATTATTTTCATCATCTGAAGTGCTGTCTCCAAAGTCTCTGCTTGAAAATCCGCCCCCCTCTCCCCAGAATAATCCAGAGCAACTCTGATTGTGGAAGGAAAGCCCTGGGAGCAGGTTTTCTGGGGTGCTTCTCCACGTCTCAGGCATGGCTCCTCATGATAAAAGGGAAACATGTGAAGCGATTCAGAAGCCCTGTAACAACAGCTGTGGCAGATAGCCGTGCTTCTGGAGGCTTTTCCCACATCTTTCCCCCGCCTCTCCCAAGGAGACGGATGGGCAAATGCTTTTGGCTGGTGGAAAGTCAGCCAAGAGGGCTACAAAGCCTCCCATCACTTCTGTTTTCCTTCCTGCCCCCAAACTCGGACTGAAATTGGCCACATACCCCCATGGCGGCTGTAGTGGCGCTTGCATGGCTCTGGGGAGGCCTGCTGGGTGTCCAAGCAAACACGGCCGCTCACGGGGGGACAGGCCAACAATGCCGCGGCCCAGAGGATATCTCCACCCAGAGACCTGAGCTGATTCCAATCTTGAAACGTTGAGGAAACAATTGAAAGCTTTCAGGCTTAGGTAAAAGGACTGAAAAAGGCTCTGAAAATGTGGAGCAGTATGAATTAAGTGTGAGCATCCTGAACAGATCCTGTTTAAATGCTGGCACAAAAGACTTCCCCAACAGGAGCCACCCTTGCCATCCCTAGGGATGCTTTCTAGACAAAAACACAACATAAAGAAAAAAAAAACACTCAAACACCCCAAAACGGATTGCTAGTGCCCCTCAGTCTCCAGCTCCATGGATGGGCCGGCATGTCCCTGCTCACATCTGAAAGCCGTATCACTTTGGTGTGCTCCAAGCCAGCTTACACGCACGTGTTGAAGCTCCCATGGTGGCGATGGCTGCGGGGTCCCCAGCGCCACCACAGCCAGTGACCTGGGACAGGGTCCGCGGTGGCAGAAGCGGCTCTGAATTCCCCTAGCAAATATACATCCCCTGAGTGACTTTAAGAAACTTGACTTCTGACAGAGGCTTTCCGTGCCCAGAGCCAAAATGTGAGGCATTTTGAAGGACTTACTCAAACCCGCTATGACTCATGCGAAAATAAAGCGTTTCTGGATATGAAAAGACCATTTATCCCCTCTACACACAAACCCACTTTTTTTTTCCCCTCTCCACATTGTAAGCTCTTTGGGAAAGGGGATTTGTTATCGCTCTCAATTCAGGGCTTTATGACCATGTGGTATCTGATTTTCTCCCAAAAGGAAATAATGAAAAAGCATCTTTCTCCCTTTTTCTCTCTTCAGCAATTCAGGCTATAAGAAGATTAAAATTATCAGGATTTTCAACTTCTTGTTTCCTTATGTAAATACATACAATATCATGACTGGGAGGGCTGAAAAGTTGTCTATGAAACACCGGTAGCTGACAGCATAAAGCTTCATATCCTGGCTTGTCTTCTATTAATGTGTTCATCTACTCGGTCTAAAAAAACATTTCAAAATATTAATAAAATATAGAGTAAATTTAGCTTATCTCTTTTTTTTCTATTTCGCTATTTGACTTTCAGTCAGATGAAATCAAAACCTGACTGCCCAGGCAGCTCCTCTGTCCTGTGCTGTCCTTCTTTAGCCAAATGTTTCTGGTATTTATTCTTTAAGAGCTCACGCAACCTCCGGCATCTGCAGAAATGAGATCCAAACCTCAGCCATGCTCTATAGGGATGCCAGCGTATGGCCTTGCCTGTCGGCAGCAGGGGTCTGTGGGGGGGGCTGCGTGCCCATCTCTGAACGCCTGATGCCGCATGACGGTGCTGCCATGAAGCACTCTCAGGAGGACTCTATTCAAGATTTATTTTTGCTCCTCCAAATATCTTTTTAAGTCACTTCTGCTTATTTGTATGGCTTTCCCAGAGTCCTATTTCCCCAGCTTGTTTATAGTTGGAAGGCCTTCTGCTTATTGCTCATCCTAATCTCTTGCATCTTTACTTAGCAACGCTGAACCTATCGCCCTCATCCCCATCTCCACTTTACTACAATTGATTTTGCTTTCTTTATGGATCCTCTCTCTCCTTGCGTGTTTAGCTTTTCTGTCTATTCACAACGTGTTTGCTGTTTCCAGGATCACAAACGTGCTACCATGGTTAACTCTTACCTTGCAGAAAGATCCCTTTTCCTAAGACTAGCTCCAAAGCTGAAGCTGCCTCCAGCTACTCCCCCATGAGTCTTATGTCTGAGGCAGACATCCTACACTTTGCTCCTCACTAAGGGCAGCATTCCCTTTTTTTTGGGCTTGCGAGGAGACCATGATGAAATCGGTCCCTGGGAATCAAGCCTCCATTCCTCCACCCTCCTATGACCCAAGGCCTTCATAAGCTGCAGCATTGCTTTTCACCATGAAGCTTTCCTTCTCCCTTCCTCCCTCCTCTCCCCCCAGCCGCGGCAGTTTGCCCGAACCCTTTTTTGACCACATTTTTGTTTTTTTCTAGAAGCCCTTTTGAACAACTGATACATGTTTCCACTTTTCCTTTCCACAGACCTAAAGGCTGGCACCGTTACATTCTTGGCATGTGTAAAAACCATCTCCTAAATTTCTCTCCTCAGCATCTTTGGAGGTCTATATAGCATCCACCCTTACATTTCTTGACCACAGTGTTTTCCTAATCTCTACACTTCCTTGGCTTACTTAAAGTATTTGCTTCCGATTTCAACCTTAACAAAAAGCTATCGCTCCCACATTTGTTTAGTTTTATACAAGAGAGGCAAACACAAGCTTTCCAGCTCTTTATATTTAAAATTCCTCAGTAATTTTCCTGCCTCATCCATTTATGTCACCTGCACAGTATCAGTATTTTAATGAAGATAATAATGCTAGCTCAGCGTTTATTTTATGTATTTGGGTAACATGCAGTAAAGCATGTTGCTAGCCTTCACTCTCCATTACAACGTATTTTCTTTGTCTGCCAACTGCTAATTGGGGAGCACTTGCCCTATCATTGTTTTTTTTCATTCCTTACAAATATCCAAGGTGCTAACCAGGTTGCTTTTCTGTAGTAGCAGGTAATTTATTTGTCTCCATGGAGATAAACTGTTGGCACTTTTATTCATGCTGTTTCATCGTTAAAAGATACTAATTATCTCAGAAATCCTGAGGTTCCTGCCTGAGTCTTCATCCTGCCCAAGATCCTTATGAAATCCTCTAAACCTAAAAACCTAAAAACCGGTTTCAGATTTTTAAAAAAGGAAGAACGTTTACACATGTCTGGTGAGGATTTCTTACTAACAATATCTTGCAGAATAAAATAATTTAGTATGTATCTATATTGTGTCTTTCATCAGAAAGTGCTTTTGAACCTTCTGAATGGCCGTAATAAGTAGAAGAAGGACTTGAAATGTATATATCATTGAAATGTATAACTCCAGACATAAAAACACTGCAGTTTTTAGCATCTTATCTTCATAGGCTTTCTCTTTAATGAACAAAGAGGTAAAATGAGCATGTAAAATTAACCTCCTTTCAGTATCTCACTAGTTTCCAACGAAGATGATCTGAGCTCCAGATCTACCCAAGGAACTTGTATCGTTCCTCCAAGTTAAAAAAAAAAGGAGTTGTAGCATCCTGATGCCATTTTTGCCTATCCGGAGAGCACGGACAGTTTGAATTTTATGACTCATATGGTGTCTGTGCACAGGGGAAAATTGTCTATAAAGAGAGGGAAAGGAGAAAAGGCACATCCACAAATCCCGCCATATCATTCCGTAGGTTAATTCCTGTCTGCACCCTGAAACGGAGCTGTCTCTCAGCCTTATGAAAGGAAAAAAATTACAGTCTGGTTTGCAGATTTGGTTGTTTTCTATGAAGTCAGCTCCCGATCTGCACCCCTCGTGCCCCCAGAGCTTTCTGACTCCTGCTGCCTGCTGGCCTCGACTTAAGGCTGGCTTGGCACTCTCCAAAACCAGGGAGTGTCTCCAGTGACTTCTGGGGACGCTGGCTCCATACTGGATTCCTCACCCTCACCACAGATGCTTTCAGAAACATGCTACAGAGCATCATGACTCTAAGTTTTTTCTTTTTCCTAGAATTAGCTATTTTTTTTTCCCATGCCTGAAGGAAACCCTTCTTTGGAGTAAAATGTTCTCTCTTGGATGGCCTTCCTTTTCACTCCCATCCCTCAATGGGATTGTTGGGCAGAGGCAGCTCCGCTCTCTTGTGCTCTGCTCCACAGTCCCAATGAAGTGGCTGGTACTGCAGCCTCTCCTTATGTGCACAGACCCTTTGAAGTCACATCAAAGGGGTTGTTTGCGAAGGGGCTGCAGGTACGAGGCGGTTAAATATGGGCAATACCGTCCCTACTGTTTAATGATTCAAACATTATTTCTTATGAGCAAACAGAGGCATTTTTTTATATTGTTGACACTGATCCTCTAGCTTAGCAAAGGGCACTCGTGCAACATTTTCTGACTCAATTTATCATCTGCCCTAGGCATTCGTTGCACTTTTCTCATCATTAGGGAAGAAATAAAAGCCATTCACTAATCCCCAAACCACTTTGTTCCTCTATGGCCCTTCAAAGAGCAGGGCCCCTAAATGGTGATTAAGGACTCTGGAGACCTTTCTCAAGAGAGATTCCTTTCCTTCCCCATATCAGGCAGGAGGAATCAAATTCTCAAGCTGGATAATGTTTTTTTAATTAATACCACGGGACTGAAAATAAAATAAAATAAGATAATTATATGGGGCTTTTAACCTTTTTTATAGGCTTTTTATGTTGCCTTTAAATAAAAACAACTCTCTCTGCTCAGCTTGTGGATTTAGGGTGATGGTGTTAATTCGCAGGCTGAGGCAGAGATGATGGGAGCAGGGAGTTAGGCTAAGCTCTACCTGGCCTCCTTGTGCCCTCTTTCTCTTGGACTTGGGATGTTGCCTGCACAAAGCCAGAGGAACTTCAACCCCCCCCAGGGACAGGAGAGGCCGGGACTTGGGCTGAGCCCCTTCCCTGCAGGGGCTGCGGGACGTGGGGGTCTGTGGAGGGTACGCTGCCTCCACGGGGAGCAGCTGCCCGCCAGCGGAGCCTCCTCTCCCCAGCTCTGGGGACACTAACCCACAGCGCCAGCAGCTGTGGCAAACACTAGGTTTTCTGCCCCCTTGGTGCACGTTGAATTCTCTCATGTGTGTGCAAAGTGTGGGAAGAAGTATTGGCTTCTGTGGTCATTTGTGCGAGTGTGAGTCAGGTGCTGGGCAGAAGTTCAGCAGAAAATGCCCACCCCAAAAGTGGGAAAATTTAGATGCCTCCATTTCTATTTTATGACACTTCTATTTTTTATCTGTGTGCTCTTTCTTCTTCTCTGGAGCCCCTTCCAGTAGCATGTGCCCTATTAATGCTGGCTTGAGACATGACCTCTAGTTAGAAGTTTTCTCTCTCTCCCTCCTGGGCTGCATGGTCACATTTCTTATTTTCCTTTGAGCACAGCAAAGTTTTTTTTAGCTCTGGTGCTGTTGTTAGAGGCTTGGGGACACAGGTGCATGCGTGGGAGAGCCAAGGCACCGCCACAAGTTGCACCCTGTTTGCTTCGCTGTTAGAGGACTTTCCTCTTTTACCTCCATCCCCAACCACAGCAAACGTGGGGGTTCAGAAGAAGTTCTGTGTGACACAAATGAAATACGTTTCACCTCTTACAGCTGGCTTCAAAAGCTCAGTGCGCTCGAAAACTCTGATGAGTCAGTAATACCCATGAAAGGAAAATAATTGACACGGTTCTTCTTATGATAGTGTTTCTAGGTCTGCTTTGTTTTCAGCCTCCATTTTAGGGGAACAGTGGGAAAAGCACTTTTTTAAAAGCCCCCTTCCTGATACCAGTGGAACTCTGATACTCTTATTTAAAAAAATCATGAAGCCACCTCACAGGTAAGGGCAATGGTATTGGAGTTGTAAGGGGGCTGCAGAGCCACCACCGCTTCCATTGGGCAGTGCAGGAGCTGGAGGGCTCCGTAGAAGGCTCAGCCCAGCGATGCTGATGCTGCCTGGTGGGTCCCAAAATACAGCCCAGGGACCAGCACTGCCCTGCCCCAGCTCAGCCGGAGGCGTCCCAGCCTGAGGATGCGACATGCAGAATGGGTCTTACTGGGGGCTCCAGTTTTGGTGTAGCCCTCAAGAAATGACCCTCAGGATCTTCTAGAAATTGGTGCTGTTGGTGCCCGCGGGAAGAGGAGGAGGAGGAAGATGAGGAGGTGGAGGGCAGTTCTGTGGCAGTAAGTGAGCAGAAAAGCTTTGCTGTTATCCGTAGTGAATATCACAGCGCTTTGCCAAACCTTCTGCAAGGGAAACTGGTTTGTGCCTTTTGTACGAACCACTGGCTGAACTACTAAGCTATATTCTTCCCTCAATTCAGGCCCTCTGGTGTAAATCCGGAGTATGCTGGTGTGAGTCAATGGAGGCTCAGCAGCGCCAACTGAGCAGAATTTGTCCCTTTGGTTTTTCTCACCCCTGGCGGATCCATCTGTCATTGGGAAGAAGCAGAAACTTATAATTAACGGAGAAGCAGGAAGGGAAAAGCAGAGTTCAAAGCCGTCTGCCAAAAGAAAACGATCCCAACCGAGTCTCCCATGATTGTGTCTGGGATGACAATCGCAGCCCAGCACTTCCAAGGACAGCTTATTGTTGTGCTGTGCTCCCTGTCCTCGGCCGCCACTATTGTCCCCCTGCCTTGCCTCGCTTGTTGAGCTGCAAGTTGCCAACCCAAAATTAGGACTCTTCAGGGGCTAAAGGTCAACTGGCAGCTTTGCGATCTTTCGGAGGATATGAGTTATAATGAGATCACAGAAAAGTGTTCAAACGATGCGCGATGCAGTGGCCGAATGGGTTGGCTTAGTGATAAGGAACAGAGCAAAACGGGGGGGGCTGATCCATTCCTCTGGGTAAATTTCTGTACTAGCACCGGTCTCATTTCGTCCGCATAAAACAAGCCCAGTTTAACCTATTTAAAATGGGGTTAAAAGGGGTCATAAATCTCTACAGGAGTTGAGGATCCGCAGAAAACTCGATCTGATCTCTTTTACATCTGTTTCAGGTTCTCAGCCTTATCTGCTTCAGCTGCCTTTACTCTTTGTGGCCGCACACAAATGCCGCGGAACAAAAGTCCCTTTGCCGGGGCTGAGTGGCAGGTATAGGGTGACTGTGCTGCGGGCGCAAGCGGAGGCGGAGGGGCGGGAGCGGCGGGAGCGATCGCCGCAGACGGCCCCCGAAGCCCGCCTGATTGACATTGTAAATCTCTACAGAAGGGGTTGTTTGAGGGGAGCCCGTCAGATTGACAGCGTAAATGCGTAACACACACACACACACACACACTCACACACACACACAGCCTGGGAGAGAGGAGCCTGCCGGCGGGTGGGAGAGCGCCGGCGGAGTGTCGGTCACACGGAGATTGAATTACAGCTGCATTAGATCAGAGCTGTGGGAAACGGCACCTCCTAAACACACACACGGCCGGGGCGGGGGACCGCCGGCCGGGCAGCTGCGGGGCCGGGGCCGGGGCAGCCACGGGCGGAGGCAGCGCGACCCGCGGGAGCCGCTCCGCGCCCTCCCGCCCCGCTCCTCCGCGCCCCGCGGGACCCGCTCCGCACCCTCCCTCCTCGCTCCTCCGCGGGAAAGGAGAGCCAAAAAGAAACAAACAAACAAAAAAAAAGACGTTAAAAAAAAAAAAAAAGGGAAAAGGCCAGGATGGGAAAGGCGGGATGGCAGCCCCGCAGCTGGAGGGGAGGGGGCGGGGGTGGGGGTGGGGGGGGTGGGGGGGGGGGGCAGACTCCAAAGGGGATTTTGCTGGCTTTAAGCGATACCTTTTAAGATTTGCGGGTTTAGAGCGTTTCACTGCCGCTGTGGGGAAGAATCTTAAGACCCTACCGGCCCCCTCAGATACCAATCGCCCTCCTAATCCTTTTGATTTGCCATATACTCCGCTGGCATTTCACAAACCTGCGGTATTAATGCCTCCGAGCTGAGGGTCGGGGAGGGCTGGAAAACAGAAACATTTTAAGCTCTATTAGAAAGGGCAAAAAGTCAGCTGGCTTTGAAATGAACTCGCTCAGCAGGAGCGGTGGAAGCATTTCCAGGAGACAGCGGGAAGGCATTTGTTTTCTTGGCTGGCACCGAAGCGCCGGCTCGCCGTGCCGTGCACAATGCGTGGCCTTCTGTGGGGCCATCGCACCTCGGCGCCTGCCAGCCACCCCTCCTCGCCCGCCAGCCACCCCTCCTCGCCCGCCGCCACCCCTCCTCGCCCGCCGCCACCCCGCCGCGGGAGGAATTTCGCTCCGCCGGGGAAGCAGCAGCCTCCTCGCCTCCCCTTTAATCGCCTGTGTTTGCACATCTCCCTGAGGGCTGGGTGAGCAGGGGTCAGAAAATGACCATAAAGGCTTGTGTCCAGAGACCAGATTATTTTTTTTTTTTTTAATTGTTATTTTTATTATGCAACCCATTTTTCAGGACAGTATTTTTTATCTGATTTTTTCCAGTGTCTCACGCTTTGCATAATCCCCTTTCTGCCCAACTCTGCTCACAAACACTGGCCAGTCCGTTTGTAATTTCTCAACCTCCAGGCTAATTCTCATAAATAAAAAGCAAGCCAAAGAGCGAGACAATGCCTGACAGTGGAGCCAGGGCTCCGCAGACTCCGCAGATCCAGAGGGCAGCTTGCCCCCAGCGACGGGGCAGGATCAGACCTATGCTTTGTAGCTCTTGAAGTCTCTGAGACTTACTGGGAGGCTGATCTGTGCAGCCCAGAAAACCAGTGTGGCTGGCAGCAGGGAGAGACTGTCGCCGAGCTCACGCAGTTGTGGGTCCTGAACTGGGGAAGACATAGAGGTACACTATGATTTGTAGCAAGTGGCCCTGCAATATAAAAACCAGAGCCATTTTTCTCTTGCTCTTCCCGGGGATTTACAGACCAGATTGGAGCCCTACTGTCTCCACTGGTAGGATGCTCCCAGTAAAGGCAGACCCCTGGCGCCTTCACATTTTGTCACACTGAGCATCAGACTGAAGCAAGCAGTGAATGTCTTGTGTTCAGTGTGAAGGGCACACAGAAGGCCACCATGCATCCCCTGCCTGCAAGTCAGCCAGAGGGAGACTTCCCCAGCTTTGGGTCGTTTTACCTCCTACAGACATCACAGCTGATTGCAAAATCAGTCTTTAATTCTTGTCTCTCTGAATGACCCAGGTCCTCAAAGAACCTCCTACCAAAACTGTTCAAACTCAGGCGGGCTTGGCAGACCTGGCCTGGATGAATTATGCCCACAGCTATGGTGGCAGAGCTGCTGAGATGGGTGGGAGGGAGGGACGATACACTTTGAACAGCAACTGCTTCAGCTGTCTCAGCTACAGCCAGACCAACTTCAGGATCCCTGTTCACAGCAGGATGTCCCTCAGCACCAGAAGTTCAAGCTGGCTGGCACTGGGCTTGGCCACTCTACCATGTTCCAGGTTCCAGGCTACCATTCTATCTGGGCTGTCTCACACAATTTTAGTCCAGTCTCCAATATGCAGAAGAAAGTTTAGCTATATGGATATAAGCTATGTTGTGGCACTTGGCCTCTTGAGCCCTGGTCTGTTTATTTGCTAGTATAGACATAGTCCAGGTAGAAGTAAGCCCAGGGCTTTACAGCAGAGGTTTGCTACTGCCAGTTCACGGACAACCTGCCACACAACAGACTCTGACATTTCTTTGGGTCACAGGAAATTAAATCTCAAGACAGAGCCTGGCAGACTCTGTGAGGAAAGTGTCCCCCGCAGTGCATCTTCTGTGCAGTCCTCTTGCTCACAGGCCAGCCAAGGTCAGGGAAAGACACGTGAAGATGGACAGATATTTATGTCGCCTTCTGTAAGAGATGTCTGTGTTTCTCAGCGTGAAGGGAGCTTTGAGCCCTGGCTGCTTGCAAGCGGCGTGCACGCAGGGTTTCTTACTGCTTATCCAGAGTTCCTTACAGTGCTGTCAGCCACATTATTTGGGGAGGCAGCTACATTCAATTTCATGGTTGTTTATAGTTTGTTCACCTTTGGAAAGAGGGTAAGGATTGTTCCAGAAGTTGTTGGTAGACAACAAACCCCAAATTCATGTGGTTTTGATATTCATACTCACACTTACAAAACGAGAACTTGAAAGATGCATAGGGCAGCGTCTCCCCCTTCTCTGCCTTCAAGCTCTGCTAGCTGCCATGGGCACGGCTGTGCTTTCACTGCCAAAATCATTGCCCGATCTTGTCATTTTGCCAGGCCTAACCTTGCTGGAGAAGATCAACCCAACTTTCTGGTGAAGCTGACACAGCCTTATAGGAGAGCAATAGGGTCCAGGTGGCCCACTCTTCGGCCAACAGCCAGGCCTCCTCCAGCTAGCGCTGGCCACTGGAAGATGCTTCTTCTTGCACATGGATGGTTTTTGTTGAAGTCTCCCAGGTTAGCCTAGGACTCCCAGGAGGGAAGTTATTACTCTTTTGGGTTGAACCCATACATGGGAGTAGAAAACTTTGTTAAGTGCTACATTACTCAAAAGCCTTGACTGCAAGGAGGAGAGGAGGTGCTTCTCGAACTTGTTGACTGATTTGGGGTTCGGCACAGCTCACTTGCTGAATAACTCACTGATTCTGGTCCTTGCTGCTGTCACTCAAGGGTAAGTCTACACCAGCAGGCACCCCTGTGAAAGGGCTGCAGGGTGAAGCAGGATTCCTTCCACCTCCTCACAGATGTGGCCAAGCAATTTGTTGTCCTGAAAAAAGAGAAATGAGTTCTTTTGAAGAATCTGCTAGTTGACAGCGGAGCACTACAGAAAGACGTTTTCTTGTACAAAGCAACAAAGACTATGAAAAAGCAGACTTTTATGCTGTGTAAGTTTTAAAGTCAGAAAACTTTACATGACTTTGTGAGCTATTTTCATGGCCTTTCGTGAGAGGTAACCATCAAATGAGGTAAGAAGTTAGAGCTACAGATGCATTTGAGTGTCAGATATTTTGACAGGTTTTGGCCCTTGGGTGAGAAGGTGCTGATGCAGTGTGGCAGGGCAGGAGGAAGCACAGGGTCCATTTGCAGTTCTGCAGAGGATGGCCAAGGTATATAATGCAAATAACTCACCTTCTTTGAATTTCCAATGCTATCAGGGCTGAAAAAGTGTAAATCCACAAACTCTGGCCATCAGGAGCTTTCTCTGGAGTGTTTTGCACCAGCAAACAAAAGTTCTTCAAAGCAGAAGACCTTTTTCCAGAAAAGGATTCAATTTATTCGAAGTTTGAAATGAATATGCTGTGTCAAAGTCACTGAAATATAATTTAGTTTTGATATTTTAGTTAATTTACTCTAAAACATAATTTAAATAGAATTGCTATTAAATAAATAGTTGCGACTCTTTCCTATATTATCAACTTGGCAACATTTCTGAGAATTCAGTTTGGAGTCTGAATGTTTAACATGAGGGTCCTCCAAAGGTTACCCCATAACTTCAGAGAAGACCCACCAAATAGGAATACCAAGGAACAGGGTGATGTTGTCCTTCAGGCAATTTGAATTTATCACAGCTTGATGAGATCCTGGCTATTCATTTACCTGGAGAAGGTAACTTTTCTCCTTGTTTGCTGCATGCTTGCAATATAATTTCTCTTTTAATTCTCATGGTACTTTAAGGGTTGACAATAGCGTTTTGTGTTGGGGCCGCTCCAGTTTTCATGACAGATGCAGCAGTTCAGCAAGTGAACAACCCAGTCCTGTGACATCTCTGCAGGACTCTCCTATCTCACATAACCACTGACTCCTTTCTCAGCTGAAAGCAAACCTTTGTGTGAAACACATTGATTCAGTCACCTCAGCACACCCCCTTCTTTTCTTTTTTTTTTTTTTTTAATAACCTGAATTCCTGCCAGCTCGCAATGCAAATCATTTCAGCCCTGGTTCACAATGGAGCAGGAAGGCTTTCCACTGGAAAAGCATTTGGTTTTGAAAGTGCATGTAGCGTTGGAGAAGCTCACGGGTTGCGGCCAAGCAGGGCAAGATCACACTTCCAGGAAAGTATGACTAACCCAATTTCCACATTGACTTAGCACACAGAGTGCCCTGGTAAATATAGCACCTCAGAGGTCATAGGGATGGGGTGCCGGGGGTAGAGTTCAGTTAATTTATGGCCGGGCAGCGCAAATCAGACATGGGGTTCAGCCCTTTGATGTCAACTCTGTTATCGGCTCCGGCTGGCTGGGTGTGTGAGATTAGCTAGCGTGCGTTAGAAGGTTGCAGAGCAGGAGGTTGTTTCCTGGGCAGGCAAAAAGAGATGCTGCAGACATGGGGCAGCATGCCCATCGGAGCTGGTGGGCTGCTGACAGGGGAAAGCGGGTCTTAGAGAGGCGGTGGGGAGGAGGTCACCAATGAAACAGCTTATCAAGGTGGACATCTGCAAATGCGTGCTCCATGAGCTGTTTAACCTGCCTTGGCCTTCAGAGACCATCGAACGAGTAGATGCAAGTGTGCAAGAAACTAATTTTCTTTAAAATATACGGTGTATGCAGAACGCAGAGTTGGGCAATGTCTTGGCACTGCTCTTCTTTGTTGCACCTACCCAATGTCTCCATAGCATCTCCACTGGTGATCAGTAAGGACGCCTCTGCCATGTACTAAAAGCTGCCTGGTGCACCACCAAGCACCCATGGGATCTCTCCTTCAGGGGTTGCAAGGTGTAACATGGGAGCTACTACATCACTGTCATGTGCACTTTTCTGTAGATTTAGTTAAAAATAGTAAAGATTTACAGCATTATAAGAAAAGCTTTCCTCACTTCTGAATTTTGATTCCTTTCAAAGAAAAGACTTCAGGAATTTGTGTCTGAAAGTGTTCACGTACACCTAAAAGAAACAAACAGCAGCCTTGTTATTTACTATGGCCAAAACCCACTGGAAACTGGAGAGTGTCCCACTAAAAATACCAAAAAAGAAGAAATCTTGTGTAATGGGGGAAGCAAAGGAAGTGCAATCTAGTGATTAAGGCAGGCGCAGGACTGCCAGGAGGTCTTTCTGGCAGTAGTTTTATTCCTGGCTTTACCACAGGCTTCCTGTGTGACTGGGCAGGCGCTGAAGGGCCTGACAGGGTAAGCACGTCTCGGCGCACACCAGGAGCAATGCCCTGGGATTGCGGCCAGGGTGTTTGTGGGGTCAGGACTTTGCTCTTGGAGCAGCTCATGAGCTGCTCTCTAAAATCCCAGCCAAGGAGCACGAGGCCATCAGATGGCTTGGTCTGGGATAAGGATCTGGGGAAGAACCACCATGGGAAGGGTGTCCTGTGCTGGAGGAGAGACAGGCATCATCCTGGCCTTGGCATCGCTGCCTCCGGGCGGGCTGACCGGCCCCACTGGGGCTTGTGCAGCTGGAATAAAGCAGGGTTTTGAGTTATGACTTTCTGAGCCCAAATCCATTCTCCTCTGCACTCATGGTCCCTCTTTGTGTGGTCATGGTGGAGGCTACCGGACTTGGGAGACTTTGTAAAGCTGCCCTCATTGAAGCACACCTTCTTAGGGGAAAGAAGATAGCGGGATTGAGATACAGAGGATTGTTTGTGGTCTAATCAAAGAGGCTTCGCCTTTTGCTCTCATCACCCCCCGCCTGAGTTTCCCCTCCATGGGCAGGATGAGTGAGGAGGATGAAGGAGGGACACAGATCCAGAGGCACTGGCTGCCCTATTTATACCCATCGCACATTAAAGGTGACCGCCCTGGGGTGTCTGTGTCCCCCTGAGCAGCCGCCTCACCAGGCTCAGATAACAAACACAGTCCTGGCTGCACAGCAGATCTGTCGCGGGGATTATCTGCTCGTTTGAAGTGAAATTTAGCTGGTCTTAATCAGAAATCTAACCGCATCAGGTTCGCATTAGCTTGTGCGGAGGTAGTAGTTTCACACGCTGACATGGTAGCAATTAAGCGAGTCGCTACTGGTTCTTACCCCAGGGTACAACTTTGTTTTGTTCCTTGCAGATTAGTGGGACTGCGTGAGTTTCCACATAGTTTTCTTTCCTGTAGACCCTGGCTATTTCATGTAGAACCCTCTGGGACCGTTTATTAGACCACACAAATGGTAATTATTTCCCAAAGAGGCGGACGGCGTTCCAGACCTCTAGCATGGCCAGTTATAAAAAATGTTATGAATCTGAGCAAGGGAAGGGATTTCACTAAAGCCAAAGAAGCCTTAAAACTACACAAACACAGGGCACGAAATATTTTTGAACAGCAGGAACAGAAGACAAATATTCATTTCAAAATGCATCATTATGCCTTTCTTGGCATGGGAGGTGAGAGAAAGGGAGAGCTCCTCCTGGGTCCCCCTTAATTTCCTCCCTTGGCTCTTTGGCTTGGACAAAGCCACAAACCTCATCTCCTCTTCATGTAAAACCCTCCCGGGGGACCCAATTATAGCCTGGTTACCCCTCACATGAGCCCACCGGGAGGACTCACGTTTATTTTAAGACTGAGGCTGAAGGCCTGACATGCGGGAAGGCGTTGGATGTGTCCCACCCTTGGAAACAGCACTTGGTATGAAAGGAAGAAGTCCGCGTGGAAAAAAAGGTGAGATCCATAAGTTACAGCCGATCAAGACGAACACACACACAATCAATTATCTGAGCCAAAACTGAGCCCCTTGTCACTACGAGAGCAAATGCTTTTCATAAGACGCTCTGCTCTCAGATGAATTTTCAGCACGTGACAGTTTTTCATCTTGAGGACCACACGCCTCTGCGTGGCAACTATCTTTTCCTAAACAACCCTATGTCCTGTAGATGCTGTAATGAAAGGACTGCTGTCCATTAATTTCTAGAGTTCCCTCCTACAATATTCTGAGGCAGTCATGCAGGGGAGTATCTTATTCCAAACCCATTGTGTTTCTCTTGGCGTTTGCCTCAGTCAGGAGTGGATTATTTTCATGTGAATTGAGGGGCAAAATTCCCATCTATTACCTCAAGAATGTAAAATTCCATAGCCAAAATTTCTTCCACCTTCTAGATCAAACCATAAAAATACAGGAAGAAGAAAAATTAATAAGATAGCAATTTGCCTGGTCAAAGGCAATAGATGATCATGTTACCCTGATGTTATCTTGTTAAAGTAACATTAATCTCATTAAGTCATTTCATAACAGGCTGACATTTATTGATCCCAAATATATAGGGAGTCACTTACTGCAAGAGAGGATGGACCTAAGCTAACGTTGCTGTCGGATGACTTGGGCAACTCCTCTATGGTATTTGAGTCCCCTGAAAACTGTTTGAGGAGCCATCAATGCTCACAGAGTGGCCCCAGCAAGGGTTCTAGATGGGAACCTCCTTATGTTGGACCCTTAGCACTCCCACAAGCACAGCAAAGCCAAGGGAGTGGACAGATGCAGGAAGGCCGGTATGAGTTTTCTCAGCTCTGATGTCTACATTTTGGAGAATCTGCAACATACAAATACAAATAACACATGAAGCAAGGAGGCCGGCATTTCTCACATGCTCAGCTTGGATCTTCGCAGCAATAGCCACAACAGCTGTTAAGTCCGTAGAACTTTTGAAAGGCAAACATTAACGCTGGCAAGAAAAGATGATGGCAAATCCAGCTGTAAGTCACCAGCTGAGGATTTTCTTGAGATAGCGAATGGCCTGCTGCAGAGACCTGACTCCTGTCACGTTTGTGGGCTCGGTGAGTGTCCTCGCTGCCGCTCGTGCCTCCTGCTGCAGCTGGCAGGTGAGAAGAAGCCCAGGGCCATGTATCTCTCCTTTGCTGGTACATGCTCTTGACAGGCTGTCTTTGGCACCACTTGGAAGAGGTGTCCACATCAAGGCTGCATTACCAGGTCAGAGACCCAATTCTGGCTCCATTAACACCTGTATCATCTGGAGGGGGCTGAGCTCCAGGTCAGGAAGGTCTCAGCTCCAGAAGCTGCAAGCTATACCTGGCTAGGAATCAGTCCACGTGCTTCTTATCTAGCTTAATTTTAGCTAGCCTGCATCACACTCTTCCTGCTACCAGCAGCAATGTGGTGGCTGAATGAGGCTTCTGTGAAACCAGCCGTAGACCTTGGTAGACTTGTCCAGATGGTGGATGGTTCTTCACAGCTGGGGTTACCTGTTAGCACCTCCTGCATGCCGTTACACCTAGGCTCCATGCTGGGGAGCACTCCTCCTCTTCCATCTCCACGGGATCCTGCAGGCTGTTTGTCTATCTCTGTAATTAGCAGGACTGTCTCTAACATTAGCGGGTAATGGCTATTTTTATATTCTTGTAGCACTTTGACTGGGAAAGTGTTGTACGTTGCCTAAAGGAAGATGGTGTGTGTGTGTGCGTGTGCCAAGAGATTTCATGGATAACATAATAGTAATGGATTTTAATGCCGTCCTCCACAGTTTGGCCAACAGAGTGAAAAGCAACATAGAGCATTTTCTGCATTAGTGCCCCCAAATCCAAACAGACTCCCTGTCTTCCTCTTGGTTTCAGTTTAGATGCTGTGTTTCTTTACAGAGACACAAGTGACAAAGACTCCAATAAGCACAATTTCAATGGCTTTCTAAACTTATCCCATAACAGAGCAGGCGTGTTATATTTTGTAGGGCTTACAGAGTATTAAGACAAAATCAACTGACGGTTCAAAGGAGGCTGGGAACAGAAATTCTTGTTCCATACATTATACCATTCCTGACAGCAGCTACTGCTTACATTTCTTGCTGTTTACTTTTCAAGAGGTCAACAAGCAGCATCTGCAGGGAGTGTTTGCCTGGGAGTTATAATATTCCAAGTGTTTTTTTCCTTTCAGCAGCTCCCATCTTTTACTGGTCCAAGGTAATAACCATCTTTCCATATTTTCTTTTTTTTTTTTTTCACTGCACCAGAACTACTCTCTTAAATTATGCATACATATTTTTCCCATTAGCCAAAGCCCCCCTCCAACCCCTTAGTATTTATGAAAAAGTATAACAATGAAGATATCGACTTCCAGTTTTGAGCCACAAGATTGATATTCCTCCAAAGTAAATACTGGCCTTGGCTGTGCCACAGTCAATATTTACCTCGAGTAAAATAAATCTTGCTGACAACCAGAACCTGAAGTCAATATTGGCTTGCTGTAATCCAGCTGGTATAAAGTAATCAGTTTCCTTTATATTACCTGAATGCTTTATGCAAATATTTTCAAGTTAAAGGTGGGCTCTACATTCCTGTAGCTGTAAATGCAGTACTGAAGCCATCCCCCCCATTTCCAGTCATCACAAATCTGAGAACTCTCCAAGAGAGCATATGAAAGCTCTCCTATCTCGGAAACAATCTGCAAGTGACTGATTAACTATCTAATCTGTGTACCTACTCCGAGACCCATTACTCCAATGTCTAAGAGCCTTCCAAATCCTTAAGAGAGGCAAAGTTTGCAAAGAAAGGGAATACCTTTTACTAGACCAGGTGATATAGCTAAGAAAGTGGATAAACTGGGCACACAAACCTTAGATCTAAAGATATTGACTCTTCCTAAAAATCCTCCATCTCATTTATTTAGACCATCAGGTCTACAGCAATATCATTGCTACCACTACCTCTAAGGAGACAAACAGTTTCTTTCTCCTAATCCATGGGGAAACATTTTGGTACTCAAAAGTGGCTCTTTTTAAAGGGATTTCCTTTGGTAACCAAGCCTGGGCAACCTTCTGATTTATCTGCCTTGCTCTTTATCTGTCTATCAATCAGTCGCTCCCCACTCAATAACATTGAAGCCTGTTGGCCAACACCCACTGCCTTTGACAAATGGCAGATTCAAACTAATTCAGATCCTACAGGTTTTATGCAAAACTGGTGAAGAAGGGACCTAGATTAGTCTTCCATTGGCCATGCCAGGGCAATCGATCTGTGTAGTCAGCACGCCCAAGCCTTCATGCCCGCCACAGCGTAGTCTGCCTCCTGTCCACATGCCAGCCTGTGGGCGCAGGCAGCAGCACCGTGGAGCAAAGTGGCAGGTACAGATATTGGGCCAGTATCAGGATGTAGAGCATTACTCCATAAGAAACAAGGTTTGATTAATTCTGCTGACCATGGAAAAGCACCATTTCTTAAATTTTTGTGTGTAACCGAGTATATTGTACCAGTACACACACGGAGAAAGTTGAAATGAGGTCGTTCACTTAATTTGTAGTTCCAAAAGGGGTGGGCATCTTCGCAGAGCATTTTGCAATCACCATGACCAATGCACCCAGAAGCCTCTCTTTTAGCTGGAGCTGTGTTGTTCCATTGCAGTGGCTGTTGTAGGCAACTGTGGCCATGAAGTCTGAGTGAGGCTCCCCCAGGCAGCTAAACCAGTCTCAAATAAGCTTTGCATATCAGGACAGGAATCATGAGCCGCTTTCCATATCCAGTGAGAAAACAGGAAAAAGAACAGAGAGCTTTCGAATGACTCACTGATGGGCTGGGATTTTTTTTTTTGTCCTTGCTGGAGCTTTTTCATTTCTAAATATAAATAATGAGTTGCAAGAACTGAAAAATCATTAACTAGATTAAGTCCTGATGAAGTTTTGTAATTGTTACAGTGCACAGAGTTGCTTTGCTAGATTATTTTTCCTTTGGTTCAGGTTACTTGTGCAAAGATGTTGGTGGTCCTCACAAATCCTTAAAAGATATCTGAACACAGCACTCGCCACTCCCTGCAGTGCAATTTTTGCCTGATTAGCAATGTCTCTGGGAGGTCAGTGGCTGGAACAGTTTGTGAGATGTATTATAAAAGAAATAAATAATTTTAATGTTTAAGGCCAGTGGAAGACCTCAGGTGCCAAAAGCTGCAGACTCTATAGACTGTTAATGCTACATTAAAGCCTAGTTTTCCCCTTGGTAATACGGTAGCCATTCCCAAGAAGAGGGATGCTTTCCACCAGGCAAAGGTAGATCTGACAGGACACTGCTCAGGACTATTTGCTTGTCATGATTGCTAAAGATATAAACCTGGGGACAAGTCAGGGGTTATTTAATGGAAATAATGAAGTTAACGATGCACATGCGAATGCCTTCCATATTTTTATAGGCTGCCTTCCTTGCTGGCCACCTGTTTCCTGGTTAAAGCAGGCCGTGATGCAGGGTGGACTCTGCAGGTCTTTGCCTCATTAGGCTTCTCCACTTTCACGGTGGGTGACCCTGACTCCAAGGCAGACTGTGCTCTGTGACACACGGGAGCAGCAGAAGCTCCTGCTCATCTGCAGAGGGCTGGGTCACCAGCTACTTGGTCACATCTATCCCGAAATTCTAGCTCCTTATCTCATCGAAAGCTAGATTGCAAATATTTCCCCAATTTACCTAACAAAGCAATTGGAGCTACCACGTGGATGTGAAGTGTTTGTAAGTGGCAAAAGGGGTTATGAACAGAAAGCAGGATGTGCATGATGGTGTGAGGATGCCAGCTCTGAAGCCTTGCACATTGTGTCTATAAAACACTTCTTTCCACGGCAGGAAAATTATCCAGTCTCGCTCTGGGCCAACCAGCCTGTACCTTCAGTAATTCAAAATATTTTCCTGTACCCCGAGCTGAAGAGGGTATCATGAGACAGGTAACCCAGAACGGGGGCCCGGTCTCGAAGGAAAAATAGGGTTGGGGGATGACATAAACGGCAACATCCAAGTATTAATATGACACTCAAAGAGATGCACTTTAAAGCTGAACTGACTCACAGGGAATGTTTCACTCTTTCCAAAACCTAGGACTTGTTTTCCCCACAGGACGGGAAAACCCCAAACCAAACAGACTTAGGATACTTCAATTCTCCCCGACCCAAATAAAAACAAAATAAAAGCGTAGAAATATTGGAATTTCCCAGAGGATGGAAATTTTGATTTTTACCTAGATGCATCCCACAACGGCAGGGCAGACGGATAGCCATCATTTTGGGCTTTTCCTTAGACATTGGTGGAGCTGTAGAGGAAAGCACAGGCTATACCTACTTGCGCTGAGCCTGACTACAGCTATTGCCAGCAAACCTCTGCTTTCATAAGATCATGCCTGGTGAAAGAGAAGCAAACGTAGTCTTAAACCTTCTCCTGTTCCTGGGTGAGCACTTAGCACTCCCCCTTCCATGTGGTAGGTTAGGACCTGCCTCCCCCTGAGCACGCCTGTGTCTTTGCTGAGCCTGGCAGCGATGATAACACAGGCATTGGGCACTTCACGCTACTTGCCTGTGGTTGAAATGAGAAGAGCCCCAGCTACAAGTCTCCCTTCAGCTCTCAGCACCCCACTTTTTTCCTCAGCCTGTGAAGCCAGAGAACGTGGAGACCTCTAGACCCACTCTAGACCAGTGGGACAAGGACTATTAATGCCAGAAGAGCAGGTCACCGGGGCTTGCTGCCTCAATGAGAAGGATGGGTTACAGCTAAGGCTGCTGATGTGACACCAGGTGTTGGTGGGACCCTGGCAGCTCCCGCCGGAGGGGCTCCAGCCCCCGTGCTTGTGCGGGCTGCACGCTGCCTCCACGATCTGAGGAGGGTCTACTGTGCTCAGCGTTTGAAAAGCACCAGGGCTGTGGGTAGGAGGATTTAATTGGAGATCTAAATGATAAAAAAAAAAGCAACAAAAAAACCCCCAGCAAATCAAACATTGAATCTAAAACCTGATCCATGCACAGGTACTTGGTGTCGCCATGTGACTTGGCCTTGCTGTCTGACGCCTGCACAAATAAGCAAATGCCATGACTCAGGTAATTCTCCCTCTCCCTCCCTCTCGCTCTCTCTCTCTCTCTGGGTCTCATTTTGTTTTGCAAGCCACGGCATGAGCTAGCTTCAGCCTTGCCATAAAAATCTGACTCACTTCCTCAGGGCAGGCTAAAATAACCTGACGATTTTTAAAAATGCTGCTTTTACCTTCTTAGCCACAACAGAAAGACACTGGGGATTTCTGGAGGAAAAAAAATAAAAAATAAAAATCAGGTTGGTTTAACACAGATGAGATGTTCTTTCCAGCCCGTTTCTCTTTGACTCTGTGAGGTTGCTCCTTTTCAGAAGAGAAAATCTGTGCCTCTCCCGTGGCTAGCGTTTGACAATCAGCACTTCTTCTCTCTTCCCTGAGTGGTAAAGCCCGGGGAGGGGGGGAGGGAGAGGGCTGAAAGTAAAGCAGAGAATTGTTCAGATTGCCTAGATCCCTCCAGGAAGTGATCTTTCTGCTTTTACTCCAGACACACGCCTCCCAGCTAGCCAGCAGCTCCAACTAATTAGCACACGTGATGGGAATAGGAAACAAAGTCACAAACAATAGTAGCGTGGGAACGCAGTGTAAACTGCAATTACATAGACCCCCCCTCCTCCCCCCCGCCCGCCCCCCACTCTGCCCTTCTCCAAATAAATAAATAAAGGCATAAATAAATAATTAAGCGCATAAATACGAAAGAGCTGCCAACAGCACAGCGGCTCAGCGCGGAGGCAGCGCAAACCTTGCTGGGCAGGAGGTGAAGACCGGCGTTTGCGGGCCGAGCAAGAGCCAGCTATTATTTTCATTCCATACTCCAAGTATATCGAGGCTGCTCCGTTTCCTTTTGTTCAGCGTTGGGGCACAACAGAAAAATGTGTTTGGGGAATTTCAGCACTTGCCAGGTCATGGGGGAGGTCAGTCCGCTTTTGTTGGGAGAGAGGCAGAAGAAGAAAGAGGGCAATCAAATATCCTCCTTGAGACAGCTTACAAGCACATGTCTCATGCTGTCAGGGGGCTAGGCTCCAGTGTGACACTTCCAGCTTCTTGTCTTCCTGCCAAGCTGAATATGTTTGGTATACGTTATATATGTGAGAAGTGGTCACCACTTCCCTGGCCGACCACAGCTCTAAGAACATATTAGAACGGAGCTATTGTGTGGGATTAAACACATTTGCTGTGGTTTAAGCATTAAGAGCGTGTGACTGCGCTCGCTTTAGAGCACCGTCATTAATACTGACGGTGGAGGTGTTCATACAGAGCTGCTCATCACGGCATCACAGTGCTTAGTTATGTATTGAGAGCCATTGGTTTTGTAACTGGTAAACACAAGGGATTTTTAAGGCAACTACAGCTGTATGGATCAAAAGAGAAGCCTGGGTGCACATGGGAAGTTACTGCTATAGCTGTCCTGGCATGCTGCTTTGGTAGCTCCTGTTCCCATATAATTGAGATTACCTGGAATAAATCTTTCAGATGGGCGCTATTTTGGAATTAAACTATTTCTCCTGGAATAATTTTTCTTCTTTAAAAGCAGATGAAATGAAGGTCACTCTGAGAAGGGTGGATCTGCATTTATTGGTCCTGCACTGCGATACTGGTCAGCTCTGCTGGGTCCACAAGTCTTGACTTTTCTGAAACCTGTAGGAATGCTGCGGCTTTTAAGTACTGTGAGCAAGACTGAAATAAGGCATCTCACAGGAAAATACCCTCAGTGTCAGCACAGGCCATTGCTTATTTTGTTACTGTGCTTTCGTGGCACTTCAATATTGTCTTGACTCTCTTTGTCCGCTGCTGCATGATGCCTCAGTTTGGATTCGGAAACTGTTCAGGTCAGATGCTGATACACATTTAGATGACTTAAGAAGTAAGTTTCCCTAACAAAAAGTATCAGTATCTAACTTTGTTCTGGCAAAATCAGAGTGGCACTTCTCTTCTGCTGTTTATTTTTATCCTGGTATTCCATAATGTAATGGAAGAGACAACTGATGGTAGGATTTGATTTTGATATCCTCCAATGTGCAAATACTCTGCCTGCCTGGAATAAGGTTTCATATTCAAACCAGTCAAGCTTAGTCTTTATTTTAATTAAAGCAGACAAATCAGGTGACTTTGCTGGGATCTCCGTGATGAAACCTCAGCCAAAGTCCTGACAGCCTTGTGACAATTAAAAATCCCTGGCACTTTCTCACTCTTGTCCCACGTGCTAAACTTCCCCTCACAGTTCATTTCTCTGTGATTGAGGGGTGTCCTATGCAGCATTCATTTCCTCAGATCTAACTTTTGCTCAGGTGTGGGACAGCGGGTGTCTAGTAAATGCTGTGGCAGAAAGGTGTGAGGTGAAGACAAGTTATCACACGAGAGAAAGTAAAGAGACGCTTTTCCAGGAGTTAGCGCTCACCACGTCAGGTAGGTCATATGCACTGTTTTCATTTCACTTGTCTGTCATCAAAGATTTTCATAGCTGGTACCTTCAAAAGCAATAAACTATTACTTTGATTTGCTTTATCCCAAACTGTACTCAACTTTAATTTTTATTTTTGCACAATGAAGTGTAGTTCTAGGAAACTTGTTAGGAAAAATAGTTTTCGATTTGACAAAAAGTTAGGTTTTCCCCTTGAAATAACATACTTTTAAATAACAGCTTGTGTGGGACCGAAGGTCTGGGAGTTGTTTTCTATCCTGTGCTTCCTAGCAAGAAAGAATAGTACACACACATTTTTCTCAAAGCTGCATCTTACTGGCAAAGAAAACTCAAAGTAGGTTTCAGACTGTAACGTCTTTGGAGCAGGGACTTCCTCTCCATACATCACTCTATAACCCCAAGCATGGTTTGAACACTGCTCTTAAAACACTGAAGTTGCAAAATTTCATGGGAAGAATGGCTAGTCAGGCTGTTCCTTGATGGACTGCGAGGATTTTGACAGCAGGAAACCAGAGCAAGTTTCTGTATGATTATTCCTCAGTCCAATTCTGAGAAAAGTACTGTAGGAACAGAAGAAAACTATTTTGGCAAACTACAGAGGGCTTGCTTGAAAGCAGGCCAAAGCAAAAAGAAAACCATGGTTTTACTCTGTGATATCTGGTGCAAACTGTACTGTGAGATACCAAGGAATGAACACAGGGATAAATAAACTGCCCAGCTGTGGTGAAATTGTCACCTTGGTGGGATGCTGTCTGTAGTTGACACACATCTGTGACCACTGTCCCCTCTACCATTTGGCAATGCTGAGAGAGGCTCTCCTGCCGAGAGCATGCTGCTGAATTTCTTGTGTGATTTTACACATGAGGTACACTTACACACATGGATGGTAGGTCATTTTCCTGTAATTAAGAGCAAAGGCAGTTGCAAATCAAACCAGAATTTTCCGCACAATGCCACCCCAAGTCAACCCCCCTTTGCATCTATTATGAGACAGCCATTAATTAACATGAGCTGGTGTTATTCCCTCTGTAGGATCTTGGCCTCCTTCAGTGCACAGGACAGACTGTGCTTTGGGAATGGAAGAAAGGGTGTCTGAAGGAAGCTGCTACCTGTAAGAGCCTTGACTCAGAGGGAGGCTTGCATAGAAAAAGAAAATCAATTGGAAAGGAAATCAAGTGATAGAATAGCCAATCTGCCTGTTCCCACCTCAGACAGGGCTGATTGAATATGAGGTAGCTTTGCCTGTCAGCAGCTTGAACGTGCATTCACAGATTAGCCGTGTACACAGCTATAGCCCAGGTCTGGTTTTCGAGATGAGCTGAAGCCTAATCAGGTAAATGCAAAGTCTACCTGCATTGTCCAGAGCCATCCAGAAGAGAAATGTCTCCACTGCTGTTGCTAATATGCTGACAGTGCCAGTCTCACTTATTTATAGCTATGCACTACTTCCAAAAAATGAGTGCAGAAGTGTTGCAGCTGAGGCATTCTGCTTACAGTAAGGACTTTGATGTAAAAATTATCCCCATCCTTGACCACCTTAAAGATAGAAATGACTTGATGAACCTGGACATCACTACAGATGCCTGTGAGTATGAACGTGTAATGTTTATATTCTTCTGCGGCAGCGGTTGCTCCAGCTTTGTGCAGTGGCAGTATGGTAGCCCTTGGACTAGTCTGGGCAAGACAAGATGTTAAAAGAGCTCTATGCTGCAGCGGGAGGAGAATGGCCCTACCTGGAACCTCTGGCAGAAAGCACCAGGGGAGATTTGAGGTCAGCCCCTAAGATTTTGAAGTTGGGGATACAGAGGATCCAAAGCCTGCTACACTCCAACAGAAAAAGAGATATTGGCAGCATACGAAGGGGCTCAAGCTGATTTTGGAAGTGGTTGATACAGAAGCATAGCTCCTCTTAGCACCTCGACTGCTGGTGCTGGGCTGGATGTTCAAAGAAAGGGTCCCCACCACACATCATGCAACTGATGCTACATGGAGTAAGTGGATTGCATTGATCACACAGCGAACTCGAATGGGAAACCCCAGTCGCCCAGGAATTCTGGAAGTGATCATGGACTGGCCAGAAGGCAAAGATCTCAGAGTATCACTGCAGGAGGAGATGATGCATTCTGAAGAGGCCTCACCGTATAATAAATTAGCAGGAAATGAAAAGAAATATGCCCTGTTCACTAATGAGTCCCATCGTATTGTAGGAAAACATTGAAGGTTGAAGGTTGCTGTGGGGAGTCCTACACGATGAGTTGCAGAAACCACTGAAGGACAAGGTGAATTGAGCCAGTTTGCAGAGGTGAAAGCCATCCAGCTGGCTTTAGATATTGCTGAATGAGAAAAATGGCCAGTAATTTATCTCTATACTGACTCATGGATGGTGGCAAATGCTCTGTGGGGGTGGTTACAGCAATGGAAGCAGGAGCAACTGGCAGCGCAGAGGCAAACCCATCTGGGCTGCCTCATTGTGGCAAGACATTGCTGCCTGGATAGAGTATGTCACGTAGATGCCTACATACCCAAGAGTCAGGCCACTGAAGAATGAACTTTGATGAGACTGAACGAAATGCAGTTGTGATGGAACCAGAACTGGCTTCAGCAGCACAAAGATTCTTGGCATCTGCACAAGCAGAACTTGGGTCCACTGTGCTTGGAGTGCACCCAAGCCCAACTTCTGAATGGGGTATCTAGACCTCAGAGACATGCAGACGTGAATTTCAGTGTTCATCTCCTGAGAGAACACCTTTACAGTCACAGTACTGCTAACACATCACACAAGAAGTCTAAAAAACTCTTCTGTTGCTCCGTTCACTTCCATTTGATCCATGATAACTAGTTTTGAACTGTGCCAAGTGGCACCCAACAATCGACACATTCAGCCAGAAGTCAGTAAAGAAAAATACAAGATTTGGAGCAGCAACTTCTTGCTTGCAGAGCTGATGCTGCAGCTTGATGTATGCAGGGGCGGGTGGGGGGGAGTTGGTGGGGGTGGGGGGGACTCGATGTTTTTGCCTGGCTGCAACTCGAGTGCCAGAGCCACCGGTTGAATTGGGCACTGTAACCATAGTAACGGCAAGTTTCCGGGACTCGGGGTGACAGGTTGATGGGATTACTCTTCAAAGCACTTGCTCCCTTGGGAGAGAAGACCTAAAGGAAGGGGATGGGAGTTAATTTAGCGCACACACTAGAGCAAGGGTCAGCAGTGGCAGGTCCCTGCTGGAGGGAAGCCTGCAGTGGCAATAAACAACTCCCTTTCAGTGGGACTTTGACTAGCACCGAAATCACTGTAGGAGGCATTCAACAAAGAAAAACGCTGGGGGGTGCACACAAAAACTGACACCACTCCCTTCTAAGGGACAGTCGTGACCAACAGTTCCTGCAGTGTTTCAAAGATGAGTCTCTGCTTTGCCCTGTGCTGACTTTACACTGTCCTGCCTTTCCTGCTTCCAGCCCTGGGGCAGCCAGATGCGGCTGCGGAGCCTGCATCTGGAAACGCGGAGTTGTGCCAGACCTGGAAGTGATGGGGAAGTCGGGGGGTGGGGGGAAGGCGAGCGTGCTGGTGTGTATGACAGGAGAGGGTGTGGGGTGCATCTGTGGGACAAAAATGTTTGGACGGTGGGGAGGCTGAGGCACGGGCATGGCTGCAGTAAGAGGTGGGCAGGCAGAAGGCAAGAGGCTTCTTACACTGTAATGCGAGGCGGGGGGAAGGGAGGCACCGTGGCGGTGTAGGGGACAGGAGAGAAGGCTGTCGTCTCCTAAGGTTTGTGGCCTCGTTGCTGTGAAGTTAACAGTGGTGTCTGAAATTAAGCACTTTTGAGAAGTGCCGCCTTCTTGTGCACTGTCATTTTCATTTCCTTGGACTTTGGTGAGCAAAAGGCTGCTCTCCCGTCTGCCCTTCTGGCAAGAGAGGTGCATGACAGTGCTGTCTCAACGTGTTGGTAATTTCTGGCTAATAAAACTGCACTTTGGGCCACGGTTAGCAATTAGACCAACGCTGAGAATCGGGCCCTGCCCAGTACCAGAAAAGCACAACAGTAATTTAAAGCTGGTTTTGCTCTCTGTTCCTCCTAGTGCTGGATCGAAACCACACATCGGCAAACATTTCTTATCTTCCCAACTGCAATTGCTCACACTGGGGCCCAGCTCCACTCTACCTGCCCGTTCCTGTAAGTCATTCGGAGAAGTCAGTGTCTACACAAGCTCCGAAAGCATCTTCGGAGACTGTCTGTCCCCAGTCATTCATGGAGCCAAGGATGGGGGTCAGCTCCAGGATCTGACTGCTGGGAACCTGGGTGGCCAGATCTCTACTCACAAGCAATGAATGGTTGACACCAAGTAATTTCTTTTACAGTGTATTTTTCCCCCATAGTATGAAGAAGACGTGCCTGGGTGGGAGAAGTCTGATGTTTAGTCTGCAGGCCAAAAAGGCATCAATGTCACTGTGCCTTCCACTGACCTGGCTTTTGGTCCTTTAAAAGCAAATGGTACAGGCAGAGATGTGATATAACAAAAATACAGAGTTTGGAAAGGTGGATGTAATAGAAGTGCTGACACAAGCTTAATTACAGCTCTGCAGAAAGGATAGATTTATGAAAAATGTAATGTGGGAACAGAATATTTCTATCATCTGTTAGCTACTTAGAGGTGGCTGCAGGACTGTTTCTATCTTCTTAACTGCAGCTCTTTTGCTACCTTTAGCCTGGTGCTTGCTTCCATTTCCCTTCCCACCAGAGATCTTTTGCAAAAATATGGGCAGTTGCACAAAATCTGGAGCAACTGTGTGCCAGGAACTTTTACCTAAACCAGTGGGAGGCTGAAAGCAGCTCTTCTGGGGTCTTGTAATGGGGAAACCCAGGTTCGTTGATTCTTTGCTGTCACACTGTGCACAACTGAGCTACCCTCCAGACCCTTCAATTGCGAAATGCAGAAGAGTCAACTTAGAAAAGGAACCTTAGTAGAAAAGCTTCATGTAAATGGAAATTTAATTATTATGAAACCACCTCAAAGAGTACGCCCTCATCTCGCTCGTCCCATTTTGCCAGTACCTCAGCCTGAGCGAGCTGGCAGAACGAAGAGGGCTTGTGCTGGGGGACACGGCAATTTGGGGGGAATGTGGCGCCCAGGCAAAGCAGCACATCCTCGCTGCCAGTGCCAGCCGGGGCTCGGCACACCTCGTCCAACGCTGGCCTTTCCTGTCGCCCCTTCTTCCCTGCCAGCACCTCCACAGCACCGCGCATTTGCTCTCAAGCTGCTTAAAACCTGTTCCTGCTTCTCCCCTTCCACCTCCCAGATGCAGGAGGGGGGGACACGGACGGGATTTGGCCGGCAGATTTACGATTTGGAACGGCACCGTCGAGAGGGATGCCGTGATTTCCTTTGCAGAAAAAAAACAACCTCAACCCTAAGTTTGAGGAAAAAAAACTAAGTTTGAGCCTCCTCCACTTTCAGGCTTTAGCCACCCATTTAACTCATTTTGTTCCGAAGAAGGGCAAGCTGCTCCCGCTCGGGCTTCCCCTTCTCCTCACGCAGCCTGCCCGGAGGAACCGCTCCGGCCTCGGCTGAGGCAATGAGCCTCCACGGTGCGGGGACGGGGGGGTGTTATCAACCAGCAGGGCTCGGGCTACTGGGGACCCCGTCGTGTGGGCTGAAGACAGCCCCGAGGGCGCTCCGGGGCTGTTCATTCCCCGGTTCTCCAGCCCGGGACGTGCCCCCCCGCCTCCATCCCCATCCTCCCCCCCTTCCCTCTTCCCCCCCCGCCGCCGCCGCCGCCGCCGCCGCCGGGGCCCGCACGCGGCGCCCGCCGCTGCCGCGCGCCGCTTTCCCACGGCCGGCCGGCGCGCGGCCGCACCTCCCCCGACCGCCCCGCCGAGAAAGGGGGCGGGGCCCAGCCGCCGCTCGGCCGGCGGCAATTGGCTGACGCCCCGGCGGCGGCGGCCAATGGGGGGGCGGCGGGGGCCGCGCGTGGCCGTGCTGAGCGGCGGGCGGGCGGACGGCGGGCGTTCTCTGCCCGGCTGCCTGCCGCCTGCCCGCTGCCTCCTGCCTACCCGCTGCCTCCTGCCTACCCGCTGCCTCCTGCCTACCCGCTGCCCGCTCGCTGCCCGCCCGCCCGCGGGGTGTGAACGCCATGGGGGAGACGGGCGCCGGGCGAGGCGCGGGCCGCGCGCTGGGCGCCCTCCTGCCGCGCGCCGCCCGCCGCCTCCCCGACGGCCGCCCGCGCCCCCCGCTCCCCGCCGCCGCCGCCATGAAGCGGGCGCACCCCGAGTACAGCTCGTCGGACAGCGAGGAGCTGGACGAGGCCGTGGAGGTGGAGAAGGAGAGCGCGGACGAGAACGGGTGAGCGCAGGCCCGGGGGTTGGGAGCCGTCAAGGCGGCCCAGCGCGCCCCCGACCCTCCCCTCAGCCCCGCGAGGGGACCCCGACACCCCCCCACCCCAGCCCCGTCCCTCCCTCCGCCGGGGTGGTGACGGGTGTCCCGCTGCTCCCCGCAGGAACCTGAGCTCGGCGGCGGGCTCCATGTCTCCCTCCACCACCTCGCAGATCCTGGCCAGGAAGAGGCGCCGAGGGGTGAGTGAGCGCCCGCCCGGCCGCGGCTCCCCTCAGCCCCGGCACCCCCCCACCCCCCCACCCTCACCCCCCGCTTTCTGCCCTAGATCATCGAGAAGCGCCGCCGCGATCGCATCAACAACAGCCTGTCCGAGCTGAGGAGGCTGGTGCCCAGCGCCTTCGAGAAGCAGGTAGCGCCCGGTGACCCACCCGCATGGCCCCCCCTGCCCCCGGAGGAAGGGTCACCCCTCTTTAACGCCTCTGCTTCTGCCTAAAAGCTGCCGTGCTTCCCCTTCTCTCCTAGGGATCGGCCAAGCTGGAGAAAGCAGAGATCCTGCAGATGACTGTCGATCACCTGAAAATGCTGCATACTGCAGGAGGGAAAGGTAAAAGTTTGGTGCCTGACAGCAGGTCTGTGAGAGGAGTGCATTCCCTGGCATTTGGTGTGCTGCGGGAGCGCTCAGAGAAAGTGAACAGGGACTCTCTCCTGTTTCGTCAGGAATTTGGGACTTTCTACTTGACAAGATTTGTGGCATCGCTAGCGCTGAAACATTTTACTGTGCTAGCTCCGGGTTGTTCTAGGGGAGGGTGGTCACAAGTCTCTCTAGCGATGTGTCAGAGCTGTGAAGTGAATGGGCTTTTGGCAACTTGGAAAACACAAAGTTTTTCTTGTTGTCAAATGTTTGTTTCTCTAACTTTCTGAAAGTTCAGAACAGAAACTAGAAAAAAATACAGGTTGAAATGAGTAGTGAATGAGCAAAAACGGTGAAATGCACTTTTAGGAAAAAAGTACGTTGCTTGCAGAAGTCCCCTCTGATAAGTCAGGACTTGTGTTTCTAATGAATTTTACTGCGCTGTGGTTTTGCTTGCACAGGGGAAACATGAAAAGAACAAAAGTGCTTTCCTCCAGTGGCAGTGTGCAATTTCAGTTTAAAAATGGCAGTCTGTGACTGGTCTTGGGACTTGCAGCATCACAGCACAGATATAAAAGAAAAGCTTGTTAGACAAAAAAAAAAAGAAAAAAAGAAAAAGGAGCTTGGCAGCTAATCTATGGTTGGGAATACTAACCACATGCAAGTGAAATATGCTTATAGGGGAGGGTGGAGCGGGGAGGCTACATGTAGACAATGACTAGAAAACAGCATCTTAAGACTCCGTTCTTTGTTCTTTTCTCTTAGGTTATTTTGATGCTCATGCTTTGGCTATGGACTATCGGAGTCTAGGGTTTCGAGAGTGCCTGGCCGAAGTTGCTCGATACCTTAGTATTATAGAGGGTCTGGACGCCTCTGATCCTCTGCGAGTTCGACTTGTGTCTCATCTCAATAACTATGCCTCTCAACGGGAAGCAGCAAGTAGTGCACACACTGGCATTGGACACATTCCTTGGGGCAGTGCCTTTGGACATCACCCTCACATATCTCACCCGTTGCTGCTGGCTCAAAATGGGCACGGTAATACCAGCACTACAGCATCTTCCACAGAACCACACCACCAGACCAGAATTGCTGCCCCACATGCTGAAACTTCCTCACTCAGAGTGCCCCCAAATGGCAGCGTTGGACCAGTGCTCCCCGTGGTCACATCTACGACCAAACTGACTCCTCCTCTTCTCTCCTCCATGGCATCTCTTTCTGCGTTCCCCTTTTCATTTGGCTCCTTCCATCTGCTGTCCCCCAACGTGCTGAGCCCGTCTACACCAACGCAGTCAGCAGCCCTTAGCAAACCATACAGACCCTGGGGGACTGAGATTGGAGCCTTCTAAGAAATAACTCTTTAGTAAGGGTGGGGAAGCCTACAAACCTAGCTGAGCTGGGTTATGCCACGCTTAAAGTTGAAGTTCTTAATAACAGGGACAAAGGTACAGCTTCACCTTAACTAAGTTTGTCTAAAAACTGTCTCGTTGGATTTTTCTTTTTGTTTTCTACATTTTTGTATTAGCAGGGTTTTTTTTAATAGTTGCTGAAGTTGTCCAAAAATAAAATTACAATAGTGGCTGTTAACACTTGTGTTAGATCTGTGCTGAGCATTTAAATCACTTTTGTAAACAGTTTGTTTCAAATGTTTCATTTTTCCTGAGTATGTCAGACTGCCTTCTTATGAAGAGATATCATCTATTGTTAGCAATGGCCTAGTTTAGTTATTAATTTTACCAAGACCACTCTTCTCAGCATTAACAAGCCGTGGTTTTTGTTAGTGTTTTGACATTGAGATGTTCTATAAAGAATTACTCTTTTTGTAAACTATATTTGAGTCTTATATTTCTGAACAAAGCGTTGACAAATCAGATGGACCAGCTTGATCAGCTTTATCTAACAGCCCGATTTCTATTTCTTCTGCAGTGGTTTGGTGTATTGGTGGTCTTATTCTAGTCCCTAGTGGACATTTACTCACATCTCAGAACCGCTATACTGTTTCTTCCACTGGAAGGAGCAGTTTGCTTTAGAGCAGACTCTAGAGTGGGGAGGGTGAAAAAGCCAAATTACACACTGTCTTGTTGGTGGGTTTAGTCACCAGGGAAGTGAAGGGAAAAAAAAAAATTGTCACCTGCAGTAGTCTTCCAGCAGGAGCCAGTCATATGCATAGTAATTTCATAGGGACAAATTCTGCTTTGAATTACAGTAGAGTAATTGTTCTATCACCCTGTGTTCTTGGGTTAACTGAGATCAGATTCTCTCCCTCTGTGAGCTTCAAATTTGCACCTGAAAGGAGTGATGCTGGTATTTAAATAGCCAATGGAATGGTACAGTGGGAACCAGTTCAGTGCACAGCCTTGTTGCTTAACAGATTTATCCTAACTGGCTGATTTTTCTGGTGTGTTTTACTTTTAGGTGCAGTTCAGTGCCATTCCTCATTTTCTGAGGGCTCTGCCGCATTCTTGTGTGTGTGAGAGTGTGTGCGTATACATGTATATTTTAGTTGATTTCATGAGAATCTTGATCTGAACAGGTTTATCTAGTGAGTTCCACTGGACGGGGTCTGACTGCTCTTGTATTTGTGTTGTGGCTAAATAAAGGAGAAAGAACAAAGTATTTTAAATGACATGTTTGTCTGATATATATCAGTGGAGAATGCTGTGCCTATGCGTATCACGGGAGATGTTGAACAATTGCTACTTGGTCCTGCTGTGGGCATTTGCATTTACTTTTTTCTCAAATATTGTGGCTTACTTAGCTACACTAGCTGAGTACATAGAGAACCGCGGAGCCTCAGAATAACAGTCGAGGGAAGGAAAATGTAGGTTGCCTTTTGCGTGTCACTTTTACTTGCCTGGCAGCGTGTGGGCAGACAGCAAAGACACTGGGATTACTGCTAAAGAAGAGGTTAAAGCTGCACTGCACCCGAACATTCTTACTGATTTGTATTAATATTAAAAAGTGATCATCTTTACAAATGTGGAGTCCTTTCCTGTCTAACTCATGGAGTCTTTATCTGTCCTATAGCTCTGTAATGAAGTTTTGTACCTGATGGTCTGGTTTAGCTCACGTTCAGTGCATTAGTGCAGAATCTAGCCAAGGTCTCCGACTGACCCTGTATTTGTTAGTGAGGGGTATTACACTTTTTCTGGAAGTAACAACCCGACAAGCTTACAGGTAGATAGGTATTCTGCAGATGCAGTCCATCCTACCTGCAAATCTCTACCTGCAGAACATCAACAACTTCTCCTGGAAGTACCTCACTTCTTTCCTGTGCATTGGAATTTATGGTACACTCGTGTTGGTAAACGGCACATCCTTGTCTGGATTTAGCTCTGCCAGAACAGCAGAAAGAGCTTGGCCCTGTGGGAGACGAGAGCTTTGTTTAAAGAGGGGCTCTCGGGCCAATTAAGGAGTGGCATTGATGAGAGGCTTTCTCGGAAGATGGATTGCCGTGAGGCTGGAAAGAGTGGGAGGGCATCCAAGTGCGTAACCTTGTTTTACCTTCTTCCCTAGGCTGTAGGAGACCGCTGCTAGAAATGAAACGCAAAACACTGTGGGAGCTAGAAATACATAGGTGGTGTTGAGGAAAGATTATAGAGCATAGTATTTCGTGTAGAAACCTGAAATAAGAGGCTGTAAAATTCCAAATCCTGTTTCCTTTTCACAGTGTGTCCTGTTTAATTATGCACTGTCCTGTCCCTAATAGGTTTTTATACCAAATTACCAACTCCTACCCAGAAGATTGCTATAGTGCATGCAACTATTCTTTAGATCTTTTAATAAATGGCAATGCTTCTCAGCCGTTTAATGGTTATTTCATTGACATTCAAATGACTTTGCCTGCCTCTAAATAGCTGTCTCTTTTGTGTGGAAAGACCCCTGTAATTATTTTTGTCCCACTATCCTATTCTTGAATGGACTTCAGAAGCAGAGAGTGCAATAAAAGTTTAGCTGCTGGTGTTTGTCTGTATATGCACTGCCTTCTCTTTCCATTACCAATGGCAAAGGCATTAATGAAAAGTACTAATTTTATTCAACTTTTGCTGTCAATCTATATTAATTTTTAGAGACTCAAAATCCGATTGTTATCGTAGAAAGAGATGAACGAACTCGAGGAAGCCGCAAAAACTAGTAACTCACATGGGAAAAGCATGTCCCAGAACCTGAAGCACTGGGGTTGGAAATCCAGGGCTGTGTTACTACTTGTGCTGCTACCTTACTAACTCATGCTTGGCAATCGCTTAAACCATATCTGTTTTGTCAGCTGTGAAAAAGGGATGGCGGTTCTTGTTCTCCTTTCATTGGGAGACAGTGGTAGCTGGAAATTTTTTATATGAATGACAAATGCTGTTGTTTCTCAAAAACTACAGTTCTGAGATGTTCTGCCGTTTTCCTTCCCTATAGGATGCTAGGTTTCTAAAGACAAACTGGAAAAGGCAAAATAAGCTTGCTTCTATAGACAACAGATATCTCCTGACCCCAGAACATTTACTTGTTTACCCTATTGCAAAAGAGCAATTCAGGAGCACAAGCTTAACCCGAGGGATGGCGGAGAAGAAAGGAAATGCATATGTGACTTGATCCCATGACCCCCCAACTACCTTCAAGTGCTTTGGATGAACTGTGTCTGTCCGGAAATCCTCAGGCTAAAGCTTTGTGCGGGATGTAAGATGATGTGGTGTTTCATATAAGCTCATATTATCTTCCTTTATCAAGGATTTGAGTGCAGAATAAATGTAAGAGGATGGTAAATACTGCATAAAACCAGAAACAAACCTTTGGAAATCCATTCTGTGCTTTGGCGTAAAGGAATGGCTCATCAAAGTGGCATTTTTTAGCTTTTGGAAAGAAGCTGTCGGTAGTTCTTAAGACAGTTTCTGTTCGGCGCTCCCGTCTTAACACTAGTAGCATGACAGAGTTTATTAGGGTCATGCTGCAAACCCCATGAATCCTGGCTATTGCTCTCTTCACTCACACATCAGCATGTGAGTCCCCAGGTGACAAGAGCCTTCCTAGACTATTGCATAGTGCTGGGAAGCCTGCCAGGTTTTTTGTTTTTTTTTTTTTTTTTCTCCCAACCAACAAACAAGTCCAAGTGAGCACAGATAAACTGAAATCCTTCTTCCTGTTTTATATTGCCTGCATATTCACAAGCGCTTTCTTGCCAGAAACTCCCAGTTTGGATCGTAACGTACTCTATAGGGAGCTGGAAGCCTGCAGTGAATAACGTAGAGGTCATGCTGGAAGGCAACAAAAATGATTTACACAGCCCTTTTCTCAGGCTTTACATGAAAGGCTGCAGAGATGGGTTGTGGTGCTTGTGACTCAGGACGCCAAGGCAGGAATATGTCCATGTATTAACCAGCCTACCCGGCCTTGTAGAGCAGTGTGTGCTTTGCCTGTAACTGAACGCCTCTCTCTCTCTCCACTTGCCCAGCTTATAAATAAAAATTAGAACACTCCCTTTCTTCTGGAGCCAGAAGATGCAGGCATTGACTCATGCTTGCAATATATTAGCTTGACTGCAGTAATAAATGTTGAAATGCCAGTGCCTAGTAAGATACAGATACTTGAAGGTGTCTTTTGGGAGTCTGAAGTGTTCATTTGGTGAAAGCTTTTATTAAGGAAGTGCTTGGGTATTGTATGCTGTTGTCACTTATTCCAGCTAGTCACACGCATTTTTTTCTCTAGCAAATTCTACTAATTATTCATACAGCTTGAAGGAGAGGACCAAACTGCCTTGCCTTGACCTGTGCTGTGTGCAGGCTGCCTAAGCCTTCCCAGCAGAGCAAAGTTCATAGACAGAGGTTCTTTTCCAGCTGTTTTTTCTTTTTTCTTCAACACACCATGTAACACAGCTGTATAATGCAGGAGGGGCTTGTCTAAAGTGCTCAAAACAGCTGAGCACTAGGGGCATTCTGCCTTGCTTGTAGAGCCCTTAACCACATTACGCCATTTGGACCTTTTCAGAATCTTTTACCAGGCTGCCTTCTTCAGAAGAAGCCTCCTGGAAAGGAAGAGGAGGGAAGCTGGAGCCAGTTCTGCACATCTTCTGTTCGTTGGGGCAGCCTCAGCACAGGGAGATCCCCTGCAGACCACCTTCTTCTCTCTGCATTGGAAAGGCTTCTTGGAGCTTTCCAGGTGGCTTGTATTTCTCCAAGGTAAGCTGTAGAATCTAGGCACAGACAGTAGTAACAGGTTAAACACTGACAGAACGTGCGTTTCTGTGTTTTGCGCTGCTTTCACAGAGGAAAGGATGTTGGAGTAGAAAAGTTGGTGGAACAACTCTGCGAGAGAATGGCAGGGAGCAGGAAGGAAAGGTGATGTGCAGGATGAGAGGAAAACTGAGGCTGTGAACAGATGAACGAAGAGTTGCATTGTTCGCATTGCCTGTTGCAAAGATATGGAAATATCTTGCGTCAGCTGACAAAATAAGCTGCATGCAAGTGTGTGAAGGATTCATAGTGGGGAAGGTATTCATAATTTTGCTCAGTAAGCCAGAATCAGGCGAGCAACATGCGAAGACTGAGGCACATAATTTAAAACCAGTAGGGTGCTGAAACAAACGCGTGTGAATGTCTTCATCGAATTGATGGGCCATCTCGCTGGCTAGGGAGGAACCAAGGCTCAGATGGACTATTGCCGGCTGTAAGAATGCATCACAGCATGATTTACTGATCGCGTTTGTACAGTCTGGTCAAGTGACTATAAGGAGGTCAAGGGATTAAAGCACCGTCTGTGCACAAGAGGGGACTTGTGACCCAACTGGGCAGAGAATTTGATACATCGGGATAACTGATATGAGCTCCTAATGACTGGCAGCCGTCTCCACAAATGGCTCAGCCTTTATCAGCAGCTACCACCTAGCTGCTGGTGCAGCCGCTTAGCTCCTGGGTTTTGGTGTGGTCGTTTTGGGTATGTGTTAGTCGTCTACGCAGGTATGAGGTCTCCTTCACCATCAGGTGAGTAGAGCAGGTGCATGTTCAAACTAGTAGTGGAAATCTAGCTCTTCTGGTGAAAGGGAGTATGGAACCTGCTTCTGAGATAAGGAACGTCTGGTAGAGAGAATGCAGAGTTGCTAACTTGCTTTGCATTATCTATCTGCTATTGATAGTGCGGGTAATAACTTGATAATACTGCTTCTTATTACCATCAAGCCTCTCTTCTTTTACAGAGAGGCCATTTCAAAGGCTGAGTTTCAATATCAAAAGATGAAACAATGAGAATAATTTTCATCTGTTGTTGTTCAGCAATGGCTATGTAAAAATTTGTGGGATTGGACAGGGATTAAAAAAGTAGCAATGGGAACTGAAGTGTGTGCTGTAGGAACTCTTTTGCATGCTACACAGCAGGTAGATCTATTTTTTACTTCATGAGGAAAACATCAATGTGACTGAACAATGTTCCCTGTATAACGTAGATGCCTAACTGTCTGTAGATTGCTGCTTTGAATTTCTCTGGGACTCATTGCGTCTTCTGTTAAGAGGAAATTATCAACAACAAGAGGAAATCCTGTACTAGTACTGAATAGTCCTTATTTTAAAGGTACTTCCCTTCTTGTGGGAATTGTATATAATCAGAACAACACTCCATAAAACAGATGAATTATTTTAGAAGGAGACGGTTCAGCCTTTTATTTAAAAGGTCTGACGTTATTGTACCTAAGAAAATCAATTGTTAGAGTGGATGACATTCTTCCACGAGCTGCCTGTGCTTCCCAAAGGTGGGGCAAAGTTGAAGGCATTGGTAACAGGAAGCTTGGGCTCCTTAGAGACTTTCATGTTTTCTGGAGCACGCAATGACAAAATTACTCTTTTTCTTCACGAAAATAGCACCAGGAATAATAATGATTAAACTTTACCCTGTTAAGAATTGGAATAGGTGGAGATGCGAATGGTGCACATACCTGTTAGACAAAAACAAATATCCATTAAGTTGGCGTGGGCAGGGGTAAGGTGCATTACTCAGCGGTGTGTTGTGAAGGCCATGTAAGCAGAAAGAGCAGATCTTTTGAAGACAAACCCTTCCCTTCCATTAGGTTTCTGAGATCTGGCCCTCTGTACTACAGCTCCAGCTGCACAGACCTTTTCCACTGCATAAACCAGTACAGGTTGAGCAAGGGGCAGGTGCAGCCCCCACCTGAAGCCAGGGGCTGAACTGCTGCGTGGCCACAACTGCGTCCCAAGATTTGGGGCACCACATCAGCCAAGGACACTAAGAGGTGTGATAGTAGACCTAAAGCTAAACGGTTGTCACTCCCTCACCTGTTAAATCCATGCCTGTTTCAAAGGAAAGAGTTGAAATCCCACGGATCCACCCCCCAGCCCATCAGCCATGAAGCTCTGAGAGCCCTGAATGATACTCATTGAAAAAGCAAAATCTCTTATGGGGCTTTAAAAATCCTTGGGTTATTGTTGTTTTAGGCAAAGTTCATCTGATTTTTATCTCCTCCCTGGGAAGTAAGAAGAGAAGGCTCCCGGCTTCTTCATGGTGCTGACAGAGGTCTGCAGGACTCTTTACGCAGCCCCCTCAGGCCTGAACTCATCCTGCCAGTTAACAGACTGAGGCCTCATTTTCCGACCCTGCAGCACAGCAACATCTGAGGCTGAAAGCACAGCGTCAATGGCAGGGCTGGCTGAGAGCCACAGGGGGCCAAGACTGGGAATTCCCATGGTCTGCCCCCAGGGACAAAGCTGAAGGAGTGACGCATCAGGTTTCCGGGTAGAAAAATCCCTGCCCTATTTTTTTTTTTTTTTTTTAACAGCATCAGTATCCTCATAATGTACTAGCCAGACAGTCTGACTTTGTGCATTTTTTAAGCAAAGAGGGAGCAATAATGAAATTATTCTTTAGCTTTCATTTTGGCTGTATACTTTCTAATGCAAAAAAAAAAAATGTTTCAAAATCCCTTCTTATTGCCAGGCCCTGTGCTAGGAAGTGCAGCCGTCCCTCCATACTATTTTCATTGCCTTGGGTGAGATAGAAACCTAGGCTGTACCAAACAGTTGCTAAGAAAGCTGTGATTCAAGTTTTATACAATGAAATACTTTTTATATCAAAGTCTATCGGGAAACAGCCTGTTCAGCTCACCTATCTGCATTGCATTAACTTTTATAACCCAAAACTCCCATCAGAAAGGAGACTTTTACGTGATTGTATTTGACACATCCCAAACAAAGTTCCTTTAACAATTGTGTCTGACTGACTGAAAAAGGCTAGAGAAGACTTTGCCAGGGGCTAGTGCCACCTCAGATTTCATTTTCTGGCAACAGTGTCTGCTCCTCACTCATTTGTACTGGAGGAACAGTTGCAACACTGCTGTTAATCCTATGGGACAGTGAGAGATGATGAAAATAAATTTGTATACCAAACTTGTAGCCGGCATCTAGCCTCGCTTTGTTCCAAGATCATAGGAGTTGCAGAATTAAGCGTATTCCGGGGTGTGAGTAGGGCACAGGGGAAAGGCTGAGTCCCCTTTTATCTTAAAGCCTGACTCTAAAGAGAAGATTGTTATTAATAAGCCTCCTTCTCCCTATCCCCAGGGCTTTTGAGTCTCAGCACTACTACATTTCTTCCCCCAAAGTTACGTGATATTTGCAGTGTCCTGTGGAGGTGTAGCACTAAGTTCTGGGCGGTGGGACTCAGAAAGTTGAAAATCAAATAGTTGATTGAGTTGCTTGTCTGAAGTGTTTCAAACTGGGTTGTTTTTTTCGTCAGGACTTCTGCAACAGTTCCTGGATTCAAAGCACAGCTGCTCCTGACTTTCTGGAAGCCACAGAGGGCGAGTACTTCTTCACGTCAGACTGACCTACTTCCCATGTCAGAGTTTCAGGCAATGAGGAGCACTGGGAACTTTTAGGGAGCCTTCTGCTAGTCTCCTACAGCACTTAAGCAAATGGAAGTGAAAAACCAGAAGAATCCAGTTCCCACAGTACCCTTCAGTACCCTTAGCTATAAGACTGTATTTCACGCTCCAAAGTCTCTTAACACATTCAACTATTTCAGCACAGCAACAACTAGACCCCTCACTACTCCCTGATGAAAGAAAATCCAGCCAGTGGTTGGAAAGAAACAGATTTCTTAGGCAAAATGAATAGTCCCCTTAGATGTGTTTTTGTGTGCTTGACTTCACAACTCAACATTGTATTTTTAACACAGTCTTTTGTGTATAATGTACTAGGTCTTAAATAAATTATTTGAAGACACAGCTTCCCTGATGATGTCTCAGATGTGTAGGGTTCATCAGTAGGGCTGAAGGTCTCGGATTTGTTACTTAGACGCCTTCAACTGGGAAGGGTAATTGAACACATGTATGTTATCTTCATGTGGACCAGATCTAGAGAAGAGTGGTTTAAGGGGAAGAAAAGTATCCATCTGAGGAGCTCTGTGTGGGGGCAATGGTGGGGGCTGCACAGCTGAAGGCTCTGTTGAGATGGCACAGATTGCCAGTGTGGCGCTGGGTCATGGTAGAGATGTGGTGCAAGCTGGGATCCCAGTGGAAAATCACGCAGTGACAAAAATATCTTGGAGGTGAAAATTGGCAATTAGACTGCAGCTTTGGGAGGAGTTAAAGGCATGAAAAGAAACTGGTTGGGACTGTGGAAAGAAGTTAGGGTTGAGGAAAGGCTTGTGTGTGAAGGGGGAGGAAACTCCTCTCAATCCTCTTCATTTGCCAGAAATGTCATGGTGGTTACCAACCCTGCATGACTCATCAGTAACTGGGACACGAGAGGTAGCATCACCATCAGTTGGGCTGGACCTTTATTCTGACTGAAGCTGCCTCTATTCATGAAATGAACTTAATTACCTGGATGAGAAGCTGGCAATAAAACATCACTCCTTTTGCACAAGGTGGCCCAGAACCTGAATTCCCGCAGACACAGCTGTACTCTTACAGCCTTCCCTGGACACAAGCAGTACTGTAGTAGATAATTTTTCCCCTGACTAATTGATTGTTTCCCTTCTGTTGCCTCTCTAGTTCTACTGCCTGATACCAGGAACAATCCTTTGTAAGGAGAGAAAGACTGTATCTTCTTAGAGCAGGTTGGAAAACTCTTTTCTGGAGGACGCACAAAAGCACATCGGTTAAGTCTCTTTTTAGGGAGTGTACAGAAAACGCATTACAGATTAGTGTCTCTGGGACAATTTTGGTTTATGCTCTGGCTTTCACAAGACGGAGGAGGAAGGCTGTGAGGCAGCAGAGCGATTGCTGTATTCAGCAGCGTGGCCCATGGGAGCGAAGGAGCACCGTTTGGGGCGGGGGTCTTGGCTGCACAATAGCGATGGAGCTGTTTGGGAAACACTTTCTCACAATTTTATGAGAGAGAGAAAATAGACGCCTATAGAAATAACTTTTACAGCTCTGTTGATTTAAAAGAGAATGAGAGTGCAATGAGGGTGCTTTTGTTCCAGCAGAGGACTTTATAGCCTGTATTGTCTCCTGATGTCTCTGTGGCTTTCTCCAGGTTGGGGTGCTGTGGGCTGACTCCCCTTGGTTTTCCTTCCTGTCCCTCTAAAGCCAGCAACTGTGGCTGGGCTCAGTTCTAACATGTAGAGCACAAGGGAAGGAGGATTTCCTTAAAAAATCCCAAACCAACCAACCAAAAAAACCCACAGCTGTGCAGAGGCTCGGCACAATGGGTAACAGTTACAAGTTTCACTCTGCTGCCTTCATGGCCTTCAGCGGATGAGGTCCCTGTTGCAGCCCAAGACTGCCGTTTCTTCCTGCGACCTGTGGGATTAAGGGTTACATGGTCAAAACTGCAAAATAATAATTTCAATGCCACTGAGCACTGAGAGATCCCTTACAGAAAATAATCTAGTGTCAGAAAATATCTTTCTGCTCTGGAGCTGTACTGGCATCTCTGGAGCAAGAGCATTACACTCCTGCAAATGCCTATTCCAGATGAGAGGTTATATTTATGCTCTGGTGAAACAGTCACTATTAATAGGTTTGAATTAATTGTTATTAAAAAATGAGAAAATAGTACTGTGAGGCCCAGTCTGAAAAGTGGAATGTGGTGGGCACACTGAACTGTCGGAGTCCCGCAGGCTCACATACACAAGCATACCTAAAAAGTAACAGCAGTTGCAGGCATCACTGCAGATCCTCCCTCCTGCCCCCTGAACTTTCTATGATCTCACAGATAACCCAGCCTACGCATCATGTGCAAGGGATGACACACACACCTCTAAGGCATCCAAATGAGCAGGGAAGGACCAGTGTTAACCTTTATTTTCCAAACAGATGCTTCATTCTGGACAAATTGTTGAAGAAGTGAGACACAATTCAAACCACGTACACTGTTGGTATCGAAAATAAACCAAGTCGCTTTGACTTTTAAGAGGCAGTGATGCCTGGACTAGGGATGAAACCTGATGGCAAAGTGCAGCGGTGCTGGCCGGAGGATTTGCATCTGTGACACCTCTCATGTCGCTAAACTGCTAGAAAGTAAGCCCATGCTTCTGGGAGGGAATGTTTGCCATCTACTTCCCTCTGTTGACTGAGTTACTGTAGTACACTAAACTTGGGTGAACTGAAGGCAAACCTCACGGACATTAAAGTGGGGTTGAAAGGCGGACAATAGGCCAGATTCCTGGCATTTGTGATCTGGTGGAGCTTAGCTCAAAATATTGCAACGGCTGAGGATCAGCCCACTTTGCTTTTAGTTTAAGCAGCCCCTTTTACATAAGACTATGCTCTCAAAAAGAAAAGGCGTCTTAGTGTGTACACACTTTTGCAGGTGCTTCATCTTTTTCATGTCTAAATAATACCACCCCAACCTAAACTTTTCTTTACTTCAAACTGTCAGTCATTGCTAGTACTTGGCTTAAAATCGGGGAGGAAAATGAAGCAGAACTATGGTTTTCTTGTTCCAATGGTGTTTTTAAAACAACAGCTTTGTATTAGTCACCACAGCTACCAAATGCGGGCAGCGGTTCAGGAGAGCTTTCCAAGAGTATTGCTTTCTGTCGCTGAAATGTTGGTAAACTCACACTGGCTGGAAGGCTGAGTTTCCAGTCCTTCCTGGAGTGCTATGGAAATGCAATGTGCATTATAGAGAGATACCTTTATTAAACCCTAACAGCTCATTTGCACTGGAGTCAAACTGCACAATATCTATCATCCTGTCCTGCTCTGCCTTGACCAGGGAGTATACATTTCCCTCTTCTGGGCAGGGAGAAGTGGCAGCAGTGACTCATGTTTGACGCTTATGTCATTTGACATGAAAACAATTTCCACTGGAGACTTGCAAGACCCTGGCTTGTAGTTTCTTTTGTTTTCTCACTACTTCTCTGGCATTCTCCTACATGACATTGTGTTTGAAAATGCTAAAAGGGGTGCTCAATCGGCATAATATCCACATGATTTATTTTCTGCTGATGGAAGAGTGTTACTCAAAGGGGCTTCAGCTCTGTATAAAGCACCCCTCAAATTTGAACAGATTTATGTTTGCACTGGTTGCCTGAGACGCACTGCAAAACAGCATGTCTGTGCCCAGAAACAGATTTCATCCGTGACAACGGCACCTTCATGGTCTGACACGATCCTTCCTCTGGGCCTAGGGATGGCTTCAAGGTGCCCCCTGAATTGGTCAAAACAGCAGCATAAGCTCTACCTTTTAAGAAGTGAGCTGAAGTTCCCCATCACCTGCTGGACACTTTGTCGCAGCTTACCCTCTGCTGAGATGCCACTGTCTGTGAGAAAATTTAGAAATACTGTGGATCTCTTTAAGAGAGTAAATCTCTTAAAGCTTTTTGGCAACAAGACGTGATCATCTGCCTATCTGCAGAACATATTGTCTGGCCACTGCATGGTAGTTGTCAAAAATAGCTATGAGATCTCCTGAACATGCCAAGGAATGCTGCAGTTCTTGCTTGGTGGCCTTTGATCAGAGGCACCAGCTCATGATTTGCTTGGCTCTGTTCAACAGATATATGTTTTAGGACTCTGGTTTTAACTGTCATCACCAGGCATCAATTGTTGTTATCTTTACTTCAGGCCTGCTCTGGTACACGCAACTACCAGTGGCTTTGCTCAAAGGTCAGTCATTGAGCAAAGGTCAGTTACTGGGATGAACCAGGTTCTTCCTTCATTCAGCTCCTGCATGGTGCTGGGCTCACTTCGGGTACCCTGCCAAAATCCTAAACAATCCTAAATGATGTGGGGTCACTATTGAGTTCTCCTACTCCTAGCAGTTTCTTCTGGTTCCCTCTAATGTTCTGGCTGACAGTCCACTGGGAGCACGCCCAAACACATATATCATTAAATCAAGTGAGCATAAATGTTCTATCATTTACATCTCTCTCCAAAAGGGTTGATAAAGAAACTCCTCTTCAGGATGGATTAGAATAGATACAAGTAATCTTTACAGTCATCTTCACAGATGCCTTACTACAACCTATATAACATGTCCTTGACTTTAGGTTTAGCACCTAACATGATGGGGTAATTAAACAGGATGTACAGGGATGTGGCCTGACTTATTACTTTGAGGATAGGTTGGTTTGTCGCTGGGAGTTATGGTAAAGCAGACAAGCTCCTCCGTGCACATCTTCTTGCTGTCAACATGAGACCAGTGTTGCCTGCATCCAGCACACGAGGACTTGCCCTTAATACATGCCACGTAGGTCCTTTGTTGAGGTGTAGAGTCTGTTATTGTTTGTATGTCTTGTACCAAACCTACTATTCTGATGGCTTCATTAATAGCGTGACAAGGTTTGATAAACTCATGAGAGCTCTGGCAAGCAGGAAGGTAGGCAGGTAGCCCAACCAGAAAGTTCATCTGAATGGAGGGATGCAGCTCCTGAGCTGAGTCCCACATGGGGTCACAGGTACTTAACCAGGTAACTTTTTCTTTCTTTGTAGGAAGCCAAAGACAGTATTTCCTTTGCTGATACTGCTTTTTTCAGTTTGCAGGTTTCAGTCAGGTACTATTTGGGCACATGTGATGAATGAATAAATGACTGCCATAGTTTTAGATCGAGAGCAACGTACTTTCCATTTTAGGGAAAATTGTGCCATGGAATCTAGATAAAAAGAGGATGTTATCTGAAGGGTCGTAGTATGTGCCTTTTCTTATTTACTCAAGTGACTCTAAATGTTTCCTTTTTACAATGACTCAGCTTTTCAACTGTGAGGTTTTAAGTGATCTATTTGGAGCCTGATTCAACATTTACTGACATTGTGGAACAAATTTGTGTTGGTATTAGTGAATATTGAGGTCAGATCCTTTATTAGCTGTGCAAAGATGAAATGAATGACCACACCTCTTAAGTGCTATTTTATCATTTTCTATGGAGTTTACAAGTTTACAGTTAATTTTGAACTGTGGTGGTTTTTTTTTTTTTTTAAAGTATGGTCAAAAGACAAAGGTTTAAATCTATAACTAAAAAGATTTTACTTTGAGGATGTATTTATTTGTGACTGTTACAGCACCATAGGTTTCTCTTTAGGATAATAAAAACAGATAACATTTCAACACCAAAAATTCATTCAGCATTCTCTCAGGGATGAAAACATGAATGATTAAAACCAATTAAATGCTAATGTAATACAAAACATTCGCAGCACTTACTAGTGATGCCCAGTTAAAGAATTCCATATATAGTCAGAATGCCACAGCCGTTTCATTATAATCCATTCTCTTTTAATAGTCTTTTAAGTAAATCAGATTAAATAATATTTTTTTTATATTTTTTAAATAATATAAATAAATAATTTAAATAATTTTAAATAATACTTTTAAATAATACTCTTTTAAGTAAATCAGATTGTGATTAATGGGAAAGAAAAGGAAAGAAACTTATCCTGAAGTAATTTTGCAGGTCCACATCTGGTTTTTGAAAGGCAAAGTTAATTCTTCACAAAGTAAAACACTTCTTCAGTTTGACAACAAGTATTGGATTCGGTGCAATTCCTTGTGTGTGACTTAAACAGGTTTCCACAGGGTAAGCACTGGGCTGTTTTAAGAAGCGCACATGAATTGATGAGGTCCAAACACTCAAAATGATGTGTTACCTTATTATGTATGTTGTTTCATCCCTTCGTTCAAATCCCAAAGAATGACCTGCATTTGCCATGAAACACTTTTACCAGGACTTGTGAGTATTATCTTATTTTATGCTATGGTGAACAAAATACATAATACAGGGTAAACCAGACATGTTTTAGAAACTGTCTGCCTTCTCCTTTACATATTTTTCTCTACCATGGCCTCTGAGACCTCTTTTGCCAGAAAATATTGAGCAGTTTGTAGTAAGAGGGGGATGTGTCCTTTCTAAGATGTTCAATAGCACTTGAGAAGTTCATGGATTCACATTCTCTTATGACTGCTGTACCAAATGAAGCCAGTGCCACGCTCAGGCTTACTCAGAGGATGGGTAGCTTGTAAGGGTAACTAGGGCAGTTGCCTGGAGGACTTGGGTCACAAGAGAGGCCCAGAGGTAGCATGTGAGTCATCCAAAGCGGGGGTGAGAAGACAAAGTTAGAGGAGCTTTAATTTCTGTTTTGAGTTGCCTTGAATTTAATACTATTTATAGGAACAGTGTCTGTGCTTCCAGCAGCTTTCCAAAGGCAGCTTAAAATCTGTCAGTGGTAGCCAGGTAATTGCAGCTACCTGAATGCAGGACATTTTCACCAGAAGCATGTACCTACCTGGCCCACTGTTTGCAGGAGTGGCCATTCTGTGACTGGCAGGTGCCCTCTGCTTCTTGAGGAGGCTGTTTCTGTGCAGGACTATAAACTATTTCTCCTCTTCTGCATGAAGAATCTTCCTTGCTGGTCCCTTGTCAGAGGGTACTTTTTTTCTGCAGCTTTTTTGATAATTATGTGATAATAATTTTATGATTCCATGTGGAGTTCTTAATGCTTCATAGATTGTGGTACTTCAGTGGCATATCATACCCAAAGCCTATGAAGACATGTAGGTAATGGTTTCTCCAGTAGCAGGCTAAATGATACACTTGCTATTGAAATTTGTAATTTCATAGTGGAGCTGTTCTTCAGATGTAATAAAATATCTGTAGTTACCGACATGGTTACCTCTGTCGATGTGTAGCAGCTACCTTTTGCAATGCAATGAATACCATGAATATTCATAGTACCCACCCACATACCCACTTGCTTTTGTCTTGCTAAAGTCTGTTGCTTCATCGATGCTATTTATCTCCATCCCCAGTCATTTTCTCAGAAATAGCCCTCAAGATTAGCTAAGATTCATGAGTCTTGGCTAATTCTGAGAAAATCGTGGAGTTGTTCCAACCCTTCTTCAAGCATTTTGATATCTCAAATTCATAGTCTTTCTCTCAGACCAGCTGCTGAATAAAATTGCAACTGCTCTAGCTACTTGCAGCTGTATTTCCAGCCAGCCCTCATCTGGCCAAGTATAATGGAGATAATTTCATATTTCATTTCTGTTTGCTTTCTTTTAAGACCACTGTAAACATAGTGGTCATTTGAAGAACGATACTGTCTTCATAGTGATGCAAAGATGTGAAATCATGTTTTAAGCCTTTTTCTTAGTGAGATAATATGCACTGTGCAAAAGCTTTTCTGTGCTTCAGTCAACTATAGCTTCTACTAAAAGGCCAGTGGAAAGAAAATAAGTCATTGTTAACACCAGAATAACGAATAAATCACTGAGCAGAATAAGGAGAAAAATCGTGTTTTTCCATGTTTTTTCCACAAACCAAGAAAGATTAAGTTTATGGGTATAGCTATGCTGGGATTCAGTATGAGTTTTTGTGCTTGATTTCCACTGCAGAAACCAACATATGCTTAGAAACGTGTTGTGTTTCTTTTTTAATCATGCATTTTTGTTTACACTCCGTAATCTGTACATCATCCTATGCTGGACTTTAGAGCTACAAAATGCATACAGTGCTTTTCAGCAAGCTAGAATACTTACTTGATTTATTGTTTTTGTCCTGCCTTAAAGTCCATTGGAAAATAGTCCAAAATGTGGTGGAATAAAGGAGACATACAGGCTACACCTATGCACTTTATTCCCCTGGGAAGCAATTATCTTTAATTTAGAAACCTCTTGCCTTTCTCTCTTTGCCTGGAGAATCCACAGAAGGCTACAGGTAAAATAGTATCTGACTGCATGGTGGTCCCCCTGTGTTACAGGACAGGGGAAAGCAGGGATCCCCTTCCAGTGTAGGGAATTATTCTCCTCTGAAATAAAAAAAGGCTAATTTCTCTTGGAAAGCAGTAAAATGGGAAGATGAAAAAATATTCCCTATAGTTTATTGGTCCAAAGAAAAAGAGAGGATTTTTTCCAGTATTAAAACATAGAAACAAATTTATCCAGTTTTCCATACAATTTGGGACAGTGCTCCATACTTAGAGTAGTAAGCAGTAGCATCTCTGGGTGACCTGTGCTAGCTAGGAGGGTTTCCATGTGGCAGCTTTTCACCTTGGGCCAGAAGCTTTGAAAATATGAAGTGGGTATCCATTTCCAGTGAGTCGGAAGGGTCACTCCACTTCTGAGACCCCACATGGAGAGACACCCTCTCCTTAGGCAAAGGACTACCCTTTGGCTGGTGACTGCCAAGAACAGGAGCTGCCTTGTGCAGGTCAGGAAGGCACATCTCTTTGTCGGTTGCGTACTGCTGTGGAGCATGTCTGCTAAAACAGGCTGATCCTCAAGAGTTACGGTCCTTAAATGGGGAAGAAATAGAATAATTTGGGAACATAAAGACAAGTAAACTGTGCTTTTGAGGGATGGCTCTGCCTTCATGCTGGTGTTTGAGTAGGCGGTGTTTGACTAGGGTTTGGGGAGTTGAGGAGCTGCTGGTCTGGAGGAACGGAAGAACTTTGTCCAGGAAATTTCCGTTCTTTGCCAACAAATTCAAAGTTTCTTGCCTGTCTCTTTTTTTGTTTTGGAAAGAACTGATGAGCTTCTTGAAGATGTAGCAGATAGCTGATGTCAACACCAGGTGAAGTCAAACGCCTGTGATCCTCACAGTCATGGGATGTTACAGATACCAGAAGTTTGCATTGGCCTCAAAAATTAATTAGACATATTAATAAAAGAAAATATCCATCAGGGACATTAAGCGTACTAAGTAACTCTTGCTCAGGCAGCTTCAGGAGTGCCTGTTGTTGGAGGCTGGAGAAGCATCGCCATGTGCCCATACCATTCTTACATTCATCTTTGAGCATTTGCCACTGCCCACCAGCAGCAGCCGAGTACTGGGCCAAATAGGCACTTGGTCTCGCCCAGTGCAGCTGCTCTTGCAAGTGAAGGTTCAAAAGATGTAATGAGGCAAACCTGAAAGACATCATTCTTGCAGTCAGGTACTTGCTTAATTCAGAGGCAAACAGCAGGAGGAGTCTGAAAAAGCTTGAAAAATTGGTGAATGCCTTAGGGAGCCCTGCTCAGAGCTACAGGACAAACCTGCAAGTCCTGCCCGCACCCTTCCCTTCCTATCTGCCTTTGGTAGAGGTGTCAGTGCAGCGGTGCAGCAAAGGGAAGGAAGTGGACAAGTGGCTTTGGAAGTCAGCCTCAGCACCACGGCAGCCAACTGGAACTTCCCTAATGCCTCCTGGAGGAGAGAGGGAATCAAATCCCTGTTAAAGAACACTCAAGGACTAACCCAAGGACTAACTGGGCTTTAGTAGGCAGGAGCAACCAGCTTGCTTGCAGGAAGAATGGGGAACCATGACATGGGAAGCCTAGACCAGAGGAACATGCTGCACTGGGGGAAAAATAGATGGAGTTTGGTGGAGGACTAAGTGCCAGGTTTGCCTTGACTCCAGGGTATGCAGGGACCTGCACAGCCATGGTGGGTCTGCCTACCCTCCATATCGGCTGAGCCCAGCCGGCATAGAGCTGGAGTCCATGTAGCTGTGCTACAGCAGCTGGGTGCTTGCACTGGCGTGTCCTGGGACTCCCAGCATGGAGTTGCTTGGCAGGGGAGATTCTGTTTTCAAGCTGGCTGAACTCAGCCGTCCCGGAGCCCAGTCCAGGGAGCTTAGGGCTGGTTTGGATACATCATTGCACATCTACTGGAGGAGCCAGCAGATGCCTTGGGCAATGCAAAGGACTTTGTATAGCCAAGACTGCTTGCTACATCTATGAGCATTAAACATGCCTCGGCATGGAGGCCAAATGGTGTCTCAGTAAACAATCACAGTGCCCAAACAGTGCAGCTGTGCACAGGCTGCCTGGTAGGAACGTGGGGCTTCCCAAACCTGCCTGGGACCTGCCAGGTACAACAGCAGCTTGCCCCGGCCAAAAGTGTGCCTGGCAACACTGTAAAGTCTGCATGTTCCAGAGCTCTGGAAGAAGATATTAGGTGTCTTTTTTATTTTTAACGGTCTCCTCCTAGTCCTCCACAACTATGTAGCTTTGAAGGAAAAAAAAATCTGTCTTTGGCCTTGATGTGGAGAGACAGACCACCTTGGATAACCCAAAAATAAAGGTAAATAATGAGGAAGAATCTGTCTAATTACAATGTTGTAAATTCTGGCTTGGTTTGCTGATGAGCTGTATCAAAACTACAGAGGTAGCCTCCTGAGAGAACAGAGATGCTACCTGCCTTTTTGAATCCTTTCACAGAAAAAGACTAACTTTTTTAAAACTAGCCCAAGTGTTTGGTTATTGCAGAAAGCAGGAGGGTAAAAACGCACTGAAAAATAAGAAAGTAGTATAATTTCTACAGTCAGCTCTATTATGGAGCCATCAGCTGGCCAGGTCACGCAGATAACGCCCAAGGCTGGTGGCCTGCTGTGAGCTGGGGAACACAGGGGCACACACCCATGTGGTGGTGTCAGTGCTGCAGAGCATCTTGGATGGCTCCAGAGTGCAGCTCCCAGCTTGCCCCATGACCCTGTGCAAGGCACACCTTCCCACAGGACCCTTCCTGAGGTCCCAGAGATGGCGGGGGGGAAACTCAAAGCAGAAGCGGCACCCCCAAATTTGCCCTCGCCCTCCCCCAGCCCTGGTGCTGCTGCCAATTTTCTGCTGTCTCCCAGGGGCAGCTGGCAGCCTCCTCCTTCTATTCAGTTCCCAGGGGATGTCTTCTTTCACTCCAGCTCTGCTGCCGGCTGTGGCTGCACGGGCAGGCACCTGTGCTGACACACCAGGCTGGGTCGAGTCAGGCTCCTTCCAGCACTGGTAGGGTGTCCTAGGAGCATGGCACAAGGAAAACTGTTCTGATCCCTCATGAGGATGTCTCAAGGTCTAAGAGAAACTGTTAATTGAGGCGCAGGCTGTGTTTTGCAAGCAAGCAGCTCTGCTGCTTCCAAACCTCTCCCTGGAGGTAGAAGACATGCATTTATCCGGTGCTGCTCTCAAGCTAATACCTGTGTCAGAAATAATCTTCAATCTGGGTAACCAGTTCATGGTTCGTTGAGAGCTGTTCATACGCCACTGCGCTCCACCAGTTTTTAAATCATTTGGAAATGCGTAAGTGTAAAATGCAGTGCAGGAGGGGAAGTCCCAGCTGCTGAGTCTGGTTGCCTCTGCTGTGAGCACCACCCTTTCCTGGCCTGCTCGGAATCCAGCTGAAAAGCAGTGAGGTTTTCCTGCTTCCATCCTAGTTCAGACTCCCTGGCGGGTAGGATCCATCCCCTAAACCCCAGACTAAAAGAACAGCTAATTTTAACCTGTTTATTCATATGACTACCTTATGCTATAGTCTATATGCCTGCCCAGTGCTGTATTCTTAAGGTAATCTAGCTGAAGTAATGAATTTTGCTCAAAGAAAAAGCACGATCTTTTATGTTGCATATGAACCCAAATCCAGATTTTAGGGCAAATATAGAACGTCAATCTCCACGATGCTCTAAAGTAGGATTTCAGAATAGAGCACAGCCTGTCAGGGTTTTCTAAGTAAAACTTACCATCTGTAGTTGCCTGTTAAATAATCAGAGCTTGCCCTCTTCTGGTCACAAGCAGTTATAGATGAGGATTTTTTGTGAACTTCTGAGAACCTGTGGAAATTGTTATCTAAAAGACTCTTTGGCAAATTGTATATTTTAAGAGTTGATGTTTTTAAAATGTGTTTTATTATGGTGTACTTGTTTTCCTAAGTTTGCTTAAAAGTCTGTTGCAACTATAATAGGTAAAAGAAATTTAAGTTGAAGCTTGGCTGTTTCCCTATATCACAACTGTCTAGGCTGTATCTTGGATAATGCCTTTCAAGTCGTTCATCTTCAGGAGCTGCCCAGGAGCTTCCTTTCCTGGAAGCCTTTTGACCAGGGCCAACCTGTTACAGTTGAAGTACAACTGTACAAAAGTACAACTGGCTTCTATGGTACAGAAGACATTTTCCAGCAGCTATTTGCTGCCACCCATAAGAAAGGGAGCATGGCCTCACATTGTAAACTTGAAGAAGGTGAATGTTTTCCTATGGTCTTTGTGGACATTTGAATAGAAAAAGGAACCTCTACTAATGTCCCCAGAGGAAGTTAAAGCTCAGATGCTATCAGAGCATCAGCGTAACACTGAAGTTAGGAATGGCTGAAGCACAGGCATTTTATTGTACATTGGAGAACTCCCTAATCCATGAGGAGTCCATAGCATAGTCTATTTTCTGCTGCTCACAGATCTATGGGTTACATTTAGATCTATACTGTAGGCTGGATTTTAGGCTCCTCTGTCTTGTGCCCTAATTCTGAGTATTGAGGTCGGGGTGGAGACCTCAAAGTTCAGTGTTTTTCAAGGGTGCCAGCTTCAAGGGTGACCATCCTCTCTCCTCTGCTGGGACATGAATTCTGCTTTTCAAATGCGAGAGTTGTTTCATGATTCATTTAGCCCCTGATCTGCTGATGATTTTTGATGCTATCTTTTCTTGCTCTTCCCTGTGTTTCTTGTACTTCCCTGTTGCCTTAATCACGTCCTTGGTCTTTCTTCTTAGCTGGCTGCTGTGTATTATCTGTTGCTTTCTAGACATGTCTGAAAGTTCAGTAATGCAGATATTCTCATAGTCATAAGAGTTTCTGATGGTGGTGTTGCAGGAGTTGTCATTCTGGCTACTCCTTGTTCCACGCAAAAATATCAGCCCTTTTTGATCTTACAGCTTTCCGTGGTTGTGCCACTCATGTTACAGTGGAGTTAAACCTGAAAATGCCTGGACTCAGTCTTCAGATTTCAGAGACACCATCTACCTTACATAAAGGCCTAGTGTAAACTATGCAGCAGACTAAATGGATCTCCTTCAGAGGAAATCCTTGCAATCCCTGGTGTATTTAGAGATGATCCCTGATTATTAAGACTGACCACTGCATGGCACTATTGCACCAGCATCACTGAGGCACCAGCCCTGAGGCATGGGAAAGATTATCTGAAATTCTCCCATTACCTCCCTTGCAATATCCCTTCTGCTGAGCGTATGGCTGCCTCCTTCCAGCGCTGAAATATGCTCAGAATGGGGCATGTGCTGCAAGGTGGAAGCAGGAACTGCTTTTTCCCATGCAGTGCTCTCTTCTCTCCACCAAAAACCTGATGGGAGGGTTTGGTTTTACATGATGGCATCTGGCTACAGTTGGATGAGAAAGAAGGTGTTCATGCTTCCCTAAATGGGTTTAAAACCCATATCCTTCTTCTGGGAGACAAGAGAGAAGTATTTCTCTTCTCTGTATGGCCTAAGGTGCTGGGAGTGAAGCTCTTTCCTACACTGATCACAGTGACCATCCCTCTGACAGGACTGCTGAAGGGCAGATGGGTAGACAACTCCGTGCCGGTGTGTGCAGCACACTGCTGTATATCAGTGATGTGTTGGGGGATTCTGGAGCAAAGGAGCAGACAGACATTGCTATTTGGCTATCAATGGGTTAAGTGAAAAAACCTCCATGTGACAAGAAGTGTGTTAAAAAAGGGAAAAAAGGCATTGTTTTCAAGTTCTGGATCAGTGATGGGTTTCAACTCTACATCCAAGCCTCCTGACTTTGGAAATGTTTGGCTGGGTTTGAGCATAAATTTTGCAGCTTCAGGAGGACCACGTGAATTGTGACAGGTTTTAATTGTTGCTGTTTGAATATTTGGGCAGCCCTGACATAACTGACGGCTTAGCTAATAGGAAACTGAGCCCTACCCACCCTCGGAGGTAGTCCTGGTGGCACCTTTCTCTGATGCTGCACAGCCCTGCCCTGCTGCTGAGCCATCATGTACCTCAGTGAGAGGAGGAAGCATCCGCGTGGTGCAATGCCGACACTCCAGGCTCCCTCCTGTCCTGCGGGAGGTCTCAGGCAGCCTAAGGAAAGTGTTCTGCATTGCAGCATCAGCTGCTCACAGCTCACGGCATGTAGTTGGGCATCTACAGTTAATCAAAGAAGCAGCCTAATTTTTTTCATCTGAAAGTCCTGAGCTTGCTATTGAATTAAAAAATAAACTAAGGTATTTCAAGTAGCCAGAATGGTAATACTTTAAAAGTGGGTGTTTTGAATATTTTATTGCTTTTCAAGGAGATCTTTAATCTGTAACTCCACATGAGAGACCCATAGCACCAATGCGCTTTTGCTAGCACAAGCAGGGAGGAGCTAGGAAGGCAGCACTAAAGCAAAATATAAGGAAATAGTATAAAGAGTAATATAAGGAAACAGCCATGCTGCAGCTCTCCAGATATTTCTTTTTGCTATTACAGACTAAATATGCAGTGTATTTGCAAACAGGCTTACAGACCTTAATAAAATGAACTCTAGACCCACAACTGTTAAAAGATCCAAGTGGACAGTAGCAGAGCATGGGCTCTCACACAGGTCTACAGGGCCCACACTGTCTTGTTCTTCACTCATTTCCCTCATGCAGTCTTGGTACCTGTGGAGAAGCATTTCCCAGGCAATGCGCAGGTCTGTGCTGGGGTGAACACGTGCCAGGAACCATCCCAACTAGTACTTTGGATGTGGACACCCTCGTTTGTGGGGGAAGGAGTTTAGCTCCATGGAGGCAAGGCTGGCTGCCCAGCTTGGCCTCAGCATCAGAGCTTTGCCTTTGGCCTGTTCTCTGAGCAAGTGTAGCCAGCAGGACAAACAGGAAAAGGGCTTGAAGCACGACCAGAGCTTGTTAAGTCAACGGACAGGGAAAACTGTGAATGACTTGCCATTGGGGAATGAAACCAAAATCCACGAGCCCTCAAACCAAGATCCTGGACCTTAAATTGAAATATAAACTTGACTGAATGACATTTTTTACTGGGGCTAAAACCAATATACAAACTTTGAAGGCTTGGCAATATTGAAGCTCATGACATCCAGATTCAAAGTTTGCTATTTGGCTCCTCTGCCAGGTGATTTTGCCAGAAAGACAAGTAATTTAGACAAGGAAACACAGCTGCCATAACAAGCTGAAGTGCTCCTCTCATTCTGTGGTACAGAGCTCATTGCACACAGAGCTGAGCTTGCAGCCTTGTGTCTGGATCAGCTTCTGCTGCTTTTTGACTGCGGGCCAAGTCTTCCAGGGACATAAATTGGCTCTGAAATAAAATAGGCTGTGTGGGTCAGAAACTGATTGCTGTAGATCTCGAGCTTTTGGCCCATCTCTCCAGAAGAGCAAGTAAATGATGCCACTTTCAAGACTTTAAAGGAGAAAACTAATCCTAGAGGTAATTTTTGATCACCTGTCCACTTCTAAATGAAGTCCGATCCAATTTTATCTCTCAGCTCTACAGCTCATCAGCTTCCCTAGCGATTTTGTGTTTTTCAATAAACCCTGTAAATGAATCGCTTTTACACTGAAAATCAGCGTGTTAACAGCCAGAATCTTGCTGCAGCTATTCATTTATGTACCCGGAGTTATATTATTCACTTTTCTTTCCCCACATTCCTTTTTTTGAGTCAGTATTAAGGGATACATGTGCTTATGTGTGTAGCTAGTTCTCCTTTTTAATAAACTCAGTGCCAAAGGTCACATTTATAGGCTCTGTTTAGATGGTAATCTTTAAAAGAAACCAGTCTTAACGCTGGGAAACACATAGCAGGGGTTAGTCCTGTATTAGCAGAGAAATAGGCTTGAGTTATTAATAGGTCTTATTTAAGTCTTATTTCCATGCTTTTAGGCCTACATTAGGTTTTCACCTCACATGGGCTCATGTCACAGAAGTAATGGAGCGAGAGAAGAGACAAGCCCTTTTTCAGTTCACAGAACCCCAATTCTTTATTAATCACAGCTTGCTCACAATGACATACAGGAAAATAGCACTAATGAAGAGTAGAATATGCAGGCAGCAACCTCCAGGGGGTAGGGACAACTTCAAAACTGCAGCTATTTTGGGGACGATGTGTTAGGTTTGGTGATACTGTACTTGGCACAAGCACCCTGTCTAGTCATTCCTCCTGCTTCAGGCCTCTTAGTCCTAGATGTCTGTCACTAGGTAGGGTTGGCTAACACTGAAGAGTAAATGACGAATGGAAGTCAGCAGTGTCAACAAAAAAAGGTAACAACTGGCTCATGGGTTCCAGGTGAAATACTTGGTAGCCTCTTGTACTATTACACATGTAATGTGGTCGCATCAGATTAGTATCATAGATCATGGCATCTACAGATAAAGCCACTTGATGCTTTTAGTTGCTCCATCAATAAATTTTGAAGTGGAGAATTAAGCTCACTTTACAATTAGCGTTTGTATGGCTGTTTGGCATCATCCATAATAATTTGTCATAGCTTGATGGTTACGATGAGCCTCTTAAATTTGCCTCAAACTGATCCCACTTGCTTTCATTCTGTTGCACTGCTGTATTTGTTGCCTCACCTCAAAAAAACAGAAGCAACAAGTACTGCGTGTGGCAATTTAACCACAATTACATAGCACACTACAGATTCCTGTAGTGTGAGTTGCATTCGGAGAAACTACATTTTAAGAGCCTTTAGTCTTGGACAGCTGAACGAGAAGTCACGGTACCTGTGATTGAGTCACTGTTTCAACAAAGCTTATTGATGGCAAAGCGGTCTAAGTTATTAGGCAATGACTGGTCTCTAGCACCATAGAACTACTACTGACCTCGTGGTGGGTTGGAATGAAAGTCGCAGGGGATGGAGTTAGACGTGAGGTGCTTCAAATGAACAGACCCAGCAAATTCAACCGAGTGGAAATAGACAACATCGGAAGCCTGTTACAGGACATGTAAGATTATGAAATAACTTGCATAATGCAATACTTGTATTTTTTAACAAAAATGTAAGTATTTACAAAATAAGATCCAAGTTTTTTAAACATCAAGCAAATCATTCTGCAAAGAGACCGCATTGTTTTTGTTTTTAGTTTTGTTTCTTTTTTAAAGTTTTTTATTGAGTTCTTGATTTTTTTTTTTAAACCATGTCATACATTTCCCATACTGATATCGCATGATCCATAATAATATAGGCAGGGGGAGTTTACTAATGGTGGGGATGGGTCACATCCACCATTGCTGTTTTCAGCCAGACAGTTCCACCTGGAGCTCCTTGTTTCTACGGACCTCTGCAGCATGCCTCTCCTGGAAAACATCAAGAAGGACAAAATCAAACCTCTCTCATTCCGCCTGCCCAGGGAGCCTCCCAATGACAACCCATTTAGGTTGTGCATTTGATGCTTGTGCAAAATTTGTTTCACAGCACAACCGTCTTTAAAGGATGCAACTCAGGAGAGGTGCACCACCACCAGACCAGCCTGAGGCACGTTCAATGCTTACATTCTACTTATGCTCAGTAAGTAGACCGGAGCTCAGTCTTTTATCTGATATGGCCTTGCAATTCTCAGCACCGCACAGAGTTTCAATTTAAAGACCCACACAGAGAGGCGTTACTTGCAGCATAAAATGTGCCACTTGCTCACATTTGCTCTTTGAATTCCTAGATGTTAAACTAAATATAGGGAAGGATGAGTTGGCTTGAATTAATTGCTTGCACACTGTATGCAGAAGAAGTGTTAGTTACTGTGTTATCTGTAGCATTTAGGAACCATAAATAAAGGTCCAAAAATTTAGTTCCACCAAGGTGGGTCAATCTGAACATCTCAAACATCCCCTTAGATGGAATGATGAAGCTAGCTGTCCTCTCCATTCTTTCTCTGGGATGCAGTTACCAAAAGTCAATGCTAGACCCTTCTGTCTGCATTCAGCCATGCTCTCTTCCCTTTTACAAAAGCATTCATAATTGATTTAGGCTTATTTGAGCTATTGTATATTCAGATACTTCTGTGGAAATGGGCCTGTGGTCAGGAACAACAGCTGTCAAATGAATTTAGGAATGTTCTACTTGGGGTGTTTATAAAACTACTATTCTTGGCAACTTCTGGGTTTTAGTTTTTTTGGTGCATGCCTTTCTCCTTTCAACTGTAAAACTATCAGAGTTTTACCTCTTGTGTTTAGTCATTAAAAACAACCCCAGACAACCAAATGGCAAGCACAAGGTGACTACCAAAGCAAACAACCATCCCTAGCTGACTTCAGTTTAAAGCACTCCCTAAGTATTTCCATGCATTAGAAGGTCTTTAATGGTCAAAAATTCACTGAAGTCAACAGTTATCCTTTTATTGTCTGAGTTGGACTAGGGATCCAACTCAGGAACCATATGGCCAACTCTATGGATCTAAGGCCAAGACAGCTTATTGCATTTACTAACTCTGTAAATCACAGTTTCTTCTAAGATCCATAATTCTGAATGCTAGATTTTATATGGGACTTGTTCCTCACCCCTGTTAACTGCAGTATACAGTATTTATCTTTGACTGTAGGAACTTCTAGACACCAAAACCTTGGAGTGTTCATGGTTCTGTGTAACTTTTGAAGATTTGGACACAGATATCTCACTTCTTCTTTTCCTGCATATTCAGGGTTCACTTTTGTGTTGGAAAAACTGTATAGTCATACAATTTTTATTTACTGGTCTGTACAAATATTCCCAAATGAGTTATTGTCATCTTTGTTCAGAAGCCTTCTTTGGATTCCATGTACATATGCCATCATATTGCTGTGGGAACAGGGCTTAACAGTCTGTTAACATTAACACAGGACAGAGAGATGCTTCAGCTGTCCTTCCCATTTCCTTGTGGACCTGAAGGATGGCTAATTGGCTTTTCCCTTTGTTTTCATAAGCTTTGCAATATATGTCTGTGAACTAATCTAATGCAAAAATGTCAAGTTATCCGGGTATAGCTCTTAAGCTCAAGAATTATCCCATTTGCATAGTGACTTGTAACATCATCCTTTGGTTTCTGTTGTTTCTTTCATGCTCTCCCAGGCTTTTGTCTCCATCAAAGAAGCAGAGGTTCTTATGGGGAAGACCTCACTGAAAACCTCTGAGAGCTATTTTATTTCTGTTAGTCAATTTACTAATATATTAGAAAGTTCATCATTGGGAGAAACAAGTGATCACTCATGGAGAACTAATTAATTTTTTCTTAACACTTCTAAATCTTTATTTGCATGCTTCCCTCTCTTGTGTGGAAGGGTTGTTTTGGAGAAGGGCACACTTGATCCCGCATGGTGGGGTTTGTGATTTACCTGTTTCTTCTGGCTGTACAAAAGATCTCCAGAAGAAAATTTACTCTCTTTTAGTTGCAATTCTTGTGGAAGAACAGGGCCCTTTTGATGTACAGGAAATATTTTATTTCCATATTTTTTCACCTTTCTCCTCTGAGAAACCAAGAACTACAAACACAGGACAACTGATTTGACCAATGACTTCTCTTAAAAGCTAAAATTCAAACACAAGCGACCTTTCATTTGTTCACAGCATTTCTTAAAAGCTAGAAAATCAGCCTTTCTCTGGAGACAGTCCAGCAAAGGGCCATATGAGGATTAAGGAACTGGAGCATCTCTCAGTCTCTCCAATGAGGCAAAGCTGAGAGAGCTGGGACTGCTCTGCCTGGAGAAGAGAAGGCTCAGGGGGATCTCATCAAAGTCTATAAATTCCTGAATAGAGGGTGCAAAAAACCAAGCTCTTTTCAGTGGTGCCCAGTGACAGGACCAGAGGCAATGGACAAAAACTGAAACATGGCACATTCCCTCTGAACATCAGGAAACACTTTTTTCACTGTGAGGGTGACCGAGCACTGGCACAGGTTGCCCAGGGAGGTTGTGGATTCTCCTTCCTTGGAGATATTCAAAAGCCACCTGGTCATGGTCCTGGGGATCCTACTCTGGGTGACCCTGCTTAAGCAGGCGGTTGTACCAGATGACCTACAGACGCCTCTTCCAACCTTAGCTATGCTGTGATTGTGTGATTATAGAGGTTCAGTCTTTTTTGAAAGTGAGTGGTGGTTTAGATAGGCATCAGGGGCTCTGACTTAAAAATTGCTCAAGTGTAGCACCTGAGATAAGAGCTACCCAAAACATCTCTTCAAAATACTGGTTAGATTTTCCTCTCTAGTCTAAGGTGAGAGGAGTGATGGTGTGGTTTACCTTTTCTTGGAGACGTTCAATAAGAGCAGCTAAATTAGCTTCACGGTTTTCTTTGATCTGTTCCATTTTCAGTATCAGCTTTTCCTCTGCCATTTTGCTGAAGTTGTTGTTCTCCTCCAAAGCCTTTTGAAGCACTTCTCGCTCATGTTCTCTCTTCTCTGCCAGATGTTTCAGCACCTGGGCCTCCTGGGACTGGAAACAGAGAGACGTGGTTGAAATGAAGTACTCATATGGAGAAAAAAAACCCCATAGGGCAACAGTTTACTGAGTTCAGAAACTGTGTAAAGTTTGTTGCTTTGTTATTACATGCACAGTTTGGAAAGATCACGTCTGTATAAACCAGATTAGCTTCAATATCAGGGATTTAGAGGCACTGGCTGAATATGGAGCACAAGCCTCAGGCAGCAGCAAAGAAGTGTCTGAAGCACTTCTGTTAGCAAGAAATGCTGTCATGTGTTACTCTCCTGGGTTGTCTGGGTTACTGCAGTGGTTGCTCAACCTCTGACAGCTGCAGTCTTTTAACTATGAGCATGTTATTTGTAGAGATATGGGATTGGAGCTGAAGGCATATATAGTGTTAAAAAGGAGGTTGCTGACACAGGAGATGTGCATTTTTCACCTATGTTGGACTAGCCATTAATGTGCTTGGATAGTTAACAGCAGGCTTTGAAGTTTGCTGTTATGAAAGACAGACAGAATCAATTCAGACAATGTTATTTCCCCATGATACTTTTGTGTGGCTCATCTCACTGATTAGGAAGATAAAAAAGGGTTTTATTCTATAGAAAATAGCAAAAAAGTTATTTAAGTTCAAAATTCAAATTTTGCAAGGCAGATGAAAATTGCAGATAGGAATTAAGTGGATGCAGCCTATGCACAATACTGTGTTATTCTGCTTTGTAAACTCACTGCGCATAAGCATAAGCTTTGTTATTTATTTTAAATCAAACTACTAACACAAAACCACTAATCCTAGGAGGGAAGCCAAAGAACTTGCAGCATTGGGCCCATCCTCCAGACAAGTCTAGTTGAAAAGACAATATGTTTCAGAGGGGTTATTTGGAAAAGATAAACAACATTGTATGCTTTTGGATAAACTAAATTAGAGGGAGCACAAGAAGCAAACAGAAAACAGGGAATGAAATATGGCTCTGGGAAGCTAAATGTGTATTTCAGTGCAGACCGCAATGCACTGTTGCCATTATTATCTGCAAAAATGAATTAGTTTAAGGCCTAAATTAAGGGCTTTAACCAATAATTACAACTAGTGGTAATGAATCCTATTAAATTCTATCGTGTGGCTTTAAATGGAGTGAAAAAGGCTGCAGTTCTTTCACATGAGTGAGATCCAACTAGGAGGAGAAAACAAATATTTTAACAGAGGTAAGATACACATAAAGCCAAATGCGCTGACGAGGTAAATTAAGCAGATTCTAGAAAAGGCTGCAAAAACGAGGCGGAACATCTTGCAGCAAGACACTGGACTAAAACATACCTGTCTTTGCGAGGCTGCAATGGCTTGCTTGAGATCAGAGGAAAAAGCTACTTTCATCCATCTTGGCCACTTAATGTATTTGCTTTGACCTGTGGCCCGGTTGCTGTTAAGGGCTCATTTCTCAAACTCTGATCCCTGGAGCACTTGCTGATGGGAAGGGTCTAATTAAACGGTTGTTACCTTACAAAGTCTCCTCCTGGCTCTTACCTCCATTATAGCATATGCCTAACAGATAGTAATAGAGCAAGTGTTTTTCAGGTCTTTCACTCAGAGAAAATAACTGTTGTGCAGGCCAAAAGATGGTGCAAATGGGAAGAAAAAGTCCACAGACAGGTGCAACCAAAAGCAGAAGGGGTTCCACTGGTGGAGAATGGAAGGAGAATGAGCCAATGGGAAAAAGAGCTGGGCAACGAAGGAGTTCTGTAGACTAATTGAAAAATCATAAAAGCCCCGTAAGTTTAACAAAAACATCAATAATTTTAATAATCATATAATAAAAATAGGTTATTTTGAAACAAAGTATATGATTTCAGATACTTAGCATTTAACCTTTCTTTAAGTGTAGACTATTTAAAAATGTAAAAAATTTACTTTGAAAGATTTGGTACAATGTAAAACTGAAATAATTGAACATCTTCATCTTGCTTTACCATTTTTGGACCAACTTGAGTGGCTCAGTTTGACCAGTGCTTGTAAAGTTATTCTGCATTTTCAGTTTAATTTACTATTCAATGGCAACCTGTCATCTACTTTTGGAAAAGTTATCATCATTAAATTTTGGGTGGTGATATTAATTTTGTGAACCCTGTTGTTAAGTCATCTAAAAGTAACTTTGATAATCTAAACCTATATTTCCATTCCTGTTGTAAGTTTCAATAGAAAAGATACTATGATACTAATTGTAATGTCCTTTCCCTAACATTTCATGGTGTTTCAATATGTGTATATAATGTGTTATAAAATCAAGAATTTTCAGATTTGGAAAACAGACATTTCCAAGGGCAAATCCAGGCTCCATGGAGATGCTATAATAAAAAGTAACATTTGGACTAAGCGGCATTTTTTAAAAGAATATTGGCTTTCAATGGGGGGCAGCAAAATGCCTTTGAGACTTTGGGGCTCTTGCCCATTTTTCAGGTTTTGTTTTCTTCCATTCAAACCCTTTGCCTTCTGGAACTACTTCTTATTATCATAAATCCAGGAGAACAGTGAAATATTAGAGTTCCACATCAAAGTACACACAGTTCTGGAGGCTATGCTGGCAGACAACACATTCAAAAGTAATTTGTCCACCAATGGATGATAATGAAGAAGATCCTTACACTCTAATTCAGTATTTACTGGATGCAAATTGCGTTGACACCAGTAAGAGTCTAAATGAAAGCTAATCCAGGCTTCAGGAACTGACTGCACACTCCTACTGCCATTTTCCTTTAAGATATGCCTCAAACGGCATTCTTTTTCCTCCCTCAAAATGTTCAAGGTACCCAGGACTGGTTCAAAATAAAGGGACCTCCCTCCCTGCCACAGAACATCCACGGGGTACAGTCTCCTGTAGACTGACATCCCTCTTCTAATGCTGTGTTAACCCAGCTGGGAGTCTGCCTGTTTCCCTGGTGTTCAGAACATTTTTGAAATTGCCTTACAACAATTTTGGAAGGCAGTTGGTATGTTTTTGTACTGGATTGTCAAACGGTTTTCTGTTTCCAACACATTTGGCAAAAGAACTTGGCTACCCTGTCTGTTCAAAGTCTACTACACATCCAGAAATGACTAAATGAATGACCCCAGATACCTAGTGGGGCTGGAATTAATAGACTCCCTTTGTTGTTTGTGCTGGCTTTTAACTGCTGTGTTTGGACTCCTGTGGTCTTGATACAGGATTCCAATATACGTAGGAAGTTTTTATTCCAAGTTTATTTTCAATATTGTATTGTTTGAAGTGATAGAAAGGATATTCTCAAATCCTCGATATTCTAATCTAATCTAAATGATCCTCGATGTTCTAAAACACTTGTAAGTGGCTTACAATAAATGCTTCTTCTACAGCTGTTGTGAGAAAATGAGTAAAAGAGTCTGGAAACGGAATGAAAGACAAAGAAGGTCAACGAGGAAATTAAAGTATGGAACGGTGGAGAAAGGTAAAAACAATACGCAAGGGGGAATATCCAGAAGACTTCTTAAATATAACAAGGCATAATCAATGCAGCTATAGCTGCAGTCTTTAGGGCTAGGTGTGGAGGAACAAAATTGTTGCAAAACATGCTAGAAATGTACTTCTGTGCCAAAAAGATGGGTAATGCAGGCAAGCTCCTATGATATTCATGTCATATTTCTCATCATGTACACCTCCAGTTTTCAGAGATGAGTGCTTCGAAAGGAAATCCACATCTCATAGCTAGCTGACCAGAGACAGATGCAGACAAGTAAGCACTCACTTTAAGAGCAAAATTATTTGTGGCAACAGGCTTTGGAGATGCATATTTTTAATTATTACTCACCAGAAGAAACTCCTACTCATCTGAGTAAGAGGTGCTTCATTTTCTCACTATCTCACTAAAATTGATCTATCTTTCTTTGACATGTACATCCAAATATTGAAGCTATTTGTGCAGAGATAAAATTAAGGAATTACTTTTAAGGAAGAAATTGGTGCACACAACTACTTTTAAACTGGGAATTTCAGCTTGAATCCGTTCATCCAATGTTCTTAGAGCACAGTGAGCCTTGCCCAGACTAGGCTGCACGGGGGGCTTACCTTGTGACATTTCATAGTAATGGTATTAAAAACTCATGTAGCTATAAGTCTATATCCAAGACCATGAAAGTTAAAAAATATGACTTTGTGGCACTAAGCACTAGGGAGGAGCCTGATTCAATTTCATCCCAATACAAAGCCATTAAGAGGATTTAATTACATACAATTTCTCTCCCATAATCCGAAGTCTAGTAGAAATGTGTGTCCCTTTAGTGCTTCATTTTTATGCCAGTAAGTTGAACATGGGCAGTAAAGATATATAATTCGACATATGGCTCTTAAAGTCTGTATATCAAGTGTAATAATAGCTGGACGTTCAAGGCCAATGGGTAAAAATTGATAAATGTTAAAGATGATGTAAGAAATAAACTTATGCTCCATACAATGTCACTGTGCTCTAATTTCTTCAGTGGGAAGGATGAAAAGATCTTTCTGATTATCCACCAAGGTGGGAAAATATAGCACACATAAGCCAAAAAAATAATGGGATAATAATGACATGCTGTAAAGAGGATTCTATAAATGGAAAGGACAAATCTGTAACTAGCCCAAATGGGTCTCGCTGCATGGTGCAAAAGGAAAAAATGCCTCAGGTGAAATTCTCATTTTGATTTGAGAGTATGAGGTCACAGTGACTGTGAAGTGAGGTAGAGAAAAAGGGGGAGAAAAGGAAAGGGTCCTGTGAAAGCTTGCAAGGGAATAAGCAAGAACGCTAAACAGGAAACAGAGTAAGTAGGAGCCTGCTGAACTGCACGTATTGCTGTAGATGTTCTCATGAGTTTGAAAATGAACACTGCCTAATTAACAGAGCAGAACCTAATTCCTAAGCAGTGTGAAATCAATTAGTATTTTTTTCCAAAAAGGCAATTCTCATCCATTAGTTATACTTGATTTTAATTAGAACTGTGCTGGAAGGACACGATCTAGAATGGTAATGCCTGATAGCTGTTGTACATAGATTGAAAAGTACGACAACAACTGCCATGCTGGGTGTCAGAAAAAGTCTGCCTGGGTTGTCTAGCAGCAGAAAGTGGAAGATGCTTAGGGAAAGTGCAGATGACTATATATACATACATATATATATATATAAAAATATATAAATACACACACATATAGCTTCCTAGCTTTAAGCAGTCACCAGGTTACACATTTTCAGAGCCAGAGGTTACACCCATATAATCATTTTCTACAAGGTAGTGCTCTGTCAATTTTTCTATTATCTTTTGGAAATAAATAATATTTTAATAATCTCTAAATAGTCTGTGATAACAAATACAACTTGATTAAACAATGCACGAAAAGGTGATTCCCTCTCTCTGTTTTGAAATTGCTGTCTGATGATTTCATTGAGTGTTTCTTCCCCTTTGGATTGCGTGAAACAGAATATAATTGCTCCTATTCATCTTCTCATTACCATTCATGACTTTGTAGACTTCTATCTTATCTTCCATCTGTTGCCTCTTTCCAAGCTTAAACGTGGACTATTTAATTTATCTTCTTATGGAAGACGTTCTGTTCCTCTGATTACTTTTTTATCCTCCTCTGCAATATACTCTTTTTCAGGCCAAAAATGAAGGCAATAGTTGAGATACGGGAGCACCAGGGATTTTAACAGTGAGGTAACGAAGTTTTCTGCCCTGTTCTTTGTTCCTTTCCCAGCAATTTCTGCTGCAATGCTAATGTGGAGGATCTTGTCTATTAAAATAACTCAGTCGTATGTTCATTCAAAATTAATATAGTACCAAAGGGAAGAAATGGCAGGTGTCTGTATTGCTATCACTGATTACCAGTTTATTGCGTAATGAGTTTTTCTGTAGAAATAAATTAACAGTTATGAAATCAATGAAATGAAATCGCTGGGACGTTCAATTTCTATTTCCCACTAAGTATATGCATAATATCAGGCTTCTTAATTGCTGCCATTGCATTCTGTGTCCATATCTTTACTTGAGTACTTGTACTCGGTACAGAGGCACTTCACAGATGAGTCTTTGGGGCGTATCATCATTTGGGTGGGTGAAAGCTCATACTTCTGGGCAGGTGCTAGTGCAAATGCATACTCCTTTCACATACAGTCATGTTTTTTACTGAAATGAATACTCTGGCAGAAGTATTTCTTTGAAAGAAACAGTAGTGTGAATGCATGTGCATTAGAAGCAGTCTTGTGTTAGCAAGGCAGAAGAAACGGCAAATGTGGCAACACTAAATAATTCCCTAAAATTACCGTTCCCTAAAATAATTGTTCAAATTAGTGAGGTCCAGAATAGTGAGGTTTTACTGCAAATCAAAACTGAGGGCCAGGTTTTAAGGATCTATCAGTAATACAGATCTACTGAATTCAATGGCCTTGCATCTCAGCATACACCGATGTAATCACTCCATTGGGTTTCTTGGAAGCGACCCTGACCTGGTCTGACAGGAGTGAAAGGAGAATAGAGCTGCTTTTGTTGGAGCTGCTCCATGTGCTGTCTCTGTCATATTTGCTGTCCCTGGACTTCTGTATACATTATTGTCCATATCTAGAAACACTTTTAGTAACAAATATATTGTTTAAGAGATAAATAAAAGGCTTAGAGACATCTAAGTTTGTTTCACTTTCAGATATGCTCTACCAGGGACTCCATGAGCAGGCGGAAGGGGTTTCTAACTCCAATTTAGCTTGTGCAGGCAGATTGGCCTCATAAGAACATTGTTTGCCTGGCTGACAGACACAGAAAGTCCTTCTAAGGCTCCTGAGGCTTCCCTGGCTTCTCTTTCTCTCCTTTTATTCCATAGCAAAAGGAAACACGGATTAACAGAACAATGTGTTACCACATCTTGAGTTTTCTGTGGCCATTGCAGCCAGCCATGACTTTTCTGCAATGGTGCAACACAGCATCAACACTGGGCCCATCCAGAACACTGCTAATTTTCAGACTGGCAACTCAGTCTGGAATTGGCTTTGCCTGTCATCCTCTGACTTATCTGATCTGGAATTTGGCTTTTTATCTTCTGAAAAAAAAAAAAAAGGCAATCTGAGCTAGCTCTGACTTAGAGCAAAGAAAGACCTCTTCAACGCATCAGCCATGATGAAAGCCAAATAAAGGGTTAATGTGGACTTCCTGCTGCATGCGCCCTGCATTTGTGCTCACCTTTATGAAGAAGGTGTAACAACCCTTCCAAACCCTATGTGACAAACTTTTGATTATGAAACAGGGTTTTACCATTATGGATAAGGTCATAAAGAAGGGAAGGCTTAGTCTGTAGATAACCCTACAAGGCCAGCTTCCAGCACTATTGAGAGTATCTGCTAGAAATGCCTCTCCTTACTATCTGTGCTATGCTAGTATCTTCATCGAAGTGTGTGGTGAATGATCCAGAAGTCTGTTTATTCAGGGCTGACATGGCTCCATACTGCATAAATATGACATTTTAGCTGCCTGAGACAGACCTTGTGAGTAATCTCCATTGGCACTACAAGGAGTCAAGATCTGGGAATCCAGACAACAGCTGTTTGAATTGCACATCCACCTCTTAAACTTAGACACCAGAAGAATTGCACTAATTTTCAGCAACTATTACAGATGCTCTGAATGAACCAGTTACACTCGCACAGTAAGCATACGTATTTGAACGCACTTGGACCTCCTGTCCAAAGCTATCTGCATTTTGTGCCGCGTGCTTCCCAAGCATCAAAACCAGTGAGGTTTGTTTGCAAGCTGCAGACAGAAAATAAACTCATTTGTTTCTTTAAACATGTTAATAATTTTTGTCCATGCAGTACACTGTTAGTCAGTGATGGCAATGGAAAACATACCAATGGACAGGAAACTTGGCTGTTATTCTGTAACCTACGTTAGGTCTAATTACTAGCATTTTTTTAAAGAAAGATACCTTTCTCCTCTCCTCTGCAGCCTCCAGCTTTTTCTGGATCTCCTCAAGAGAGAGTTCTTTCTTCTTTGGAGAAGCTAAAGTTCGTGGTGCTTCCGAGATGGGAGATGGCGGCTTTAGGATCAGTTCAAAGGCCTGGCCCGAGGCACGTTTGTTGATTTGTTTCACTTCCATGTCTGCACAATAAAGTGAGAAATGGTAAGCCCTTCAATACCTCAGCGGTATTGAGGAGAGGAGCAGCACAGCCCTTAGTAGGACCAGAAGTACAGACAAAAGATTTAGCATCTGTGCCTTGGGCATTTTAATTGCAATGGCAGATTATGGGCTGAAAACTGTTCTCAGAAGCACATTCCATTTTGTCTGTAATAGCTTAATTATGCCTTAATCTCACAGAGATAAAAATGTACATCAGTTTTGGAAGCTTATTGGGGTTCTGTGTCTTTTCACACCCCCTGCGAGCAGTGCCCAGGCTGATAAATTTTTTAAGCATGCTTTCATCTTTTCTTAGTTTCCTTGGGAATTATGTCTGCTGTGAAGAGCTGTAGTTTTCAAATGGGTAGTAGGAAAAATACAGCTCAGTATGAGAGGGCTAGCTTTAAGAGTTTAGTTAGCTGCTATTAGGAACAATATCCAGCATCATGGGTAATACACAATCAATAGAAGGTAATAGCCAAAATCAGCAAATTCATTGTTAAATCAGCAAAATATCCACTGAATGACATTATGGACCGGGACGGTAAACTGAGTCATTTCCCAGCATTAGCACATTATCTGACCTGCGGGATGATTTCCAGTGAAAGTCACTTACCATCATATTTATAGATGTTCATGTTGCGAGGTTCAGGGTAAAAACAGGAGCAGATCAGAGAGAGCATGGAAAGCTCCTTCATCTTTTCCTTGTAAGCTGAAACGAGAGACATTGTTAGCATGCTTCACTTCCCCAGCTCCTCCTTAGTGAATCTCTGACTGAGGTCACTGGCTGGGGACTAGCAAATCTGCTCTGTCACCCACCTGGCAGATTTCTCTAGAATATTTACTTTCAACTATTTCTTCTGAACATTGAGCCTTTATCAAATCGCACAAGAGATGCTCAGTACTGCAGAGACTGCGTCTGGCCTCATACATGACCTCAGCCTTGGGTGTAATGCAGACAGCCCTTTCTGGTTTATAGAAAGTCAATCTAGCTACCAGGAAATGTATTTAGCATTGGAAGAGTGCCATGACTCCACTCTCTCCTGGCAGGTGGAGAGAAATGAAGCTCTTACAAATTCTCTGACGTATCCAAATGCAATTGAGAACAGCTCTGAAATGCTGCCCGTGTGTTGCCATAGGCAGATGCTAAAGACATTATCTGTTACAAATGAAAATGTCATCCAGATAATTAAAAATAAAACCAGAAATGAGGATACATTTATCAAGTCCTTTGCATAATGTCCTTAATATGCGTAACTACTTCAAACAAAGCTTTTCCTTCCTCACTTACTCTCCAAAATACATTGCTTCCATACTCAGGTCTAGTGTATATCAGCTGATGCAATAAATACCCTTGTAATTTACCTTTATGGTGTTCCCTTTACTGACTTTGTAATGCCTATAGGCTCCAGTCATGGACTGAAGAGAAGTTAGTCTAGAAATGGTGATACCAGTACCTAACCATTATACAATGTTCTGCATTCACCCTTTCTAATTGCTGTCATCCGTAAGTGTGAAAATAGACTTGTCGTTTGGCAGGTCAATGACAGAGCTCAGGCTAGACCCAGTTCCTGAGTCCCTGGGCAGTACCTTAGCCACTGCCCACACTGCAGAAAGTATACATGTTGAGGGGGAAGGTTGCTTCAGAATTTGTCTTGGCACACACAAATCCCTGCTACTATCAAAATCACATCTACAGAGGCAGACACACTTTTGCTGCTAGCACGTGAAAACATGGCTTAAAATATAACTGTGGCTGAAAGTGTTGTACTTAACAGATTAGAACAAATTAATCCTTGATGATACTAAAGGAAAATCAGACAGCCCTTTGATCCTCAAATTGTGGATACATATGAAATTGTGATTCAACCTTTCTCGTGGATGCTCTTGTGCTTTTTTAATTTGTTTTTCCTACTCAGAAAGGCCCTTGAGATTGATGAGGGCTTGTGAGCCTTTGGGCGCTGCTCAAAATGGTGGTATTCGAATGATCCATCAACTCAGGAATGGATTTCTAATTGTCAGTGGATGAGCAATCTAATTAAGTTTTGCATGGGAGCCTCTAATAATGAACACTAAATAACCCACCCAAAGGACATACAGCTTTTCGGAAACCATTGCTGAAAGCCAGTATTTCAGGTCAAGAGCGTACTGAAGTTTTTTTCTTTGAACTGAGGTTGTCAAGGGAGCTTGTACTTGACAAGTTTTTTGGCTTGAAATATAAGTACCAATTTGCAAGGAGTAACTAAAAAATCCTCTGAAGAGACAAATCATGTCCAACTGTCTGTTAGGTTGATGGTTGGACTAGATGATCTAAAACGTCCCTTCCAACCTAGGCAATTCTATGATTCTATGGTTCTATAATGATATTTTCATTTAAGCCTCCATCCAACAAAGCATCTAACTTGCATGCGTAATTCTAAGAGCACAGGTGTGGTTGACCAGACTGTCCTTTGAGGAGGGCTTGCCCAGCCAGCTGCCTGCACCACCAAAATTCCATCCTTTTCAGCAGGGAGGTTGTGGAGTGGGTGCACAGCAGACCCCGCAGGCTGCCTGGGAGGCTGCTAAACATGTAGAAAATGGATGCTGGATTGAGTGTTACAAGATATGAAGCTGAAAGCTCAACATTCTTGTACAAAGTCTGCTAAATCACTGCTACAATGTATACCTTGAAATAGCTTTTTAGAAAGAGACATGCAAACCAGCGTCCTAGGAATCCTGCCTTTTGGGGCCTTTATTATTGTTTTTTATCTTTGACTGACATTAAATATGTCTTGTTTTCTATCAGCATTTAAAACAATTAGAAAAAGGTGTTTGTTCTCCCAGCTTGTCATCTGCAAAACATGGCTGGAGAAAGATAAGAACGTGCTCAGCTCTCCTTCCTTTCAGCACAATAACTGCACTGAAAGAACGCTGGTGAAATGATTGTCTTATTTCATTCTGGCCACTGACAGAATTAGGATGACTTTCCATGCTTTACAAGCATTGCATTTTCTTTTTTCATGGTACTGATTTAGTCTCCATTTGTCCTAGAAAGTCCTTCAACCACAGTTGGAACTTGGCTTGAATACTCACAGCAAGTTCTGGAGGTTGCTGCAACCTTGGGAAACAAACAACACGTGGATGATGCAGGAGAGCATGGGAAGGAGTCCTGCTCTGCCTCGGGTGGCCATTGGGGGAGTGTGCAATGCATCCCATTCCTGACGTGTTGACAAGTACCTCTTTTTCTCTTGGAGACCAAAGGGCTGAGGGCCTCAAAGGAACTGAAGGACCTCCTCAGCACTACGACTTGTTCCCCTTGACCAGGCAAAGAACAGCTTATTTGGCAGCACTGAGTAGCAGGAGACCTGCTTTGGTCAGCTGTCCTTTCCTTAACTGCCATACATTTAAAAAAAAAAAAAAAGTAGTAACGTTAGTCCAGTTAGTGGCCTGATTATAGTGGCTGGCCCATGTCACGCATGTTGAACAGGGAGATAACTGTGCTTTCCTAAATCCCGAGGAGTTAGTGTTTTAGCCATGGAAGCCTGTTCTCTCCAAAAGAAACATTTTTCTATTTAAAGACAGCACAAACAGGCCAGAGAGCCAACAGCACAACACTTACGCAACCTACACAGGACCTCTTGTGTTAACTGAAATAGGCACAAAAATTATCTGTCTTATAGTGGAGCTTTTAAAAAACCTTGAAGACAAGCAGTGATTGCAACAAAGTTTATTTTCCAAATGTGTTTCAACTGACTTGCTAATTATATAGCTCCTTGTGCAGTCATGTAGGGTACATACCATTCCATTAACTGGGCAAGTTAAACGAAGGAAAGTAAATGATGGTAATCGTAATACTACAAAAGCTTTGATAGGGAAATTGCTACGAAAGAACAGTGTTGACAAAAGACGGCAACAGAATCTTCTTAGTTAAATGCAGCAAGATTTAAATGTTTAGATGCATTAAAACCTTCAGAGTTAGGCAAGAGCAGAACACTGATTTTTGCTAAAACTAGAAGTGAATATCCTAATATTTACAGGTCATCTTAATTTCTGAAGCTGTGTGATTATTTCAGAACCTCTTTTTTTTTTTTTAAATAAATCCTCATACTCAGAGTTGCAGAGAAAGCCTTAGAAATATTATCTAATGCCCCCAAAACCTTTGACTGCTTCAGAGAAGAAGAAACTCAGCTTTGAAACTCAAGAACGCATGATTTCTTTTTTCTGAATGAGTCACAAATGCACCTAAACACCATTGTTTTAAGCCAGTCTCACCATTTTCTCAAACTTCAGGCATTACTTTTAGCGGCTATGTTTAGGAACTGTGAAACCACTCCCTGTGTTGGGTGAATATTTCCATGCTCTTTCTTTGTGAGCTCTTTCCTTTCTGGTCCAGATAGGATCTCCTGGAGGCTTTCATGGGCACCAGTGGGCTTCATGGGCAAGCAGGGAAGCACAGCAGGACTGGATTTCTGGAGGGAAACAATTCCAAGGACTCTATGCCCATGCTGTATATATTTTGTGAGTCTTTTCTTTATGCTAGCTTGGTCCCATGATCTGACCAACCATCAGTGCCTGGAGCATATTAGATGTACTACTAACACACATCTTCCATTTTCATAACCTACCAAGTAAACCAGTTTGTGCACTCTGAGATTGCTCTGCAATGTGAACCAAAGCATGGTCAGCTGGGGCGTTTTGGCGATTCTCTTTGAAAGTGCTTTCCTGATCTCAAATAGTATGCTTTTTCAGATACATCCCACATTCCTCCACTAACTTAAGAAAATGAGTCCACCGCCAGTCCTGCAGCTCACTTGTTCATTGAGTGAAGCTAATAAGGAAGAGTGCTATGGCTGCCTTTAGAAGTCACCATTTATTTGTTGCTGGGAAAAATAGGAAGATTACAGAAAACACTGGTAAACCCACCCTGTCTGTTCTCATCTGTTATTCAACAGCTATAAGGAATTTTTGACAGTTTACACTGTAAAATGAAAATCTGTCCTGACTGATGGGCCATGGGCAATTTGGGTCACATTTTGTTCCTTGGCAAAGTACAGCTAGGACAGATTGCTGTGTCACAGCAGAGACCGTTATTCATAAGCAAGACTATTTTTATCACATGAAAGCAGAGAGATAAGTGTAAATGTTACTTATAATTAACATCTGATGAAGGCAAATCTGTTGATGCCTTTTGCCTTGCTGAATCCAGTCTGCATATAATAAAGCATTACTGATTTTTGACACTTCAAGTCCCACTAGCCAAATAGTTCTTGAAGTTCTGCACACCTGGAGGGAAACAGAACCTGGCACGTTGCCCATGATCAAAATGTGCAACGTATAACATGGCTCAGCCCGTGTTCCCTTGCCAGGTGTCTGCGAGACAGACAGTTTTCTGAGACTGAACAGAAATCCTGCTTTGTTTTCTGCTTTGGAAGAGACTGCAGGAGTGAGAAGTAAGATTAGGTGAAGCATGAAACCCAAGGTACAGAAGACCTACCACAGCCATCCTTTACATCGATTTCTCATGGATGTTATTGACAAAGCAGTTTGTTACAAATTTCACTTTGTTAATGTTCCCTCTCAGGTGCTACAGTTTTTGGTTCGTCAAGACAATGCTTTAAATCATGAAACACCATGTCATTTTGTGAACACCCACAGGCACATTCTGTTGGCCAGTAATTTTTTTTTATAATCCATTTTAGTAGTGTGCTGCATGCTTTCCTGTCAAATGAAATGGTGTTATATGATCATAAATGTAATTGTTTCCCCATAGCTGGTGGGGTATTTGAAAAAAGCTGCATGGTAAGTGCTTGTAAAGTAGAGAAATAGAATTGGGACTAGTACATGGGATTCAGGGAAGTAAAACTCAAGGTGGGGCACGGGTCACAGATATTCTACATGTCATTTAGTTTTTGGCTCTCCTCTGAGATGTAAGTCCAGGATTCACTTTAATTAATGCTGGTTATCTAATATTTAAGACATCTAGTTTGCAGCAGTCATGAAAGCTTTCTTTTTGGTCAATGGAGAGATAAGCACCATCGGAGAGTGATTGGTCCCATTCCAAGGGAGATGTCTAAGATAAATTCAATAGGTTGTCTTAAGACCAATGAATGTCCCTCCGTTGTCAGAAAACATGGGGATGTTTATAGGCTTATGGATTTACCAGTGATGGAGGGAATGAAAACAAAAGCCTGTGCAGTGAATGTATCTTAACCACCCCTTATGCCCGGTCAGGAGTGACATCTCATTTTGGTGGTTCACACAGGTGGGGCTTATTTTGTGACTGTCTCTCTGGATGCAAAACACTGCTCAACAGAATATTTGGAGCAAGTCCATCTTGCAACCTTATATACACGTGCGCTTTACCACTTTCCACAACAAAAATAAGGTTGCTTTAAATTGTACTAACAGCTCATGGGCTCAAAGCAAGGGCACTTCAGATGAGCTGGACAGAACTGCTTCTTTAATGCCCTATAGTGCTCACCTATTTCACTGCTGGGAAAGGTGGCACAGGACCCCCACTCACCTGGGGCCATCCTTTGGTGACCAAGTCTTTAAAATTGCTCTCTTCACATGCTGCAATGCAGTTTAATATAAAGATGAGTATGGAGTTTTGGTCATGTCTCCTACCCCTGAATTTTGTGATATTTCTGTATCTAGGCCATAGAGGGAGCAGGTACTATGAAAAGGAAACAAGAAACAGACAACGAGGAAAAATTGTGAATTATTGAGTTTCCTCTGTCAACAGTGACTCTAGCATTGCTTACCATATGTCCAGAAAATGAGAAAGAACAAACTTGAACAGATCTAATCTGCTTTTGTGGCAACTGCGAATTTTAAAAAGTAGCTTTAGGCCTTAATTTCTGTAACCTTCATGACCATTCCAAAGTCACTAAAGCTACCTAGGTTTTGGCAGAATTATTAGCAATTTTATTCTCTTCAACAACAGATCTGTTTAACAAACAGCTTTAAAGTGATTTGGGATGGAATCAAGCATTAGGGAGCACTCTAACATCAGTTTTTCAAAACACAAAAAAAGATGCAAGCGACAGCTCTGACCCTTCAGTTTCCTACTAAGACTGTGTCAAATTGTACCAATGAACCCTGTCCTCTAGTGCAAGCCCTTGCGTGCCACTTCTACAGCATAGTTCAAGTGACAGCACAGAATCTGCCTGGAAAACCCACCCCAAGGAATACACAAGCAGCTGTTTGTTTATGCAAGACCATCCAATAATGATTTTCTTGCATCTATGGTGTGTAGATGCAAACACACGCAAACGTGCAGATTAGAAGGTGGCATAAGTCTGACTGAAAATTGCCCCTAAATTTACAGCTTAATCACTGATGATGACTACAGATTTTTGGACTAAAATGGATTACTCCAGATGCCATGTCTATGATTTTTACTTCATATGTGTAATTGGATTCAAATGTCTTTGTTCACTTTATTTTCTGATGTCAGAGTGTTAAGAAGTGAAGTTACTATTTTGTACTATTTCAGTTTATGTAATTTTCACTGCTGAAGCAATGAGAAATTCCATTTACTGAACCCTGGCTATTATGGTCATCTGTGACATGAGTTAATGGGACTACTTCATCAGGCTAATGCAACATTGTCATAATAATGGAAGGGCTTTTTTTTTAATTTGGAAAAAAAAATATCTTGTCATGGTAACTCAAAACAAACAGTGATGCAGATGCTTTGCCATAGTCACTATTAGAGAGCCTTGGGCCAGATTGTGCTGTCTGTTTACAGAAATGCGAACAAACACACACACACATTTCCTTCCAGTGTGGAAGGAATACAGACCTGTGCCTGTCCAGAGCCTGTCAGTGCACTCAGGGCCCTGATAGCCTCATGACATTGCACGCTGGTGGAAACATGGAAAGAGCAGAAGCCAGACAAGGAAGCTGTGGGTAATCCTCTCCTCCTTCTCCAGCTCTGCAGAAACTAGTCTGTAGCAGTGGCAGAGCCAGGCGCTAGACTCTCCTCTGAGACAACCCTTTGGAGAGCCAGTGCATCACATCAGCGTGAGGAAGCTCTTGGTAGCTGCGTTCCAGCAGTCCTTCAGGACTGAGGAGAAGGCAACAGAGCCCAATGCTAATACGGAGGTCTGCAGCCCTCCTGAAATCCATTTGAACTTCAGGGAACTTCAGCCAGGATGAAAACAAAAGTTCCAGAGATTATTTTTTCACAGTGGGAGAAGACCTCCTTCTTTAAGGTCTGCCTTGCCTTTGCAATTTTTTCAAGGCATCTCCCCCCCCATATTTCCCTCCTTACCCCTACACCCCATCTCACTTCCCTCAGTTTTCTTCTCATGCAGCTCTTTATGTAGGAAAGAATGTGAGCAACTAAAACTGACTTTGAAGACAATGGAGAGGATGAACGCAACGGCCACAGTATTCCTAAGACAGCTTTATTTCCTGCTGGTTAACTGAAACCAGCTATTTAAATTTTTGCTGTGAGAAGTTCTACTCCTGTTCTTCAGATGCTTTGGCAGGATGCTGATGTTTAAGAAGCTGAACTTGTATCAACCTTCACAAGAGGCCATCACAGCCATAGACAGTTCCTGATACGCTATTATCACCTAAATGTGAAAGTCATGTAGGCATCAATATGTGAGCTGGAAGGTAAAAGAAAAGGGGAATAGGCAGCAGCAGCTGCAGCAGGAGGAAAAAACCCTCCTTCCTTGGCTTACCTTACTTGCTTGAGAACTGTTGTTGGTTTTGTTACATACCTGCACATGGGGAAATCACTCTCTTTTGACTGGTATTGTAGCAAGCTTTGCTCTGTCGTGTCTTATAGAAAAATCCTCAATTTTACTTTTAGTTTAGGACTACTGATAGAGTAGTAGTAATGATTCTGCATGTATCATTCTGGGTCTGATCCTATCATTAATTTTCTTGTTCTCAAGAAAAATCTCTATCCCCTGAGCTATCACCCAGAGTCTTATATGAATGATTTAAGGATCAAAATCTTAAGGCCTGGAACTTTTGAATGGGTGGATTTATTTTCCATGATTTAATGCTCACTGTGTGTAATGTATTTCCTTTGCATCGTATGCCTGAAGGGTTGTCACATACTCTTTTGCCAGCACACAGAGCTGTAAAACTCTTACTTCTGAGACAGCTTATGTATAAAATGGCTTAAAACCCCAGATATTTCACTCAAAATTTTCCACTAACATGGCTTTGAAGATCCCCCTGGTAAGCAGCACTGAACCAGAATCTGAGGCTAAAAGTGGTGTTTTCAGGAATGCTAATGTTCATGTGCAAAGGTCAGAAAAGCAGAAGGCTTTTTAGAGACTCTCCTCAACACACCCACCCCAGCCCTGCCGTACACAGGTTGTCTTGTCTCAGCATTTCTGAGACTGGGGCTACCACTTGTACTAGCCTGCCATAACAGACACCTAGTAGTGTTTGCTTCAGGACGTTCATGCAGCAAGACAACTCCCAGATTTATGATCTTTCCATCAGAAGTGACCTATGAGCCTCCTGAGCCATGCTGTTTCCTGGGTGCAAAGCTGTGATGCTTGGCTTGGTCCTGTGGCCACACTGGTGGCTGCAGCACCAGCGAAGGACTTGTAAAGGAGATGGTACTTCTTCTGTGTCCTTGTAACTGTTAACAAGTGAGGTGTGGAGTGGACTGGGTTACGGCTTGGAAGGACAGAAGTTGCAGAGCCTGCAGGAGCCTGAACGTGCAGGAGCCCTGTCACGTAGGTAAAAGACACCACAATGGCAGTGTGCCTACATCTTTCTGCTTAGAATCATAGAATGGTTTGTGTTGGAAGCGACCTTATAGATCATCTAGTTCCAACCCTCCTGCCACGGTCAGGGACACCTTCCACTAGACTAGGTTACTCAAAGCCCCATCCAACCTGGCCTTGAACATTTACAGGGATGGGGCATCTAGAGCTTCTCTGGGCAACCTGTTCCCTCACAGCAAAGAATTTGTTCCTAATATCTAATCTAAATCTACCCTCTTTCAGTCTAAAACTGTTACCCCTTGTCCTATCGCTACAGTCCCTCATAAAGACTTCCTCCCCATCTTTCTTGTAGGTCCTCTTTAAGTACTGGAAGGCTGCTATAGGGTCTCCCTGGAGCCTCCTCTTCTCCAGGCTGAACAACCCCAACTCCCTCAGCCTGTCTTCATAGGACAGGTGCTTCAGTCCTCTGATCATTTTTGTAGCCCTCCTCTGGACTCAATCCAGAGGTCCTAGGACTTAGGTCCATGTCCTTATGTTGGGGGCCCCAGAGCAGGAAGCTGTACTCCAGGTAGGGTCTCACCAGGGCAGAGTAGGGGGCCAGAATCACCTCCCTCAACCTGCTGGCCACACTGCTTGCTGGTGATCCAGGCACTGGGTGGGAAGTGCAACTTCTGGTCCTTGTGCTGAGCACACTCATTTCCCTTGGAGCACCCAGCAGTCAGGGACTAGGCTATTGGAGATGGCTGCTGTGTCCCAGCACGCTCTTAAGGTCACCTCGTTTATTGTACTGCAGGACCATGTGGAGGCCCAGCTGAGATCTGCACTACTTTCTGTACAAACATGTCGGATGCGAACACCCTGTGCCAAAGAGCTCATGGTGTAAGTGAGAAAGACAGGCAAGGGATGCCAGGGGAGAAATGACCCAGAGGTGAAAAAAAACTGCCTCAGGTCACAGGCCCGCTCTGTAGGAAAGCTTCGTGGAGAACACAGGTCTCCTGATTTCTGGATGAGTGACACCTCCATTGGCACAGGCTGTCTCTCTGAGAGTGTTGCAGACAATTTGGGTGCTGGCTGGTGAAAAAGCCCCTTGAGTGAGGATGCAAATCAAGGATGATGAAATAGAACAGCAATGGTATAGTTATGTAGCTTACTATGATCAAACAGCATCTTTCCAAGGTATGAATCGTGCTGCCAGTTCTGTTTCAGCACAGTAAGACTGGGTTACTAGAGCAGGGTGTGACAGACAGACTGCCAGCACTTCTTTTATTTTTCTGAATCCCGCCCTCAGCCATGTGTGTTTGGAATGGTGGCATTTATTCAGTTTTTCCTGATGATCTCTTCAGAGGCTTCCACTGACTTAATTTTGCATCACCCTGATCCCTTTATGTAGGCTCGACAAACTCTTCCTGGTCTTGCATCACCCGGCCCTGCATCACCCACTGACATTGGATGTCATTTTATTCCATGGCGGCTGTGTATTATCATGCTTAGAGAGTATTGACATAATTCTGGCATACTGTTAGTTTTCACAATTGATAAATGAGTTCTGCTACTGTTTCTTTTCATCTGGACACAGTAGATCCTTTCTGGGCTTGTACTGATATTTCTTCAATTATGTTATGAAATCCCTCCTCCTCATGTTTGGACTGACTTTACAGTCAAATTATTTTAAGAGCCATACTGACTTCTCAACAGAGCACATTTTAGGAATTACCCACACGTTCTGAAAGCAAGCCATTGATACAGCAAAGGAATGGCCCTAAACGCTTCAGCGAAGAAGGCAATTAAGAAAGAATGGGTAAAGAATCTAACTTTTTCTGTTTTCATCACTCAAGGAGTGTCAGCTGTTCTGGAGTATCTCAATCAAGGGAACAGAGCTGCACTGCTACCAGCTTCCATGAACAGAAAGTCTGGTCCTTGCCACTTTTCTGGGATCAGATATACGTGTGGTTTTAATAGAACTGTAAGTCAGATATAAAATGTGGCTTTTTTTTTTATAATTCATATAGGGGTTGTAACCACAACCCTCATTAATACACATCCTGTACAACTCCAAAGTGTATATATCTTTGATGTCTTCCAATATTTTAAAAATTGTGCTTTGAACTGATGAAAGCCAAAATATTAGTAAGTCATAACTTAAGACTCGAAAAACAATAAGCGAATTTAATTGCAAGGTGCATTTTTTTTTTTGCTTTAGGCAAAGGAAATGCTGAGGGCAATCATCTAAGTAGACATTTATGTTTATATTATGTGGGATAACTGCAATTAAAATTTGCAGTAGGGTTGGACTCTTGATCTTTATCTTCCAGTAATTAAATGTATTCCTTGCTTACTGAGTCATCTCGCTGCTTGTGGAACCTATTGTAATTATTTTCACACCATAATTATCAGGAGAATCCATTTTAGAGACAATGTGCTGCTGTGAGGGCTGTGGAAGGTACCTCTCAAACTAATCATTTCATATAGCCTAGAAAACCCATTTTACAGGGTCTGAATAGGAAACACGTAGACCAATTTATTATTTAGTTTATATATATGTGTCTATACATGAAAATGTATAAAGTTTTTTTAATGTAAGTTTATTGGTTGATTTTGAGCAATCAATATGTATTTAATGTACTTAATCCAACGCCAAATATGTGTAACTGCATCTTTATGCTACACAATCATTCTTACTGGCTGCCATGATTACCGAATAAATGTCAAAATGCAAAAGACAATGACAGGAGACAGTTTGAAAAATCCAATTTTCTTCTGGGTTTTGAATGGAATTTTAATTCTGTGGGACATTTTAAAATAAGGATGTCTCATCAGTTTGAATAAAGGCATTAGTTTGCTTTCTGTACACAATTGCAAATGATGTGTGTAAGTAGATTACTTAAAAATGAAGGGTTCCTATCCTTGCAATAATACAAACAATGGCATATACATTATAATTGTGTTAATTAACGATGTTATTTTAAATTTGAATGCCAGAACAAAATAAGCTCTCAGTAAATGACTGTTAAGTTTCCGTATAAAAATGTTTAATTAGAGTATGCCTGTCAACGTAACTCGTATTTGTGGTGGATTGTGTTTAAACCCAAGGAGGTGTGACAATGGAAACTGTCTTGCAGATGCCCTGATACTCTGGTTCATATGCTGGTGTTTTACATCATATGTCTTAATTCCCTTTTTTCATAACAAAGACTATAGAAATTTAAATGCTTTTATAAAAATTTTAAGAGTCTACACAACTGGGTATATGTGGGATTACAAAATATTCCAAAGGACTGAATTTTTAGTTTTAGAGAAATTTAGTCCCTAATTTAAGAAAGTCTGCCTATGTAGGAAGCCTGTCAAGGGTGTGTTTATCCCTGGAGAAATCCTTTGGTTCAAACATAATGTCTTTAGGTTTTGAAGGACTTTGAAAGCACTGCACAGAGGAAGCAAAAATGACAGCAACTCCCTGATCAACCATGTTTATATGAGGCAGATTCTGTAAAACTCATCTTTTCATTTGGTGTTATCTCCTAACAAGCAGGCAGCAGAATGACTAGGAAAAGTATCTTTTGGCAGGTCCACAAATCTAGAAACTTGGGCTACTTCTAGACATTTCAGTGGTCAACATGTTCACTGTGAAAATCTATTTTCACAGCATTTAAAGACATAAGAAAATTTTCTGCTAGTTTTCTACACAGTCATAAAGAGAGTACAAATGCCCAAGTGAGATTTCAGATGATGTTTCAGTGTGTGGCTGCATAAGCCCATAAGTGTCAATGCTGAAAGACGAAGTCTAAGCAACAAAATAGGAACAGATACTGGGGCAGGGACTGGTTTTTTTAAAATAAATTTACAGAAATAAATTGAGCATATGTAGGTTGGCCCTGAAAGTCTCACAAGGAAGGGTTTTTTGCTATTTCTTCCACCTTTCTTTTAATGGGGTCAGGTTGGGGAAATGGAGAGAAGAAGCAGGCCAGAAGCAGAGATGTGTGTGACTAAACAGGAGGGAAGGCTGGATTCACCAGTGACTGAAGGTATTTGGTGCTGTGGAGCTGCACTTGAGGTACTGCATCCAGTTTTTGGGCCCCCCAATTTAATAGGGACATGGAGGAACATGTGAGGGTTAACAAGCAGGTGAAGGACCTGAAGCATGTAGCCTGTGAAGGGTGGTGGAGGGGGCCAGGTTTCTTTCTTTGGGCATGATATGCTAGCTGCTTACAACTGCTTGAAGGAAAGATCAATGAAATGACAGACTCAAACTCTTCCAGTTAAATAAGAAGGAACAACAGCCACAAATCACAGCTTGGTAAGTTGTGAGATCATCCATTAAGGAGTTGGCTATGCAAAGTGGTGATTGTCTTTCTTCAAGAAGGAGGACAGGCTAGATAACCTTTAGATGTCCCTCCAACCAGTTTCTTCATAGTTCAATTGAGTGAGCTCAATTTCATGTGTGCTGTTGTGGGAGGGAGGGCCTGCTAGCAACATACAACCCCAGCTCCACTCCTCTTTGCTATACCCACCTTTTAGTGCTTGCTCTCCCCAGAAAAATGCATCTCATCTCACTGGAGCTCTGCACTATTTCTATCATTCAGGATTTGTGCATTAGCTGCAGACTCTTGGTGAGCTCATCCCCAGCACACTGTAGAACCAAACCCCTCGTGCTCCCTTCCTGGCTCTTTCCCCAGTCACTTACTCACTCACTGCCCTCCATCCTACCTCCTTGCTTGACAAAAAACCTCATGGTTTCCTTTTGCCACGTTCTGAGAACACCTTGTCTTGAGAGACCCCAGCTGTCCAGCTGTTGGACTTCAGATGTGGCCGTCACCATAGACCACTTCCCCAGTCATCTTACATCTTTTGAAATGCAACTATTCCAAGTAACTTTTCAGATTTGGTAAAAACTCTCTCAGCATTTAAGCTTGCTTGCAAAGCAAGCAATAAGCCATACAGAATAGACACAGGCAATAAAAAAGATACATAAAAGTAAATAAGGAGAATTATTGTCACTATCCTTTTAAATTCTGGCTTTGCCCCACTGGGAAGATTTTGTATCTAAATGATCATTTCATTCTTGGAACGGTTGCAAATAAAATAACAGTCTGGTCATCAGTGAGTATTACTTTATGCAGCACAACAAATCTGGACTCTCTGCAAGTTTTGTTATTGAGCAAAACCATAAAATTGTGTTGGAAATAGAGCATGTGGATATAAACGTTCCTATTTTAACCAGAAATTGGCACAATTGAAAACATTTATATAGGTCAAATTTAAGATCTAATCCAGATCATAAAATAAATCTGAGAGATTTATTTAATTGGATATTCTTTGGAGTTTTTTTAGTAAAACTGATTTGGGCAGTGACAACAATCAATGGAGTGGCTTGTGTGAAGTGATGGATGAAATTTTCAATAACTTTGACTCCTGCTAGGTGACAAGCATTTTCCAGTTTGTCACATCCTTTCTTAGCCTGAGGAAAAATGCATGCAAAACGTGTATGCTAAAATAAAGTTTCAGCTTGAGCACGCCCTGAACTGTGGCCATTTATCAGTGGTCCTCCAGAAGCCCACGTAGAAGATATGGCCCATGTCCTGCGTCATTCTACTGTCATGAACTTACCCTAACTCCCAGTAAAATTAATTACAATAGTTTGAAGTTTTTGTCACTCCTGATCTTGAGTTAACTAATACTGTTTTATTAGCAATCAGATCATTCATGGATGAAATCGCAGCCTTGTTTTAAGTCAGTCGGAAAGTCCTCTTTGACTTCGGTGCATTTAAGTTTTATCTAATAGATGCTTTCTGGGGGGCTTTCTATTTTCTGAACTATTCATCACATGTCTGTTATTCTGTGGCTTTCAGATTTTTCTGTATGATCTTTAACTAAACTATCTATGCAGCTATTATTACTAATTATCTGATTTATACTTCTACTATTGTATCCTGCCATGTCTTTATGCATATATTCAAACATTTGATTGCCTCCATTAAGAAAATAACGATACCACTCAACAGCATATTGCTAAAATTTATCACAGTTAGGCATAGATTATAAATATTATTAAGTACTTTAATAAGAAGATGTGTAAAATGAATGAGAAAAAAAGAAAAATAAAAAATGACAGCCTCTTCTTTGAAACCATGATGATTGTTCAAAGAAATTAGTATATTATTCAGAATTGATTAAATTGGCTGAGATAGAACAATTGCTGGTACGATATTTTTGTTACAGTTGACACTACAATAAAACTATAACAAGAACCACTGGTCAGAGAAAGTGACCTGTGTTTTAAATAGCTTTACTCAGATTTGCATAAAAGAAATGCATTTATTTTTGAAGATGTAAATTTGATGCATAGATGTCTAAGCTATAACAATTTATATGGACTTTCAGTAATGTGACTGCTTACAATTAAGTCTTTCATGATCCACTTCTGTTTTTCATCTTTCTCTTCTCCTTCCCTCTATTATACTGTTTTTTGATTTATTGATTTTTTTTCCCGTTCTGAAATATTACTGAAGATTTCTAGAATTCGTTTGCTCTGTCAGTCTATTTATCTCTCTGTAGCTGTTTATCTCTCTGTCTCTCTGCCTCTCTTTTTCTGCAGTATTCGCCTCCACTTACACAGAGAGGATCCTGAAGAAATCGGAGGCACTGCTCTGCTATTAAATTAACCACATGAGGAGTCAATCCCTGCAAAGAAGCTCCATTGATTTCGGTGGGGCTCTGGTGTGAGGGTGCTTGAATCATTTAGGATAAAAAAGGGTCTTACAATAGCTAGATTTCCAGGGCGCTGTGCACCAGCATAACCCAGCATCACAAGTTTGTCATTAAAGGCAAATCAAATTGTGTTGTTCAGCCTGTCCTTTATAACAGACTTATGGAACTTCCAGGCCTGGCTTGGTCACATCTTCAGTGTGTTATAAAAGTAACAGGAGCTGGAGATACCCAAATGACAACTTATAATGGCCTGTTTTTTCTCTTTTGTTATATAATCAAATTCTTTTTCTCATATAAAAAAGTCTCTTTTCCTGTATAATCAAATTCTCCTTTATTAGCATAGCTGGCTTTCATACGACTCTTCAAAATAATGGAGATGTTTACTTCCTAAGCTGCCGCTTCATCAGATTTAAAGGAAAAAAAGGGGGCTCATCAGACATAAACCAACATGGGTCTACTACCATAGGTTTGCACTGCTTTAGGATCTAATTCCAGCAAGACTGGTGTTCCTGGCCTTTGCAGACCTTAGCCACTGAAATGTGTGACCCATACGCCACCATGAGCCATCGCTATTTGCCATCTGGTGTCACTTTTTTTTTACTTGCACTGCATTAGAAAATATGGGAGTCCTTCCGCTGAGTATTACTTTGTTAAATTACAACAATTTGGCCTACAGTTTTCTTGGCTGGAGGGCTGCCTCTTGCTGCATTTTCGAGAAGCTTTTAGCAAAAATCATTTCACTATTTCTGGGAAGATGACTAGGGAAAAATACACAGCTTGCACGTGGTAAACTAAATGAGCACTTGTTGTATTTGTTTGAAAGGCTCTAGCACTTCGTGCCAGGAAATCATTCCTCATATGAAAAATCTGCCCAGGCCTGGCTGTGGAGTAAGTCATTGAAACATCTGATTTCAGGCTTCAACCATGGCTGGGACACACATGTTCAACCTTTACAACTAATTTCTCTGAAGGCACTTTGTATTGGACATGACTGGCTCCACATGGGCTGATAGTGATGCTTCATGCACTGCTCCTCCTAGTCACTGTGGACCAGAGGAGCGCTGGAAATTCGAAAGAGAAAACTCTGATTAGGATGGCAGATTGTTCACAAGAAAGTTCAGAGTCATATGAAATAGAAATAAAAGGATCATAGAATCATAGAATACCAGGTTGGAAGGGACCTCAAGGATCATCTGGTCAACCTTTCTTGGCAAAATCGCGGTCTAGACAAGATGGCCCAGCACCCTGTCCAGCTGAATCTTAAAAGTGTCCAGTGATGGGAATCCACCACTCCCCTGAGGAGATTATTCCGATGGCTGATTGTTCTCATTGTGGAAAATTTTCCTCTAGTGTCCAATCGGAATCTCCCCAGGAGTAACTTGTACCCGTTACCCCTTGTGTTTTCCATGTGACTCCTTGGAAAAAGGGAGTCTCCATCTTCTTTGTAGCTACCCTTTAAGAACCATAACACGGTGTACTTTACAGTACTGTTCACATCTTTCGTGCAGAAGAGATCAGGATGCCATGCTCTAGAATAGCATTGGCAAGCTATGCATACCAATAATTACAATTTTGCAGAGCACTTGAAAGTACTTCTCTCATATTTAATTCTGTTTTTCAGACCTTGCACACTAGAAGGTGAAATTCTTTACACTGTTAACCTAATGCACTATGATTCTCTAAGTAAGGTTTTTCTCTTAATGTTTCACTGCAAAAAATGTGAATGTACTTCAAAAGCGAATAACCTGAATCCTCAATGCAGATTAAAATAAATATCTTACTATTACTTTTCCTAAGAAGTCCTTATTGATATTCTACTTAGAAAATAATGATGTTTAGAGGTAGAACATCGTTTCCCCAGCAAGAAGCTTTTTGCCTTGAGAACAAGTATTTTGTTGACAAATATTCAACATTTTGGTTTTCCAACCACCATGAGTATGAGCTTCTTTCCTATCTACAACATATAATAGCGAAAGCTCCATGACTGCAGTCTTGAGAGCGTCAAAAACTATCTAAAACACATAGAAAAGATATTAGCTTAGAAATAGTCTTTTGTGTTACATCTACGTAATAAATTGAATAAAAGCCGGTACCTGGAGACAAAGACTGTATATCCAAGTGACTATAAATACGACTGATGAGTGACATCAATTGGTCTTTCTTTTCAAAGGAATGATGTAAGAAACAAATATATCAAAATAGTTAAATGTGGTATTTAGTAAAGGCTAATAAAATGGGTTACAGAAGGGAATTTCACTTCCAAAAAATGTCTTTGAAAAATTATAGAGCTTGATTCATGCATTCATTTTAATTTAAAAGATTTCCTAGGAGTGTGCAAACATTTCTTACAGCTCCATCCAGGTAACTGGAGGATCTGCAGTACAAATATACTAGCAAACCAAAAAATTTAATTTTTGCTACATTTTTATATATAAATGTAGGTAAAAATTTTTGTGCATCTTTGACCTGGCTTTGATTTATTCAGTCTTTTGAAATGGAAAAAATAATAACCATAATAATACTAGACACTTCAGGGAGCCCTGCCAATGAAATCCCATTAGGACCCGTCCTAGTGGAAACCCGAGGATGAATTTTAAGATGTGTCTATCAGAAATCTTAGGCAAAAAGGACAATTTGTGTTTTCAACAACTTTAGGAAAGATCAAAAATATTATCAAGATCAAAAGTTATAGTTACATAGTCGCTTAATGACTAGTGAAAATATTTAAATTTAATGTAAAACCCTGAAACATTAAGAAGTGCCTTAGCTAGCTTCAGGTAAAGTATATCTCAGCTTAAGTTAAATTCTCAATTTGTAGATTTCTACGCCAATCCATAGTATAAAATATATGTATCATTATTTTTTCTTTACCTATGAAATTCCCTAAGGATTATAAAAAGTACCTGGATAGCACAGAATGCTAATACAGACTTAGAAGGTAAATTGTTCTGTTTCCTAATCTGATCGGTATGGATTTTTGCAACTTCTATAACGTTAGAGCATTGTTACACATTTCAATGCAGTATGGGACATAACTTCTTATCCCAAATCTGAGGTAAGTATAAGATATTATCCCCATCTTAATGAAGAGAAAGTCAGGTCATAAAATGATTAAGGGACAAATCCAGTAAAGGAGCTAGATGCCTAAAATGATATTTAAGAAAAATTCAGGCTTATAAAGCCAAAATGCGATTCTGCAAATTCCTACACAGTTGCAGGGATGTCATGAAAATCCATAAATACCACAATTTGTGTTCTTCAAATTGGTGCTGCATTGTATGTAGGTTGCTACTTTCTTTTCTACAAGCAAGGATGTCTCAGACTTGAAATGTTTAATCCCCTAATATTGGGAATTGCGTGTTCTTCCAAAACAGTCCTGTCCTCTGAAGAAATTAGTGTAGCCTATTTTCAGAGAGTATGTTTCACAAAGAGATAGGACAGGGTCCTCCATAAATGCAGGGACAGCTGAGGAGAAACATTGCTGGGTGTCTCACTCCTGCCCTTTGGTACAACTGTGAGCACCTTGGACTGGGAACTGCCAGACTTGGGTTCAATGTCTTTCAGAAATGAGGGATTCAAGCTGAAGGGTCCTAATTGCAACCCAATAAAACTTGAATTTTATTTTCTGTTCCCACAGCTGTTTCTATTTTTTGTCCAGTGGCTGTATCATGCAAAATCCAGCGATGGTCCTATAAACCAGAGCTTCCCAGTTAGTAGGTGGAGGTCATGGTTCCTCTTGTGTGTTCTCCTGTCCTCTCTCCAGCATGATGCCATTCCTATGGAAGGGAGGGAAGGGGCCACAGCTTGGTGGCTCTGCTGTTGTCCAGGGAGGGAAGACATGCAGGGACAAGGGCCACCACATCCCAGTGCCACACTTGGAGACCAAACACCAAATGTTTGGCTGAGTGGGAGGACCTCATGCATTGCCACCTCTTCTTCCTCCCACCATGATGGCGAAGACCAAATAAGGGCTTCTCTGTGGCTGCGGGTAAAATGCCCAAGGGACAGTTGAAGTCTTACCATTCCCCCCTGTATTTCCCTCTGGTCATAGAGTGATGAGTACACCTACTCTGGGAAGACCTTAGCAACGGCCGGAAGAACTGACCTTTCCCGATGTGTTGTGGAGGTACAGTCACACCTGCATTCCACCACAGGTGCCTTAGAGCTTTACTAACTCTATCTTCAGTCACCTCCTTAAACTAACCCACCTCCTTGGCTCAAAACTGGTGAAAAAAACCCCCACCAAACCCCACCAATCCTTTTCCGTGATTGTGTACGTGAATGATCATGATTTCTCCACACAATAACTGCTACAACAGTGATGTTTTGTGTGTTAGAATGAATGCATAAATTATAATTTATTTATTAACTTCTTGGATTAGACAGCTACACCTACAAAAAATAACATTGCTAAATGTATTCAGCAAAGCCTAATGTTTCGTGTAGACGCTGTGCATCAGTTTAACAGCACATCCTGGCACAAAGAGCTTAAATTCATTTCATTTGTTAAATTATGTATTAGCAGACAGGAAAAAGAAAAACATAGTAAGTGGAAGAGAAAATCAAATAATTACTGAGCAGCTTTGTATGCTGGTATTACTCGGATGCAAGATGTCTTTAATATTTTGTTCCCAGGGGCCAACATTTCTGCATTCATCCATTTTATGGACCGAGGATGCAGGTCTCTGCAGACTGAGGTCTCCAGAGCAATTTTTTTCTGTTTTTGTAAAGTGCTGAGAACTAGAGCAATAGATACTGCCTGCACGGTAGTCATGGGTGCCCAGCACCTTTCAGGACTGAGATAATGTGCCCCAGGTAGAATTGTCGGCTGATGTTCACATGGGAACACACATTTCCAAGTGGAATCAACAGTATTTTCAAACTGAATGAAAATCAACACCACCTCAGACTGTATCCATGGAATTCATAGCGTGAGGATTGCGTGTAGCCTAGAAAGAATTGTGAATAGCAGCCATTCCTCCAAATTAGCTACGGATTTTTGTGTCCCCATGGGCTAAGGATCAGCTGGTTTTGCTGAGGCCAGTGGCTGAACTCCACTGGCTCCAGTGAGGCAAGACTCATTTGCAAAGTTGGTTCATCTATCACCCATTTTATGGATACTGCTGAAGAAGACATGTTCTCTACAAGCCACATGATAACAGCAACAGTTTTAATTTATAAAGGTGACTTGTGTGGAGAACTAATGTTGGATTTTTTAAGGTAGTTACTGCAGAGGTAAGCAAGCACTGCTGGTTCATGATGTGATATTTTCTCCTCCTTAAAGCATTGGGCAGAACTGCGGAGGGTGCCAGAATAAAGGGCTTTGAAGTCTGATAACATAATTTGAAAGGTAAATGTACTCAATCTATATACAGCCTGGGGGGAGCACACTCTGTGAGAAGACTTGTTGGAGGACTTCGCTGCCAGCTGCGTGGTTGCCCACAGGTCACTGGGCAAGGAGCCACCCTCAGTCCCTTACATTCAAGTGGTGGCTTTCTTGCCATACAATCTTTAGCAAAGCTTTTAGTGAGGTAATTTTCCAACTGTATCAATTATTTGGAGTGACGCCATTTTAGGATGCCTACTTAAGACACCTAGGGCTTGATGTTCTTCAGGAGTGCTGAACATGTCTTGTTCCTTTTGACTGTGAACTAATAAGGTAGTTAAATTATACCTACATGAAAATGCTGCACAGGTCAAGTATTGCCCAGACCTCCCTGTCACGGGAACCCTCTGATCTCTGTGTTTCAGACTACATAATAATGCCTCCTCCTCACAGAAGGCTCTTAGGAGAACTAATTAGTTAATTTTCTACAGTCTTCGAAGGCTAAAATGCTATCTAAATATATTGCTGGATATGAGTGTCCCATCTCTCTTCTGTAAAGAGTGTTTTTTTTTAATTAATGCTATTAATTTGAAAATGGAGAATTCTTTTCAAAAGAAATGAGTATAAATGTCACCTGAGAAAAATCTAACCATGAGGTTAGATTGCACATATATTTATAGTAAAAAAATAGTTGTGCAAAGTGTGATCTAGAGAAATGTACTACTGTAGAACAAATACCAGAGAAATAAAAAAAAATAATTTCCAGGCTTAATTAATTAATGAAAGGAAATTCAAATTGGCAAAAACTAAGTGAATGAATTATAGGAATACATCATTAAATAGGGAAGCCTTTAGTCTAAATAGAGGTTATATTTGGACAAAGAGGTGATGGAGGTGGAGGTGAGAGAACATTTTGGAAGTGTTCAAGCTGCTGAATTTTATTTTTATTTCCTCAGCATGTTATGGGATCTCTTCCATAAGATGACAGAAGAGATGACGCTCCATCCTCCTGCTTGTACACTTCACAGGGTAAGTAAAGAACTGCTTTGAGGCAATATAAATTCTTAGCCATATGGGCTGTTTTTAAAATTATTACTGCCTCAGTTCTCAATAGCAGAAAGAGTAATCCACTCTTTAAAAACAGGAAAAGAATGTGAATAGGTGTTAACCTTCAGTTCTCTAGTGAATTGTACTTGCCAGCAACTCTATATTAGCTTAGTAATCAAAATTCTCAGAAAAATAAATTAATTGAAAGGTTTCTTCTGCTAGATCTTGACAAAATCTGGAAAAATGGTGTCTCACTCAAATCACATTTCTGCTAACATTATGAGACAAAAACTCTTTTCTGAATCTTGTCTACATATGTTCTCATCTTAAAGTAATTTCCTATTTGTCTATTCAGATAAGTAGTTTTCTGACTGTTGAAAATAATTCACTGCTGACTTGTGTTCATTTATTTATAGAAGGGGAAGAATCGTATTTATTTATAAAAGAGAAAGGTTAAAACCTTCTGCTAAAAACTGCATAATATGGAAAGGAGAGTGTTCAGTCCAAATTCCGGCTGGTGCTTAGCCATATGTTGTTTAACTTGAAGCTTGTCGCTGCCATTGATGTCCAGATGACCACTCATGTGCAATTGTTGAGGATCAAGCAATTGTTTAAGTGCACTGGCAGATCAGAGGCAGAATGCTTACCCCTTTGCAGTAAAAAAAACCAAACTAGTTATTAAAATAATTGAACCAGTTAAACTCAACAACCATACACTTATTTATCGCTTCATATGTATGTTTATATACCAGATAAAACAATAATGTAGTATTCATTTAATAGACAAACTTAGGAGTGACACTGCATCCATCAAGCTAAGTATTGAGGTCTGAGCTTGTAACTAAAATGCAAATGACAAAATAGAAGAACAACTCTGAAGTACTTTTACAACAGTTTAATCAGTCTTACTGAGATATGCAAAGGAGGCATCGTGGGGCTGCCTGAATTCCCGTATCCTCATAATCCCACCCATTTATCACCTCACAGAATTCCTGACTACCTCAAAAAGAGCCCGAATTAAAAGACTTCCTTAAAGCATTATTAACACATATCCCATTTATTTCTGTTAAACAACTTCCTATAAAATAAACAAGAACCATAACCGTGACTGAGATTTTCTATGTGGTAATTGTCTGAAGATGTTTTCATAATAAATATTCCTTAAATTAAACACTGCAAGGAAACGATGAAATAACGGTTTCAGACACCTTTTTTAGTTCCAGGGGCATCACTAACTGCTTCACCCTCACACTGCCATGTACATACGCTAAGAAAGTTTATCCAACCAGGTTACATGGCCTATCAGGTCTGTAGTGACCCCACCTGCAGGAGCTGCCCATTTATGTTACACACATCCCATATGGTAGGGAGCATAACGTATGAATGAATCCGTCCATACAATCCAGACTTCATTTGGAAGATGGCGTCAAGGGGAGGACGCAATATAAAAGTCCCCAGAATTTCTGTACAGTCATACAGTCATGTTAGATGAAATTTTAAAATAAGACACCCTTAAATATAAGTTAACTAACTAACTAACTAGATTTGTGCATGTGTGCCTGGTATGCATCATTCATATACTATGTAAACTAAACAGAAGGAAGAACTTAATGGGCGTTCAGGTTGTACTGAGCTCCAGAAGTTCTTGCAGCTGTTGAAATTCCTACATAAGCCAAAGGAGCTTTCCTTGAAAACCTTTTATTTAACAGAGCCTAAGAGAAAATGAGGCTTAATTTTGCTTTCTATGGCAGAATATAAACACAGGCTTATCAAGGTATTTAGCATCTGCCTAACCTGAGTTATGTGAAGAGTTCTGCCCAAAGCCAGCAGGACTATTGACATGCTCAAACTCAGACACCTACTTAAGTGCCTTGCTGGACCAGGGCCAGAAACATAATAACGGGCCAGCTTAAGCTGATTAGAAATGTTCTGTTGGCTCCAGTGGCAGCAGGATCTAGCCTTTATTGCCACTTTGCAAAACACAGTGCTCAACGGGGGAAAAAAAAATCAGGCACTCTGTAATTCTCTCAGTGGTCTATTGGGTAAAGCTAGAGTACAAAACAAATGTAGCTTATTTAGCAGTAACTGGAAATGTGTATGACTGAGGACGTATGACTAATATACTGTCTAGATCCTTATTTTCTCTACAAAAAACTACAGCAAGGAAGAATAAGATTCAAAGCAGTGGTGAAGAGAATCTTTAACCTTTCTGAGTTTAAAGAGGGAAAATGCTTTTAATAAAATTTCTTTCATTTTTTTTGTAATTGAATGCTGTTCTAATTAGTATTTTTAGAAACCTGGGCAGTTACATTGCTTTTTATTGCCTGTATATGTAGCTTGTTAACCAGGTATTAATAGGCAAACTGGCGTGGCATAGTCAATCCATCTCTGGGCAAAGCTAATGATTCCAGGCATCTCTCTTGCTGCAGGAACCTTTATGTTTGTGTGCTGCGAGATCATTAATCAACGGCTGAAGAGTCCTTTCTTCCCTAGTAACAGAATTCCTAACAGGGCCTTCTGCAGTGATAAGTCTCCGACCGACTACAAATTATCAATACTGATTACCAGATTGCTGCAGTGGGGAGGGGACGGCGTGCTCGGCACTGCAGGGCTGGCCAGACTCCCACAGCCGTTGTCTCCCTCCTTTATTTGCACCTACAGCTGTCTCATGCCTTGTTCCCAGTGGTGCCACAGCCAGGTTTAAATTGCTGTCAATCCCCACCATTCCTCGGGAGCAGAACATCAGCATTCAGATAAAGAAATGTATAATACATCAGTTACAGCCAGCACCAGGAGGATTCGATATAACTTTGTGCTACATGATTAAAAGTGATAGCAGAGCCTGCACAGAATGGGAATTTGAATGGGATTTGCTTCTTGGGGAAGGGTAATAATCGCATTGGAGCGCTTCATCCTCATTTTGTGGGATTTGTGTGTGCATGACTTTAATGATGAGTGATTGTGAAAAACTTGAATTTGAATGCATCAAGCGCAGGTCCTGCCTCATCCCCCCCCACCCCAAAAAAAGAAAAATCAAGGAGTAATAGGGTCTGGATGCTTCCAGCAGCCAGTTGTTTCCCATCTCTCGCTCCCACACCCTCCACTGCGATTTTCCGCTCCTCCACCCACTCCAGCAGCCTCCCTCGAACAAAGGGGCCGCAGCCGGGCTGCTGCCTTGCGCCCCCGCCGCCGGGACAGGCGGGGGGGTGTCTGTGGCCAGAAGGGACCCGAGGACAAAGTGCTCCCCGAGACCCGCAGGATCCCCGGGGCCAGGATACGGCGGGGAGCGCCCCGCCCGCTCCCCGGGGCCCAGCGGTGGGGCGGGGGGCGGCGCAGGGTGCGGCTCCTGGCCAGGGATGGCGGGCGGGGGAAGGGAGCCGGGGCGGGTGGGAGGATGCTTTGCTTGCAGCTGAAAAACGCAAGATAACAACCCCCTGGGAAAGAAAACCAGGGTGGGAACGCTAGAAAATACCAGCTATCCATGATGCAGTGACCTACTTCAGCCCCCCCACCTCCGCCGCCTCCCTTCCCGGTCTCCCCCCATCACCCCCCCGACAGACTGCAGGTGCGGGCAGCGCCGGGGCAGCAGGCAAGAGGCGGCTCCTTCTTCCTCGCCCCCCCGCAGCCCCCGCGCCGGGCTGGGCGCGGCCGGCCCGCAGTGCGCGTCGCCGCAGGTGCCCGCCCAGCTGCAGCACCCCCCCCGCCCCGGCACCACGGCCCCCCGCCCGGCCCGGTGTCTCCCCCCCAACCAAGGGCCGCCGCCCGCAGCCCCCCCGACCCCGCCGGGCTCGGTGCCGCTCGGTGGTGCCGTTCCTTTTCCCTCTTCTCCTCCCCACGCGGTTCGTTTCGGAAGCAGAGGGGAGCGCTGGCCCCGGCCGAGGAGGGGTATCGGGGCGGTGGGAGGCATATTTATAGCGGGGATAACTTTCCGGTTCTTTTTTTTTAATCTTTTTTTTTTTTTTTAAATGCCATAATATATATATATTCATCTTTAAAATAATGAAAGCCGTTTCAAAATCAGGCTGTGCTCATGTGCTGACCTCCCCCATCAGTAAATCCTTAATCTGATCTCAGGTTAGGACTGTAAAAGAGCCCCAGGATCACACACCCCCTCCCTTTTTTTCTGATCAAAGAAATTAAAAATATGGTTAGCGTTGTCTTGATTTTTTCTAAACTTCAGGGGCACTGAGAAGAGCACCCAGTGTAGGTAGCAGTCCTAGGAAATAGTGGCCATTGTACTGGCTGAAGAAAAAGAGATGCGTTTTCTTACCCATTGCTGTTTTAGCCATGGTGGGATGTGCAGGCTCTCAGAGGTGGTGAAGGCAAAGGGGTCCAGCTACAGCAGTGGAGAGAGGGAGAGAAGACTGAATAAGGCACTGAGTCAGCAGAGTGGGGCTGTGCAAGAGAAGGAGCAAGAGGCAGGAGCCCATGAATAATTATCACTCCTCTACCCAAGCAGATTGGCTCTAGAGGTCCCCTGACATGACTCCTGCAGAGCCAGAATCTCTGGGCATTAAATATTGATCCACCAATGGTGCTGGAGTACAAAGTGCCAGAATGCAGTTTGAAATGGAAATCAGTCCTTGAATGCCTCTCCCCCCTCGGTCTGGCTTTAATAGTACATTCCATGTCAAATGCTTTATGTCTTACATGAAAAAAGCCTATTGGTGTTGAAGGCTCTGCTGTTGCTACCTGTAAAACATGCACAAATTCATTTTAACACATCTTATTCCAAAGACATGACAAAAAAGAAAGGATCAATGCAAGAGGTTTTCTAAACCATTTCAGCAAAACAGATGCTCAGATTATTTTTACCTCTGCATCCTATTTCCTACAAATGTATACAGATTCCATATACAGTTGTTTTATGCTGAATGTTCCTGCATTTCAGTATTTATTTTAATATCCCCTGACTTAATCCTGGACAACTCAAACTCTGCTAAAACTTGGGGAATGGCAGCTGCACGTGTTCACACTCTCAAAGGGTTCTGCAAAGCCAAAACCAGGATAAATGTGAAAATAAGTCAAAAACCACTTCTCTGATGTACTGTAACAAGAGCCACTGGAAAGCTGTGAGCTTGATTCACATGATAAAGTGTGCAGAATGGGACCTGATATGGTTATTACATGAAAGGGGATAGACACATTCTAAGGATTCTCTACATTAATTTTAAGGATTCTCTACCCCAAGCAAGAGGAAAGCCAGTGACATGACTGACAGCCGCTGAACAATTGTGGGTGGCTAATTGAAATTTTGGCTAGAAACATGGCAGTGATGGGACCTATTTGTACACCCCCTAGGGCGGGAAGTAGTTGCTGGCTTAGAGGAGACAGTATTCAAGATAGTGATACAAAGAGGAGGACACTCAATCTTTACCTTCTTATCCTCACACTGTCCACCTGGAGATCATTTGCCTCTGCCAGGGCAAAACCAGTCTTTTTGTCAAAAGCTTGCATTGATAACAGACTCCCACACTGCTTGCAGACAGACAAAACATATGGCAAATTTTCAGCTTGGAATTTGGAGGGCACCACTTGTGGAGTTCTTTCATGGTGTATATGGGTGGATGAGAAGAGTAGGAGAGAGTGGGCAGAAATCTGCAGGGTGGAGGTGTGTTCTCCCAGAGCAGGCAGGGCATTGGCACTGTTCTCCTTCCTTCAGTAGTGCCATTTGCAGCTGCACAGACTGTGCAGTGTGCCAGCACTAACCACGATGAACTTCCTTTGTGTCTGCTTCCCTAGAACAGGTAATGCAGGATTATGCTTTTTGAGCTTCCTTGAGGTCAGTAAGCAGCATCTTTGAGTAAAGCAGGGCCCAGAGTCTGAGGGTAGCTTTCTCTTTTGAGTCACTATTGATGATTTCTGAATTGCAGGAACTAGGCTTTTTCTTTAAATGAGAACAGTCAAGACTGGAAGTGAGTTAGGGGAAGGAAACATCCCCAAATTGTACAGCATGCACAGAGAGAGGCATGTGATTCACCAGTGTGTGAGCTGTGGCACAGCAGATGCTGTGATGGCTCCTTGCTGAGGACGCTTTGGCTCAGTGGTGAGAGGGGGATGAGGCAGGTTTGCTGGGATGCAGGGGGTGTTCTGTCTTTCTGTAAGGCCCTGCCCTCACCAAGAGCAGGAATACGTCTCCAGGGGCCCTGAGGCCTTTTCATAGAACCATAGAATGGTTAGAGTTGGAAGGGACCTTAAAGATCATCTAGTTGCAACTGCCCTGCCACATGCAGGGACATGTCTCACTAGGCCAGGCTGCTCAAAACCTCATCCAGCCTCTCCTTGAACACTTCCAGGGGTGGGGGCAACCACAACTTCTCTGGGCAACCTGTTCCAGTGCCTCACCACCCTCGGAGTAAAGAATTTATGTTGGGGTGATACAGCTGTGTGGTTGTGTGTTGGGGGGAGGGTGAGCAGGAGACGGAGATCTAATTGTACTGGGATGTCTGTGGAGGGGGGAGCTTATTCCTGAAAGGAAAATGGTGAGAAACGACTGACTGATGTGCGCATAGGGGCGGAGGGAAGGAGGCGCCTTAGAGGGCTGGGGAGCCTCGCCCTAACCGAGAGACACCCCCTGGGCCCCCAGTAGGCAGGGGTGTCCCTCCGTACCGTGATGGGGGCCGGCCCGGCGGGGCAGGCGGCGGGGAGGGCAGAGGGCGACCGGGAGCTCTCCGTGGTGCTGGACGCGGGAGGAGGACTGCCGTGCGCTCTCCATGGTGCTGGAGGAGGAGGCTCTCCCCTGGGCAGCGCCCGCCCGCTGCGTCTCGGCCAGGGCGGGCAGGTGGGGTGGGGGGCGGACAGGCGAGGAGGGGGCGGGCAAGAAGAGGGGCTGGGAGCAGCAGGGAGGAAGGGAGGGATGGGGAGCCCCCCCCGCCGGCCCTGTGGTCCCTCACCGGAGCGGGTGAGGTGCCACGGTGTCGGCCCCGCCCGGGCCGGTCGCTCCCCACCGCCCTGCCGCCTTCCACCGAGGAAGCGACTGGGTTGGGCTTGGCTCTGCGGGGCTCAGCTGCCCGGGGGCGGCGGGGACAACCGGTGCTGCGCTGTCATAATGCATCTTGGCTCGGCTCGGCTCCCCATCCCCCACCGCGGCACCCGGCACGCCCAGCAGGCAGCAAACCCGCCCTGGCATCTGTCTTTTTTAATTTAATTTCATTTTTCCTCGCCTTCGAGCTTAACCAGCAGCAACGGGCGGCAGGCAGAGTGGGAGGGTTCCCGCCGGCGGTGGGTTCCCACAGCCCTTGCAAGGAGGGAGCTCACTTTTGGCTCTCCGTTAGCCACCGCCGCAGCGACCGCAGCTTTTCCCCGCTCCCTTTGCCGCCTCAGCCGCTGCCACCCGGCGGTGCGGGAGCGGCTCCTCTGCCCGCCCCCCTGGTGCCCGGGGCCGGGGCCCGGACCCGAACCCTCCGCCGCCCCTTCCGAGGGAGCCGGCGCGGTGCGGCCGTGGGTTGTCAGGCCGTGGGCGGGGGGGGGACAGTTCTGTTCTCCCCCAGGAAGGACGTATCGAGCTCCTGGGGCGGGGATTGCTGAGAAAGCGGTGCAAGAAATTGCATGGCAATCACTGTCATGTCAAAACCTTGGCATATACAGGAGCAGTTATTAGACACTCCATATATCATTTCTGATCCACTGCCACCTTTTGATGTTGTGTTTCACATCAATTTTAGAGAAGCATGAATTAAGCTTCAGCATGTCCTAGCAAGGCTAGGACTTGTATTTTTTCACAGGCTGGGCCTTCTTTTGATTGACATTAAAATGCATTTGCAGACAGCCTACCTCCAGGTCTGTGGATGTACAGGCTGTAAGGATGTGCTGCTGAGCAAAGAACTCCTGAACTGCTTCTAAATAGCAGTGGACTTTCATCCCACTTTTGTTGGACATTTCTTCTGTGGTCTTGGCCAGATGATTGAAAAGGTTTTGTTCTTTTTTTCCCATTTGTTATTTTCTTCATTTGTTAGAAAGGATCTTACTTTTTACTGCCTTGCAGACAAGAGAGAAGGGGAGGTGATACTGGAAAGATAAATGTTTATGCAGCACTTTGGAGACTATTGTTGCTAGGTAAATGAACTACATTGGCACTGAAATAATACAAATGGCAGAGACGGGAGTAAGTCATGAATCTCTTACTCTTTGCCTGTGCTTTGCGTCTCTGCTGCACTGGCTGGGAGACTGTGCATCCTTTTTAACTGCCTTAAATAGCTTGAGAAATTCAGATTTTTCTTATTGACTTTTGGGAGACTTGTTTACACTTAGCTTTTGTCATTAGGAAAAGTAATGGACCTTATTTAGAGAAGCTGATTTTTTTCTTTGGTCACTCCTAAATCTTCTTTAGGCCTCCCGGAGCAATTTCTCTTTGTGTCTATGCAATTTTAGAAAACTAATTAGTAATTAGTTCATGATTAGCTTGTCTTCATCCCTATTGCTTCCAACCCGTTACCCAAACCTATGGTAAAAGATATTATTCAGACTGTATGATGAAGTCCTCAAAAGTCAGAGAAGAATAGTGTCTGTGCAACTTTAATTACTCCTTCTCAAGCATATGTATCACGATAAAGTTTTTAATGCTATTTTTTTCCACCAGATTCTCCCTACATGCATAACAAGATGGATGGTATTCCCTTGGTGAGCACTACTTGATATTTTATTTTCATTCTCTTCTCATAAAACGGAACCTTGACATAGTCCTCTGTGCCCTTGAAAGCATGGGAACAATAAAGATTTTCTTGCAGGAATGTTTGCCAGAATATTTTCATAACATGGGCGAAAAAATCTTTTGTCTATCCTTATTCTTCACAGCAGGCTAAGTACAGGTTAGAAAATGTTCGCATAGTTTGAGTTTTAGTAAGCAAACAAAAGCTGCGTATTTTAATGTGAAATTTATAGAGAGAAGACTACAAACACATGCATGTGTGATTTTGTAATTTTTGTAATGTTTTTGCTTTTTTTGTAACTTTTTTCTGAAATTTTCTACAGGACGCTATAAATATACCAAGCAGATGAGAAGATTAGCTGTGTACTGAAAGCACAGGGAGAAAGAAAGAGCACTGATACATATATGTAACTGTGCCTTATGTCTGAAGCATGGTCACCTTTTTCTTCTTGAATTATGTTTTTCTTATCCTTTAATTTTCCTACCTAACATTTGAGTTACAAAGCAGGAACGTGCTGTTACGTTTCTATCAGCATTTCTCTGCTTCTGAAATTGTGCTTTTTTGCTAGGTATAGGCTATCTAAAAATCATCTTGTTAAAGCATGATAGTGTCTTGATAAGCCAGCTGCAAACAACGTCACCATTAGTGATTGCAGTTGCCGCTCATTCCACATCCACGTTGGAATAGTGCAGCTTTAGTGCTTGCCTGGTTTCATGCAGGCTTTTATACTTGCACGGCTGCACATGGTGTTCCTTTCAGCAGCATTCATGATCACAGCAGGGAAGCTGAATGATGGTATTATTGTACTTGTGGATATTTTTTTCCTAGAAATCTGTAAGCAATGGCTTAATGCTAACACAGGGATTGTGCATAATGAGATCTCCCTCACCACCCTTGTCCATGAGACGTGAACTAGAGCTGTGCACACTCCGGCATGATGGGAGTGACTACGTTGCATCTAGACTTTGTCCTGTGTTGCAAATACATAACACACCGTAGGCCTGGTGGGGATAGATGGGGGAAATTGAGTCAGAAACCAGTTGTGTGATTCTCAATGAGGACAGCATGTTCATGAAATCATGAGGACTGTTGTCTGGGATCAGGCGAAGGGGCCATCTTTTTTTTGTGTGTGTATGGTTGGACTCGATGATTTCAAAGGTCCTTTCCAACCATGGAGATTCTATGATTCTATGATTCTATACCCAGTAGCCTGTAAATTGTATATCCTCCCTTTCTAAGGCCCCACCAGATAACAGGATTTTCTTCTGAGTGACGTTCTTGCCTTGGGTGAACCTGTCATCAGCAGCTCTTAGAGGAGGCAACTTAAAGGGGAATCCTGGTGTCTGTGGATCAATTTCAGTTTTCAAATCCTGACCCATCTCCGGGTAGGCCACCACTGGGCACCTCCCCAGGTCCTTGCATACGTTCGGAGCGCTTACAGAAGTGTTGTTAGAGATGATAAGCTTGATGTGTCCCGTGAATCCCTATTTTCTTTGACTCTCCCTTGCCTTCTTGTTTCCACTTCCATATTCCCTTGCATTTGTTTTCTCTAATTTCTTTCTTCATTGTTCACTGTTCACAGGTGAAGTCTTCGGGGTATTTTTAGGGGAGAGCTGACACCTCTCTCTGAAATGGAAAACCAAGTAGGAACAGCAGCCATAAACACAGGCCTAGGAAGAGCAGCAGAGGCCAAGCATATATGATAGAACTCCTGTTATTCTCCCAGTGTATACAGTTTGAGACCTTCCTGTGGTTTCTACACATTTAGTAACCCTCTAGTAGTCCAGCCTCTCCTTATTATCACTGGCTGTTGGTGAATGCTGGGGAAGACTAAGAGTAGGAGAAGCACGTGCCGTACTCTCCCGGGGATCGTTCCATCCACTGACTGCTCTCAGGAGATGCCTGAGCCTGATACAGTTTTCCTACACAGTAACCTTTTGTGGATCTTTCTTTCTTCTACAACGTCCACGATGTCCTGTGGCAGTTGCTGTGTAAAGAGGCATTTTCTTTTGCTTATTTTAAGCATGTGTCCTACCAAGACCTACTATGTTTATCTCTAGTTGTGGGATGCTAAGTACACTTTAAATCCTAGAATCATAGGGTTCTTCACTCTTTGAAGTAATGGAAGGAAGAATACCAGATCCAGTTCTCTTTTAAAATGGGAGAAGACAAGGAGATGATGCAGAAGGAGCTAGATTAGACAGATGGCGGAAAATGCCATCCGCTGCACCTCAGAGGTTCACAATGAAATTTTCGTAGAAAAACAAAAATGCCAATATTCAGCAGATCTAAATCACAAGTCATTTCAAGACCAAGAGGTGTAGTTAGAAAGTGTCTTCCAAATATCTTGTTGAAATGAGGTATATACTGGCACATTTCTGATTTGGTTTGCTGACTGCAGTTTTCTGAACAGCAAAATGCCTTGTGTAACAAGAAATAGACAAGAAAAGTATGCTGCAAAACACCTAATTCACTTTTCTTTGCCTCCCTTACTGTTTGCTGTGACGTACACGATTATTTTAACTTTTTTTTTTGCTGTTTTTGCTCTTCTTTGGATTGACTATTTTTATTGTGACTGTTTGCTGGATATCAGCTGCTTCATCATGGCTTTTGTCTCACACCCCTTGGAGAAGACCAACAGACCGTTTGATGCTCCAAGTATATTCTAGACCATTTTTCTCTATGTGGTCAGGCATATTCATAGATATGTGCCTTTTAGGACAATAAGTGCTATGCTATAACTGGGTCTCAAACAAGGATCCAGTTCCTGATATCAGGCTCATCATCTATTCTTTTTGCAACTAAAATTTATTTTTACTTACTCAGTGATTTATCACAGTAAAGAAAACAGACGATGATAAAGGAAAAATGTGCTGAGAATAGATAAAATAGTCTTTGAAGATATTAGTTGCATTTGGGTGAAATTCACACTTAGAGGAAAACGATAGCAGAAAACCACTTTGAGAATGAAGTGTAGGAGAACGTTCTTATTTCTAGTCTTGCTCTTAGCCCATTAAAAAATTTAAAGAAAATTTAATTCAACAAATGGTTTTGCTCACAGCTTTGCCAGACTTCATCTTCATCTGACGTTTTCAGTGTTGCATGCCCATTGATTGTTGTTTGTGTTTGAAAAAAGTCAGTAGAGATGTCTTAGCTTGTTTTGAGGATAAACTTTATACAATATGACAATGTTTTGTTCATTCTGGTGATCTTTTCTTGGAAATGCAGTAACATGCCCTATTCTGCAATAGATAATTGAAATCTGCCAGGCAATTGTTTTGGTAGCGGAGAGGTGGACTGTCTTTTCACTGTAAAAATCCACTTAAACTTGGCAACTTATTAATGCTTTAGAAAAAAAGTGCTTTATACTGCTTTTGGAGACACTTGCTAACAGCTAAAATCTCTGAAGTTTCTCTCCTCACTGAACACACTTTACTTTTTAAACAGCATCTGTCTCATCTTTTGTAACTGAGAGCTGGTCAGGCAAAGAGGAAATGGAACGGACCAAATGGACTAATCATGAAGAACACAAAGACAGAATAACAACTGGAGTGACAAGGGAAAGCTGGTACTGGCTGGACAAAGAAACTGCAATGAAGAAGCCTTTGGGAGCACAGGTAATTAGGGTCACAGAAGCAGACTGGGGAAAGAGTAGGGTTGTGAGACAGGGCCTGGCATTTGTTTGCTGAAGAGATGAAGGACAGGGATTTGTGGCATAATGTGGGGAAGTGGTTGCTTGGCAACCTTATTTCAGTCCCCTTATGATACATGCGTGATCACATATTGTTTTTATGCAGGATTTCTGGCTCAAGCGTTGTGCAGGATGGACCTGCTCTAGGGATGTACTAGGGCTGTGCAGGAGAGACGAGTGATGCCTGCATGACTCCTGCCTCATTTATTGCTTAAGCTGGGAAGTCATTAATGAATGAAGAAAGGGAGGGGAAAGGAAGGTCACGTGACTGAAATACTGCACTGTTGCACTGGACTTTTCCTACCTAGTGCTAATATAGCCACTTAAACCAGTTCTGTGATCTCTGCATGTGGAACCTTTAATAGTCTAATAGCTTCTAATTATCTAATTTTTAATGACCACCCTTAGAATCCTAAATCCAATTTGCTCAGCAGTCACACCTGTGACTCATGCAGCAACCTCTGTGCTCGAAATACTTTTGAGATACTGTGTTAAATACTTTTAAATTACATCTATGATGCCTCAGATGGGACATCAAAAATCAGTGAATACCTCTGCCCTTAATCTTTCTGTGCATCCACACCCTATATTTTAGACAGCAGTACTACCTTTTCTTTGCCACTGTGGATTTTTGTGAAGCTAAATTAATTTGCATTTGTGCAGCACTCAGATATTGAAATGATGAGCACCATGAGAAGCCCTGGAGGAAATTAATAATTTTACTGTTATAACACAGTTGAATAATGGGCAGTAAACAAAGCATGGGCCACACGGTGAGTTATGAGGTGAAAGCAAAATATTGATTAGCTGTTTGGTGAATGAAGCAGTGGTCCTGTGCAAAAACAGTGGTGAAAGACTGTGTCAAAATACATAGATATAAGATATGATTATCACCCTTGTACAGGAGAGATTTCCAAGAGGGGGATTAAACAACATACTGATGCCCCATGTGCCCTTTTCTGTCTCTAGGGCAGGGTTGTTTGTTTGGCTGGTATGGAGTTTCGGGTTTGTGATGAGTACTTTAATGCTTATGCTCCTATTTGAAGTGTGTAGGGTTCATGAGTGCACTTTGTGCTGAGAATAGAAGGTGATGGAGTTTTTTCGAGGTTCTTGTCTCTTGTGAGAATTTGATCCACACTATGCCCCACATAGTCACTGCCTCCGAGTGGTATGGTTGAGTACTAAGGGTACTAACTAAGGGTAAATAGTGCTTTGGTAGAGATTTAATTAGTGCCATGGAAGATAGCAGCAATGCATTAACAGCTTATGCCTGGTTGGAGATCAGCTAAACATCTTTAATGCTATTGTTTGCAAGGGAATAAGAGTTCATGCAGGTAGGGAGCTACTCTCTCAGTAACCCACAATAAAAATCATTCAAAGAGAATAAAGAATTGTTTCCTTTTGTATTGATCTTTCGTTTTGATTATCGATACACATAAAGTGGGTTTTGGTAGTGTCTGCTTGTAGGTACTCTAGGTATGGGGCTCAATAGGCACCTGTTTTTTGGATCACATAAAATTTCTCTCCAAGTTTCTTGGTTTATCGCTGAACTTACCAAAGCCCATGTACCACCTGAGTTCCAGCTCTGTGACATGGGTGGTGGTTCTGCTGACTGTTCTGTCCCTTTTTGCCTTTTCTTGTTTTTATTTTTATATGCAACTCTACAAAGCCCGTATGGTGCCATGTCATGAAGTGCCCCCTCAGTTTTGACCTGTAGCATAATTAAAGCAGACCTCTGTGTTTGCCACATGGAGAAGGTGGTAAAAAAAACAGTGCTACCAGCAGCCTGTACTATTTATGCTTTTTGCTTTGCATAGCTGTTTCTTTTTCACATCTGGAGTTTGAATGTAATCACTATGTCCAGGAGGAATGCATCTTTTCCAGTAAATCTTCAGACAAAGAAGTAAAAAGGAGTCTTATTAAACCACAGAACTAGAAAAGACCGCGAGCAATTATTCATATGAGCTAATTCAATAGCCAATTAAAGCACTAACTCACTTTTATCTTTTCTAGGGTTGAAAAATTCCTGTCCGACTTTTGATTTCCTGTTCAGTCAAATGCTGTTAGATTCAAGTCATGTAAAGGCTCTAACTTTATCCAGAAAATTAAAACAAAAAAGAGCAAAAGCAGCCTTCCTTTGCCAATGACTCCCCGGTATGGAGCCATTGTAATAATCAAACATGGAAAATCATATTAGATTAAAACTTCCATTTTGGCAGCTGAATGGGACTGGCTAGGACTGCATTTTCATACTGTTTTTTTTAAACTGAAATTAAAATTGTTCAGAAGTTCTCTGAAGTGTGGGGTTTTGGAGTGTACTATTCATATTCCTCCAGAGAAGCTGCTAGATCGAGAAGCCTGGAGGGGTCATAGGGTTGGCAACTTACAGATTACAGCTTCACTCAACACAAGAAAGCTTTTTTTTATCTGAAGGGTGAAAAGGAGAGATGAAGGGAAGTTCCTGTGGAACAAATGAGGTTGTAAAATGAAGAGTGAAGCACTCCCTTTCTAGAGAAGATTCAAGTTGGAATCTACACTGGCAGATGTATATGTACTGCTATTGCTAGCCACAGTTACATTCTATGGACTACTATAGGATATCAGCTTCCAAAGGCTATTAGCTTTTAGAATTAAGTCAGTTTTAGAAATAGAAATATTTCATTACCCAAAATTTCAGAATTTAGAATACCACATTTATATGATAGCTTGCAGTAGAAAATCCATCTGTTAACCTAAAACTTTTTGTTGTCCTTGGTATTCTAACACATCTCTAAAGTATAAGTAACATTTTAGTGCTGACCAAAGATCACAAACCCCAAAAAACGAAGACTGTAAACTCATCTCCTTTTGAGGCTGTTGCATTAAAATATTGCAGTGTATATGTATCATGAGATCATGCAACATGAGGAGAGTGCTACAAATGTAGCAATGGATGACAACTTTAAGATCCTGGATTTATAGATTGAACAGTTAGGCAAGGATCAAAATCCATTCTTTCAAGATGTGGATCTTCTGAAGTTGCTTGTTAGATGCCTGGTTAGCAGTGAAATTCTGCCAACAGGATTCATTGAGCCAGAAAACTTTGATGTTCTTTAGGTGAAATCCTTGCTCCGCTGACCTTTCTACCTTTGCAGATGGACAGAACAGAATAGTAAATCATAAAGTTGATTTCTTTCATGTATGGAACAAATATGCAGTTAGTCTTACATTCTAACAACCATTTGGCAAAATGACTCATATTTTCGTAAAAATTTTCTATAAAGCTATCTAGTCTTCACATGAAGGCACTGAGAGATGAAAAATACATTAATGTCTGTAAAAAAAAAAGATGTCTAGTTTTTAATTTGAATTTCTCTGACTTCTGAGTCCAACTTCTAGTTTTCTTTGAGTCTTTTTCTGTTTTAGTTTCCAGTCTCTTCTCCAGTCCTTTTCCTGAAAAACCAAGATGATCTGGCCCCTCATATTTCTTGCAGTAAGGCATTATCTTAAGGCCTGAGCTTTATGGCCCTTCTTATTCCATTTCTGTCCTCCTTTTTTAACACCTTAAAAAAGAAAGGTAGTAGACATGAACATATTATTCTAAAATGATCTCTTCAAGTGGTAAAAACTGCCTCTCTGCTTTTGCTCATTTCTTTTCTTCTAACCTGTTCAAAAATTGTATTAGCCATTTTTTTCCATAATGTAGGTTCTTAAGAGTTCATGCCTTTTCCCTGATGAGACGTACAGATCCCTTTCAGACTTTGCTTTCCAGGTTGTCGTTCTCTGTTATGATGTTAGACTACCTATTTCTGGATCTATACCTTTGTATTGGAAAATATCAAAATGCAAATGTGTATTATTTGCAAAATATAACAAATCTATTTTTCCAGATCTGTGAGACAGGTTCCATTGTGTTGCGGTGACCATCTACATTACTGTAGTAATGATTTAAAGTCAACTGATACAAGAAACCAACCAAGTATTCTTTTATATCTGATTTTTAACAGTGTTTTTTCATTAAATATCACATCCTGCAGTTTTGATGTCTCATAAGTAGCTTTATATTCATATGTAGGTAAGCATAAGATACCTGAAGTTAAAGAGAAACATTCCCTGACTTCACTAGGACAATCAGTAAGCTCCTCAGTAGACCACTCCGTGAACATGAAAATGTTTGAATGTGGAGATGCTTGCAAAGAACTGGGGCATAGTGTCATCCTGCTAAGTGCTATGTTTAATTCAGTGAAACATTTCATTAATTAAACGTATTGAAGGTGCAGTAAATGCTCCAATCAATAGAGTGTCATCAGTTCATAAATTTTTAAGTCTGGAAAGGGCTATTACTTTCTCTGACTCATTCTGCAAATAATTATTTATGAAGTCACAAATTTTATTAGTATTTTCGTATCTACTAGCATCAGTTTAATAATTCCATTTAGATTACTGACAAATGCTGCTTCACATCTGATTTAAAGTAGATCCTTTTTTGTGAATCTGTCTAGAAAGTACCTCTTTGGATAAAGATGCTCTGCTTGCGATTGTTTTCTTCAGTCTGCCTGGTTAATCAGCCTTTAGACATTTAATGTGGTTGCATTTATTTAGGGCCTTTCCAAAAATCAGAACATCAAATTAGTTGAAGCATATATTCATATGCTATATGAATATAACAAATTGATTTCCCTTGTGAGCTTTTTTGTGATATTGCTCAAGTTTTAATTCCTAAGACTAAGTAAATACAAATTTTTTTGTTGGGATTTCTAAGTATTAATATGGATCAATGAAGTATGCCTGTATTGCCAAAACAGTTCTGATTCCAGTCACTGGGTTTTACTTGCAATCATTCCTCAGTAATAGATTTTACAAATGGAAGAAATTCAATTGTCTGAAAGGACGATAAGAGTCCTGAGCAGCCAAAGAATGCAGCATCCATCACTTCTGAGAAACCACGTATCTCTATTGCTAAAAAGGAGTAATTTTGAAAGTAAATAAGGCACATTTTGGAAAGCTAAAATTTTCAATTCAGTAATGCATTTAAATTGGTGTTATTAAACATCAATTATAGCAGCAGTGGTTCTAAAGTGAGAATCTTCATCTAAAAGTTTGCAAAGTTCGGTAGGTTTGAACTAATATAGTACAGCCCATGCCCTTTTTTATCTCAGTTGTCATCTATCTCACCATTGTGGCAGCAGGGTAATAGTTTTTCTAGTGGTTTTAGGGGCTAAGATTTTGCTTTGAATAGCCCCTGGAGAAGAAAGGACTGTAGCGAAAAATTAATTTTTTAACATTAAGGTGTCATAGTTATTTGAAAATTTCAGTTGTGGTGAAGAACGGAATTGCTATGACAGCAATAGAGCAAGCAATTTTTTTTCTTTTTCCTGGTGTGTCAGGGTTAACAAGATTTTGTCCCAATTTTATAGTTATGGAAACTGAGGTCAGGTGGTAATGTGACCTTTGAGAGGCCACAGCCTGACAGTCAGCATGTTTCACTGAGAAATTTGCTTTCTTTACTCAGGAATCTGGGTGCTTGACTAAACCTTCATAGATCAAAAATCCTCTCATATAGTAACTGTCAGTCTTCTAGTATGAATTTATTTCATCCAAAGGAACCTAGTTTGCATGCTCCAGTCAATGTCCATTGATAAATGGATTCCTGATAGGAATGTGGAGATGTCTTACTTCTCTGCAGAGAACTGGAATATTGCATCTAGTTCATATTCATATTTTAAAAACTGCTCAAAGATTGAACATGCAAAGGAAAGAACTACTGAAATGATTCATGAGCTGTAAGAAACACCTCAGCCCATGAGAAATAAAGAAATTGGCATGTTAGTGAATTAAAAACAAGACTCAGAGGTGACCTCATTAAAATGCGTGAGCATTTTCACAATAAGAAAATTCTGAGTTCTACAGAAGCAATGGCTGGAAGCTGTCACCAGCCAAATTCAAATTATAAATTCTGTGCCCGTTTTTAACAGAAGGAGTGATTAATCATTGAAATACATGATGAAGAGAAGAGATGGATTCCCCATCTCTCATTTTCAAATTAAGACGGGATGTCATTCTCAAGATATATTTAAGTCAAACACAAAGTTATTGAGCTCAGTACAAAGGTGATCGCCTGTGATAAGTAGATCAGATTAGGTGATCACAAATGGCACTTCTGGATTTAAGCACTGTGACTCCATACGATCATTTCTCTGCCATAAGCTGGGTGAGCAGCTGGTGTTCTTTGTGTGGGTCTTAAATGTCACCCCTTTAAAATGCAGGTTGCCCAGCCCTTACACTATCATTATTCAGGTGTGTGGAGTATGCTCTAGAACAATTTCTTTGTAATAAATCTAAAAAAAATAGACCAATTCAATGACCAGACAAGCTACTGAAGACTGTTGACTTTAATATATCTTGGATCGGGGGACACAATTTTGTCTATTAACACAGTGTAAAAACTTTCATAGCAACTCAAATCAAATGTCTGTGCACCCTCTAACTTGTTTCTGATACAAGGTGGGATGTTAACAGTGTCAGAAAAGGGGATGTATAGAGGGATGTGGCGCAGTTCAAGATGGAAGGCACCTCAGGAGGTCTCTGGTCCAACCTGCTGCCCGCAAGGTCAGACTATGAGGAAAGACCAGGTTGCTCAGGGCATCCCAGCTTTTGGCAATCACTGGTTGAGAGGTTTCTTAAGCAGCACCTGGGATGCTGTGTTCAATGCCCTGTCCCACAAATTTGTCAAGGGCTATTTATGTGTTGAGTGTCCTTAGATCTGATGATAACAAGGTCCACAATTGTACACTGTACAAAAAGCCCTGCTTCACTTTATCTTACACCAGCTCTTTAACCACAGCTTATCCCATGAGAAATAACAAATAATCATTTTCCTTCTCCCATAGTCTACATTTTACTAAAGATCTATCACAGTCCCCTTCTTTTACCCTGGTAATAAAATGCAAATATATCTTTGTGCTCTTCCCACTTTAATACATGAGATTAAAATGTGATGTTGATGACATTAAAAATAATGGCGCAAACACACGTTCCTAAAGGTCTTAGTTATAATGAGTTTTGGCTTCACTCAATAAAAAATCTTCTACAAAGCAGAGCCTATTCAAGACTGCGTAAGCTGTAGAAAATCAATTTTCCATGGCTGCTTTGGCCTTGTGAAAAAGCTAGTGGTTTTTATAGTGAACCAAGCCTTTTGTTTTATGATTTGTTCTGCTTATAAATTGTGAGGATTGAGCTACTAATTTACAAAGGACAAACAAATCTTGTGTGACAGTTTAATCACCTAATTAATATCTTAAGTCAGAAGTTTTACTGTATTTTTTTGCATTTGTGGAATTTTGCACATTAACACCTGAGCAGGAACATGTAGTAAAATGTATGATGAATTTATCAAATGTCAAAACCCATGACACAGCTTAAAACTATAATTTTTACAATGAAAGGATATTTGAATAATTGTCACGTAAAACTGCAGCCCTGCGGAGGCTAATGGAAAACTACATTTCAGTATAGTTCCTGAGGATTGCTCCCAATGCATTAATTAGGAAAGTTACCACGAGCTTTATCGGGATGAGATTGGGTCCAATTTCTTGGAATAACAATCTGATTCTATTATGCACAGTCATGTGCCATAAATCCTCTGCACGTTAGGGTGCCAACTTTCAAGCCAAAGTATTGTATACCATGAATAAGCTTGGGTTCAGTCCTGCAGTACCAAGGGTCAAGGCCTGAGCAAAGAGCATGTATTATTTGCTTAGCATGAGTGAAGCCGCGTTTCTGCACTCTGCAGAAGAACTGGAAACACACGCAGACCCAACAGGAGTCCATGAGGGAGTGGTAAGAGGCAGCAGGGGCTGGGGAAGAGAGACCTGGCTACATCGCAGTTCATTCACTGCACTTGATGAGCACAGTTGCCAGCTCTCAAGGACTGGATTTGATCCCCGTAGGAGGTGGAGGTAGCAGCCTCCTTGGCCAAGGCTTGAAGAGCTGATCTCAGAAGAATTTTGGCACTAGCATCCCAAAAAGCTGACTGCTGAACATCCCAAGGTGGATGCCAGGCTCAGCTTTCACAGGTCTCCTGTGTTTGCATCCCTCATCTTACCGAACTGGAAACAATTAGTTGTCATGCTTAGCAGCTCCACTGGTTTCTCATCAGAATTTTTTAAAGTCAGTGTGTCGACTCCCTGAATGACGTAATTATAAAGACATATGTGATGGTTCTGATCAATTGCAGTTAGCAGACATATTTCCATAGGTTTACCCTGGATTTATACCAATGATTACACTTTTACAGTTGTATTTATTTTTAGGTTAGAGCCTTGTGATACCAATGTTGTGAACTACTTAAAGTGATGTCTGAAAAGGAAAGCTTGCCTAACATTGGCTTTTATTATTAACTTGTCAGCTTTCCTGAAAGCTTCACTCAAGTTTAGGAAACTGGGGTTCATGCCTGAAGGTCTTTGCTTCAAAGCAAACCCAAATTAAATTCAGTACTTCCCCCTCGGTATGACTTTGAAATCTGGAGTTCACTTGAAACCTCCTGCAGATACTTTGGAAATTCTGTAGTGTGGAAGCAACAGGAGTGACACACATTCAAGTAAAAATAATGGGAGCCATCCAGGATCCTCCTAGCCTTGGGTGGGGGTATTGCATGCTTCGGAAGAATTAGGAGGAATCTATTTTTCAAAATCAGGCATTCAGGAGCCAATCCCACTCCTGTTACAGCAATGGTGCGGCCTGCTCCTCTGTGATTCATTCTGGAGCGTGTCTCAGAGCAGCATTTGTGCATGAGTGTGAGAGAGAAATAGGAAAAAAAGGCTGAAAATGTCTGCTTTTGCACTTTTATATCCCTAGACCTGTATTGCATCATTCTCTTTATGGGATAAAAACAGATTACACTTTTATATACACATATAACCTTAACAGTGAAGGAAAATACAAACATTTGGTTCAGTTAGTGTTTTGTCTCAGGTGGTTTTGAACTTAAGATGGGAAACAATGATGTGTGTTTATACAATAATTTTCCAGGTTTTCTCCCCGAGATTTTCAGTAAATGTGTTCATCCCATTCACATAGCAATGATTGCTGTAGCGCTGTCAGAGATCGTAGAAGTAATTGTGGGTCTGTTACCATGGTGTGTCCTCTTTCAGATGCTGGAGTAATAAGCACAATTCAAGTGAACTATTATGTAAATGTCCTTGAGGAAACATGAAGTGTTGAAAACATCAACAGCTGTAAGGACAGGACCCACTTATTAAAAAAATAAGGTCGACTAATCCATTGAGCTCCCTGAGGAGGAAGAAAAATGTCTTCAGGGTAGTTTTACATGAGGAACAAAAGTTTGATAATAGGACCTTCATTTTAGAAGACCTTCATTTTAGAAGGTGTAAAAAAAGGTAGAGACTGGAAACTGAAAGATGATTTCAGGCTGTAAGTATGGTTTACATTTTTACCCATGGAGGTTACTAATCATCTGAATTATTTCTCAAAGGTTGTCATGGTTTTACTGTCACTGGCACCATTACAAGACAATGTTTTCTAAGAGATATGTTCTTATCCAAACAGAAATTAATACAGGAGACATCTATAGTTATAGAGAAGATCGTGTTACTTTATCTCAGTACTCTTGGCTTACTTGGCAGTTGCTGAATCGCTCATAGTTTTTGACTACAAAAGGCACAATGACATTATGTGCATTGGCTTGGTCACTTTAAGTGTGTCATGGTCACTTTAAGCACTGTCATAACATAGGAATACTTGACTTAGTTAAAATGAGTCATGTAGAAAATGGCATTTTTTATGTGTTGCTTGGATCCATGATAATTATTTTTTCCTGCGTAGCACTTTGTTGTGCTAGGGTTGTCTGTCTCTGCCCTTTCGTCTATTTGCTTGTCCACTAGTGGTACCTGTCTCTGAGGTCACTGCAGCCCCAGGTCGGGTGGCTGGGGATAAGGAGGGCAAGGTGATCCCAGTGTGTGGTGGGGGACCTCTTTCTCATCGTGCTGCTGTGATGAGGAGGCACACCACTCTGCAGCCTTCTCCAGGTCCCCACAACAGGTCCCTAGCCAGTGCATCTGGGACTGTGATTTGGATAGCCCAATGCTGGGACAGAAGTCAGGAGATGAAGATGTGAGGTCCTCTTGCCTCCTCTCTTCCTCCTCGACCAGTCCGTGCCTGTGAAGGTTCTGTACTATTGCTGAAATTTGGCAGAAACCCTTGAGCTGAACCGTAGCAGAACCGTGTCTTTTAAGACACTGGGTTACATATAAAAATAACTGTAACTTTAATAATTTCCAACACATTATCTGAATCCAATTCAGTGGACGCTTGGTGAGTGCTGATGAAGCGTACTGTGTCCTGTCTAGGAGAAAGACCTGCAACAGGGTGCATCAAAATCCCCTTTTTGGAAGGATCCAAAGAAGGATTCTTTTTATTTTTTTAGTTTAAAAAGCAGGGTGGAAAGCTATGATCTGTCATCTCTGTTCCCATTGTTCAAATTGGGAGAGTAATAACACAGAAATCCTAAGAGTCCTTGAATTTTATTTTTTTTTTTGCAAGGCATATGCCATTAAAAATGTATTATTGTATTCCAGGTTAGATTTGCAAGTTCTAGCAAAGAGCTGGGTATTTGTTTATTTAAACGTATTTATTTGTCATGCTGAAAAGACCATACTTAGCAGTTTTTACTTTAAATATAGAAACATTAAGTCTTCTAGATAGATATAAAGGAAATATTTCTGCACAATGAAGATGGGAAACATTGGAATAGTTACCTAGGAAAGTTGGTTAGTTGCCATCCTTGGAGACACTTGAAACTTTTTTGGATGCAGCCTTGAGCAACCTCATTAAACTGGAAGCTGGCCCTACTCTGTGAGATCTGCCTAGATGACCTAAATTCCTTCCAACCTAAATTATTGCATGATTCTTTAAGAAACTTATAGAACAGAGATACTTCCTGTTTTAGAGTTACAGAATTATGACTACGTTTCTTCCTAATAATTCTGCTTAGCGATTTATTTTTTTTTCAATGTCTGCATCATGGAGTGCATAAATAAAGGAAAAGCCCTGTAAAAACTTCTGTGGGTTTCCATCATACAGTTTTATGAGAAGTAATCACAGGAGCCACAATAAAAAGAACTGCTGACTGATGACCACAACGCTGGTGCGGCATGCCATACGTGTGTGTCCACAGTGGGAAGCTCTATGAGAGGGAACATGTCATTCCTTACCTTGCTGGTATGTATCCCTACTCGTTGGATAAAGATTTTGCCACCCAGCCAAAGCGTTTTCTGCTTTCCTTATCTCAGATACGTCCTTCAATTCTAGTTACTAGTAAACGCTCTAGTTACAAAGTACAATATTACATACCAAATGTAGGGGCATACATTTTTTCCATGCACAGGAGAAATGGTAAGGTTTCAATGCTCGTGTGTTCGACCTTCAGCTAAAAAGATAACATAATAACAGTGATTGAATGTTCAGCCTATTTAAATTAGTGGCAGCAATGAGAGACGTGCATTAGTCCACAATTGGCTTGATGGTACCCAGCAGAATATTCTTCCCTTACAGGTTCTTTTTCATCTGACATGATTGCTTTCCCTTTCTATTCTGCGGGGACTCACCTCCAGACCTGCTGGGTTTAGAATTAGTCCCATTGGTCTATTATTTTTCCTTTCAGCAATGACAGCCGCTTTAAACCAAGCCCCTTTTATTGAGATTTTAAAGGTTTTCTGTGGCTTTCACTGAAGGCTGACAATTACTAGACCATCAGTAAATTAGCCCTGTTGCTCTTCAAGTCAGGATGCCATTCTCAGGATTTTGCCTTTCCTCCAAGGTCTTTCAGGAAAGATTTCTCTTGCTCCCTTCCCCCTCAAAAAATCCCTTCAGCCATACTAAGCATTCCTCATTGCTGTAAACATAACCACATTTCAGTGCAAGTGCTTCGTAGACCCTCGTGCACACATAAAGATGTCTCTTCTCACCTGTGAGACCATTATGGAAAGGGATCTTTTGCTGTAAGTTACAAAGTGCAATGTAAATATACATTGTTACATGGGTTTTATTAGTAATAAGGCCATAACTACAGAATAAAACCCGTTTTGCCAGGTAGGGGTTGAGTACAAGCTGAGAGTCCTGAGTATAGCATCACCATCAAATCCTTGACAGATACCTTGTGGCTCATCATGCGACCTGGCTGTTTTTAGCTTGGTTTCTGCTGCACTTTCCTGTTTATTAAATCTTTTATTTATTCTGCTTGTGTTCTTATTGGTTTTCATTATTTTGCAGCATGGTGCCCCTTATTCCACTGTTGGGAACTTCATCACTGTGCAATCTGTGCAAATGGCTTTCAAGATTACTTTTAGGCTTCTTTTGAAACATTTTCAAAGTCATACCAATACTTATGATTTTCTGTTGTTTTTTGTTTGTTTTTTTTTTTTTTCCCGCTATTGGTATTAATATTATAATTTCAGATGGCTTATCTCTTTACAGGTTCAGCTTCCAGCTGTGTTCAGTTTTACTCTTAGCGCTGCAATGGGACCCTGATTTTCGTAGTATCATAGAACAGCCCATGTCGTTCTGCCTTCTTCATTTCCCTTTGTAAGGGATGGGCTGTTCTTGTGCTTCCAGGAGGTTGCTCTTGAGTAATTTTGCAGAATGCTACCAGAAAATAGGAGCTCAAGAAGCTTCTTGCTGACATCAAGCTAAACATAATTTCCCTCCCTGATTCGGACTCTTATTAATTTTTCTTCTACTGAAGACCATGATCTTTGTAGTTTAGCCAAAAATGTAGAAAGACGTGAGGAGTTAGCCTTCATGTATACTTGTGTAGAGCAATGACTGTAGTTAATCTTTTATAGCTAGAGTAGGAAAACAGGAGGAAAACTGCTTAGTTTTTCCAAAACAACATGGAAGACTTCTGATTTGTAGGTCCCCTTGGGTCCTCCTTGGCTATTTGACAAGAAGGGATGTAGATATTAGCCCTCTCTTCAGGATCTGGAGAAACATATAGTTGTGAGTGTCAGGAAGCTGCAGCTTACAATTGTAGCTTTACTACTGCATCTGTTGAAATCTTGATCCATTCATTTCCTTTTTTCTATCTTGGATTCGTTTTTGATGATAAGATGGAATAAACAAAACCTCACGAAACATTGTGAACGTTAATTAGGAACTGTTGACTAAACACTGGCTATTTACCATGTGGACTGATAAATAGACATGCAGTATTTTCACATTAACAGTAGAAGTAAATGAACATTCCAGAGGAGAACCCTACAGTAATTTTAAAATATTGGTAAATTGGAATTACAGATTACCAGGAAATCTTGAATGCATTTCTCCAGAACTCTTAATAACAAAGCAGAGGATTTATCTGGAGTGAAAATCTTTAACTTTAGAATAGTTTCATTTTCTATTTTAAAACCAATAACTCTTGCTACTGGTGGTGGGCTGTGAGATGTTATTCAGGTCATTTATTCACTATTCCTGATGGAGTAAGAGAAGGCAGATACAAAAATAGTCTTCTTTATCACACACAATATGAAATTTTCCAATAAACCTATCAGGTGGGATTGGATTTTGTAGAAAATTCTTTCCTAGCATTTCCAGGGAACAAATTCCTTATTTGGGGGCTGGAGGAAGGGAATACACAACTGCTTTAATTTTACCATAATAATAAAATTATTGCATCAATTAAAACAAAAGGTAAGCTTATACAGTTTATTTGGAAAGTTTAGTTGGTTTAGTAGCATTTGGTTTCATAGGAGGAAGGTGCCTGTGAAGTGAGGGAAGAGAGATTTCTTCTGCCAATTGCAGTAACATTTTTATGCTTTATTTGTTCCCAATGAGGATGGTGACCCATTGTTAAAATATAGTGTGATAAGCTATTATCTTTTTGTCCTGTAAGGCATTTCGATGCCTTTTCTGCAGACTGTCTTCTGATTCAGAAGAATTTGTACTGAACTGTAATAAGAAGTCCAATTTTCTGCCGGTGTCGGGTACAAGGCGCATCTTGTAACCATTGGTGCATCCCTGGAACATTGCCTCAGCAGGACCACATGTTTTTTGATCTAGGCATGTGCTTGAGAAGCAGTCCCATTTGGAGGGACAAAATGTTTCATTATTTGCATCACATGCATCAGATCAGTGCACACTCCAGAGTCACTCTGCTTAATCAACTAATTATGTTGCCAGCTGTAGCCTAAACTAGCATCCTTCGTGAGTCACATTAGAAAGTGAATAGACATTGTTAGGAATTCCTTCAAAAATTATGATTCTGAGAGCAGAACAATAATTAATTTGATCATTAGATAAATAACTGTATGTTTTCAACTGCGGTTTGATAGTGTGTTGTACAGAGCAATCTTTAGGTACCTCCCCTTGGTCTCTCCCTAAGTTCTACAGAACCCCAGGAAAAAGAAAACCATCTCTATAATAAAAATTTATCATCTTATTTTTAATGGTCTTTTAAGTCTCAACTCTAAGCAAAAAAAAACAATAACAAAAACAACCAAAACCCCACTGAATAAATCTCATTAGAAGTAATCCATCTTCCTCTGCATTCTTTTTGTTAAGATAATCTTGTCACCCTTTCTCCAAATTTTTAGCATGTGAACCGATTGGTAATAGGATCCATTTCCTAAATAATGTTATATTGCCCATCCCATCTGTGTCATGCTGCCCTCAGTACTTCATGACAGAAAACATAATTCATGGTAACAGCTCAAGTGGAAGACGACTGCTATGAAAACATTAAGAGCAAGTTTCTCTTTGCAGTTGCAATGGAAATTACAATAAAAATTACTTACAGAAATTGCCTGTAGAATACTTTGCAGTTGCACTTCCGTATACAATAAAGATTGATTGAATTAATTGTAATGAATATTCAGTGCTTTGAAATCTGATTGCAAGATGGCTCAGACACTTACGCGGAGCACCTGAGGGACACTAAGGCTTTCTGTTTCCCTTGATGTGCAAGCGAACGTGCCTACATTAGCCAGTACTGAGGTCCAGAGGGAGCAAGGTCTGTACGGTGAAATGCCACGAGACCCGATGTCCACACCGAATGCATTTTAAGAGTTTTTGCTTCGGACTAATTCTTACCTGGTTGTGAGCACTGAAATTATGTTTCTTAGAGCAGAACAATAATTAATTTGAACCAGGTGCTTTTCTGGACTGTACCTGCTTGTTTAGTTTCATCCAGAAAGAATGAAATTCTAATTCATTTCAATTTAAATTCAGAATTTTAGCCGCAAAACCCCTCTGTGGTGCAAGCCAAAGTGAGGTGGGTGGGGGAAATCAAGACATTTGCTATTAGAAGCACACTTCTGAACTGAAACTCTAAGGTAGGTATACTGTTACCTGTTTACCATCACTTCCAGAGGGGGTATGCGGCGCAGGGGTGGGTGTCATGCCGTGAGGAGTTTTGTTCCTTGATATTCCTGTATTACCATCTCTGCTTCAGATCAATTCCTCATCAATCTCTACCCCTGCTGAAACAGAGAACAGAGAAGCCTTCATGAAGTGCAGATAGATATTCGCTCTATTATGTGAGCTTCTGAGCTCTTCTGCCTCTTGTCGTGGGCTGCAGTTCCCAATAACATTTTTCATCAGCGGCTGGATTGCAGAAATGCCCAGGATTGGGCAAAGCTTAGTGAGGGTGCGGTACTTTATGAATTTAGATATTTTGCATACAGCCTGGGCTACCTTCCATGCTGCCAGATACACCAGGAAAGCAGTGACAGAAAATAGGTGTATTGATATTAGTAAGGCTCATCTTTACAGTATCTGTGTCTCTTTTAATAACATTTTCTAAGTTTGGTAAATGTCAAGGTGTCAAATCATAGACAGTGAGGTTCACACTATTGGCATATGTTCCTTGGCCAAGACATCTGGGGTGAAATTCCAATCCCAATGAGAATTTTGCACTTTAAACAGGGGGAAAAAAGTTAATTTCTGGCATATTATTCTCAATTTTCTGCTTATATTGTCATTTAAGCTAAGGAAAAAAAAAGGAGTGCACACTACTACAGATCTCTTCTGGTGATTTGTTTTCCAGATTTCACTTTTTCGTGTGCTAACCTCATTGAAAGGCAGAGTCAGGCTCTTCCTTATTCTTCCCTGCATTAAGGAAAGCTTGATGGCAATCCGTCTTCTCTTTGCCTCACCTCCTGCCCCAAACCCTGACCAGTGCAAATGGAACCTGTATAGGAGAAAGGGAAATGAATTTTTGAGGTGAGAGACATATACCAGGTCAAGCTCAGGATCCAGACAGTCATCACGAGCTGGAGAAAGAGTGTGTCCTCCATTCATACATGGAGTGGGGCTTTTCCCTTCCATCTAATGGATGATACAGGCAAGTTGCTACTTCCTTTTATCTTTATCTCAAACTGTGGGAGCCGTGGCTTCTAGAGTTTTGAGGGCTGTAACATGTCTGTGCAAGTAATTGATTATATTTTTTTCCTGAGTTCAGTTGAGTTGAAAAAATGGAAGAGCATGGGAAGGAACAGGTAATTCAGGTCATGCCTAATGGACAATATTTTAGGGTGCTTTGTGCTTTTTTTTAAACAGACAAACTTACAACAAGGCAGGTCAAATAAATTAAAAAGAACATTTCAGCAAGGGATTTAGTTTTTTGCTCTTTTTATCCCCCCTTTTAAATGCTGAAAAAGAATATATTTTATTTTATTTTATTTTATTTTATTTTATTTTATTTTATTTTATTTTATTTTATTTTATTTTATTACATAAGAAGTTTAAATGATCCCTTCTGGAAAGGTTGAGCAAAATGCATTTGGGAAGGTAAAATTATTTATCAAATGAAAACTTAATGTGCGAATCATTTCAGTGTCCCCCATAAAAATCTGTATTAGTTTCTTCTCTTTCCACCTGTTTTTCTTTCTTTAGTCTCCAGTCACAGCCATTGTTATAATTGGTAGCTGTCATAATTGTTTAAGTCTTTGTTGAAGGCTGTCATAACTACAGGCTTAAAATTAATTTAAAATAAAATAGTCACAATTGGCAAATATAGCTTTTTCAGCAGTTCTCAACATTAGTGTCTTAATGTATTTAGAATAAAATAAGAGAATAAGTTAGCAAAAACTAATGTGGCATCTGAAGGGCACTGAAAATCTTCCAGTAAGGCAAGGTTTAAATAGCTTTGGTCTAACTCAAAATATTTGAATGTTTTCCTTGATCTGCTCAGATCTGCTTCAGTAGGTAAACTCCAAAGAAAATGTATTCGAAAGAGCTCCATACGTGGAGCTGATGGAGGAGCACTGAGTCTCTGAATCCTGCTAAGAGATGAGCAGGTGTAAAGGTTGGGTATTAAATAACAATATTATTGACACTTAGGTGATCCTAGACAGAGACAGTCAGGCAATAAGATAATTTTTCAGTTAGAAAATTAAGCACCCAATGCTGATATTTTCCAGCTCCGCTCCACAGACCCTGGGGAATCCCTGCATTATTCTCAGGGTCTTAAAATAAAGCAAGTTGTCAGTGGCCATACAATAATCACGCAGTCACGTTTATGATGTTCACTGAAATATGTCTTGGGCTCCACAAACTGAAAAGATTAAATCTCTTGCTGAAGGAAATTTGGATGCCTCTTTGGTTAGGTGATAACTAAGTGCAGTTCAGCTCCCCCTCAATTTTCATTTTGCATGCAGTCGTTAATGGGAGAATGTAAAATTTTGTCCAAAATACAGTTAGGCAACTGTGTCCTATTCTGAGGCTTTCTTACGTTGGTCTTCATTTGTAAAACAGAGATAATAACCTCCAGTGTAAACCTTGGTCTTGTTTGCTTTGAAACAAGAGGTAGACATTCTCTTTGGGTTCAGTGTGGAAGGATCAGGCACTTTTCCTCTCACTCAGCAGCTACAGGAGCAGGTTGTCCTGAGCATTGCCCATCTGCCTGGTAAACAATAACATACAAATTATCACCTAAAGAGAACAACTTTCCAAGACTTTGACCAAATAGCATCATCATTTTTTTTTTTTTTTTGTCATCTATTTTGGTATGTGTAAGTTTTCTTTTTGGTGGCACAATAGTGGAAAAAAAAGATGAAAACAGGGTTCTTGAACAGTGATATGCTCTTAGTAGTCCTCCCCAGATATTACACCATTTGCTTTACATATGAATGACTCTAATCACCTCTGGGATGGCTTCTTAATCCATATTTCTATTTTGCATCAGGAAGGGAAAAAAGTATAAACACAAATCCCAAAGGTGGAGAAAGGCTTATCATTTGAACTAAATAATGAAGGAAGGAGCACTGTGGACAAGGAAGAAATAAAATACACCAAAAAGAATATTAAATCAGAGATGATGACATGATAAAAACATAAAACTTGTACGTTTTATTATTCATCACTTACTGTTATGGAAATGTATGCAGTGGCTCCACTATGATGCATGCAAATCCTCGACCCATTCTTCTGACATTCACCATCTGCATGATTTTCATTAACCTCACATTTTTAGGTCAGCTTCAAGTGCTTCTGTACTCTTATTTAAACTAAAAAAAAAGGAAAAAGAGAGAACGAGAGAGAAGAAAAGCGCGCCTAATGTAATGTAGCAGCATGGTAGCTACTACCATTAAAGCATGCATACAGGAACTGAGATCTGATGTGTGTCCAAGTCTCCTGGTGATATGGTGAGAAGGCATGAAACTGATGCTATGTGTAATCAGTTTGTAATTAATTTCTTTGCTATATTGTCTCCCAGCTCCCTGGTCATGTAGCTGCTTATACTTGGAGGGATGTAGTGGAAAGGTAGCAGGTAAGCACTATCAGTTTCCATCTGCACAATTTTTCTGAATGTCTCTGTTAGAAGGAACAGACCTCCCCTCCACTGCCTTATTTCACAAAGCGGGGAATTTAACCTGACAACTCCAGGCACATTTCCCAGAAGCAGGTTTCATAGACATTTCTGCTGAGGTCTTGGCAACACATTTTTTGGGTTTATTTCTTTCTTTCTTTTTTTTTTTTTTTTTCCTGAATTGAGGCCTTTTGGTATCCGAAATGGTTTAAGCTTATGCTTGTTTTTGAACAGAATTCACATACATGCCCCCATGCCGAAATGGTTTATTGAATCAGTACAATGGAAAGGGGCACTGCATGAAATGAGTCTCAGTACCACAATGATGAACCTCTCGAAAATAATTTATCCTAGGTCTATGATTTTGATTTGTTTCTATGCTAGGCTATGATTCTATGATTTTGTTACTAATCTGTTACTATTGTTCTCAGATAGAAAAACCCACATACCATCATTCTTTCTAGCCTCTATTACACAATGTCACAGCTACTTGTAGAAACACTTGTTAATTTTGACCAGGAACATTCTAAATATATCTTACAGGAGCAAAGGCATTTCCCAATTACTTTTAAAATGCTTATGCTCTTTAGACCCAGTGCATACTACAGCACAGTGGTGAAGCTGTACATGAGACTGCAGTTTCTGAGAAATGTCAAGTCAGTAAAATGGTCAAAGCACTGAAATCCTGCCCTACAGGAGATGTTGAAATTTCAGAAATTTGACCCCACTCTGAATTAGGATGAAAAATCAACATTTTGTAACTCTTCACAAATCTGCATACTGTGATTAACTACACCCTTTTGATGATCCTGTAGGTAACTGAAAGGTTGTATTGATAAAGTCGAAATGGAGTATTTCAGTAATTTCATGAGAAAATGTCTGTATTTTGCACAGATTCCTGCAGATTGCTTGATCTGAGAACTAGAAACTTGTGGCAAACACTAAAATCAGTGCTAAAAAGATTATTTACTTAAAAATGAGATTTTTTTTTGGTAAATTACATGACCATTTTTGTGCTGAAGTGTGAAATACTATTACTGCTAGAAATCTGAGTCGTCCAGAGCGTACCTGAATACTTAAACCCCTTATTATTAATTTATTAATACAGAAATTATATAGGCATTTGTGCCTGTAAGAATGCCTGCAAAAAAACCCATATAGCTGTATTTCTTATCCTTCCCAGCAGTGCTGCTTGAAAAAGAGAGAATGTGGGAGAATTATATCATCAGAAACTGAAAATTACTGTAATGATACAAAGTGGTTCCTAGAAATAAAGCTATGAAGAGGTGTGGCTACCTGCATAATAATCTAGGAGGGAGTCAGAGGTATATCACCATATCCTTTACAATGTGCAAGCTGAAGTGAGTTTTAATTACCCCTCTGCCAGAGTGAAAAAAAGACTGGACAACTACAGTAGAGCCGCAAGGTTCTGGTTTTATGTAATGGTTCATTATGTAGGGATCTGTGTAGCTGCCATAGCTACTAGTAGTTGCTGTGAGTAGGAGAAAACTGTTGCTCAAGACAATGAAGCCCAAGGCAAACCTGCTTTGAATGCTCCTTAGCTTCATTGTTATTTAGCTAAGAACTCATTGAAAATGTATGGCGAGCATGTGGAAGTGGAGGGTTCGTGGCTTATAGTTAAGCATCTGTGGCTGTAAGCCGGGGAAAAGTAAGAGAAGCTAAAGAATGAGGTGGGATAACCTGGGAGGTCCTCCATCGATTGCAGTGTGGATATCTGCTCCACCGTGGTGTTGTTCTCTATGAGCTGCAGGGGAACTACCTGTTTCACCATGGTCTCCTCCACAGGCTGCAGGGGAATCTCTGCTCCGGTGCCTGGAGAACATCCTCCCCTTCCTGCTTCTCTGAGCCTGGAGTCTGCAGGGCTGTTTTTCTTGCATGTACATAAATGTACGTGTATATAATGAGATTGAGACAAGGAAGCTCCACTTTACCATCAACATCTCTCAAAACAACTTTAGGAGCCCCTGAATACCAGCTAATGCCTCAGCCCTTGTGGGAAACATTATATGTAACTTAACATTTAGATCACTGGATGAGTGGAGTGGAAAAATTCTAATTTTCATTTGAAGGGAATATTTGAAGAAATCAAAGAGCCAAAATCCTTTCAAGAGTGCCTCTGGATGTCTACACACATGATTAGCTAATGACTCAGGTTCTACAGAGCAATATATCAAAACAGTCAAAGCACCGCACCACACAATGCATCTATAAGTGGCACAAGCAAGAAAATGATGCAGTTAGCACTGACACAGCCACGCGTTAATACATAGTATAGATCACTAGACCCATTTTAGAAACGAGGAAACTAATCTTTCAAGTACCTTAATGGACCTTGCACTTACTCTCTTTTTCCTTAGTTTCTTCAAAGAGTCAGAACATGGTTCATAAACATAATTGAGGGCCTAAATGGGTACTCAGCACCTACATCCAAAGTGGTTGTTGGTCCTCATAAAACTCTGGGCTGTTTCTGAGTTTCTGGAAGACAACAAGTTCTCTCGCCATAGTTAGGATATTTGCCCAGTTAAAAGCAAACAGGAGCTCCAGTGCTAGCTCCACTGATGACTTGTGCATTTTATTTAATGGCTATTTAACTTTAAATCCATAAATGGATGGTGACTTTTGTCTTGGTCTTGGAGCAAAACTACCTCCAGAAAAGATGTAGGCTTGAGGACCCTGAATGAAAGGATCCACCTCCTTGTAGCACTTCAGATGCTTTGCAGTCCCTAGGAAGTGGTAGAATTTGGAAGTCACACCACTTTGTCTCCTGGTTAGGGTTTAGTAGCTCTTGCCAGTCTTCACAAATCCCAACATTTAGCTGTCTTCACACTTTCACAGAACAGGTGAACTGCTAAGGGTTGCAAATGCCCCTGCAGGGAGCAAGTCCACAGTGCAGTGCAGAAGCAACCTGACTAAAACCGCACTTGAAAGAGTCACTAAAAACCCAAACCAGAAGGCAGGATCCCTGATGTGCCAATGTGCCATTTCTTTGCGTTTTTACTTCTTTTTAAAATAATACATTCTTAATGTCTTTGATTTGCTTTGGGTATAAATAATTAACTTAAGAGGTCTTTTACCTCTAGTTGTTTTCTGATACACAAAATCATTCCAAGTGACAGTCTATCTTTGACAGATTGTTGCAAGAGTAACATTTAGATCACAGGAAATTTTAAAACGCTAAGGACCTGACAATCAAGCACATTCATTTTATAAACTAGGAAATACGTTGTAATGAGAACAGTCTTTCCGAAGGCATGGGAAATTGAGCAAGACAAAAATACTTTTTTTTTTGCCACACACTGTGAGATCAGCTTTGTGCTGTCCTGAGTACAGCTGCAAAGACATGCCTCATCAAGCCGACTCTCTGACAGCCACTCTCAGACTCTCACACTGGCAGTGTAATTGTAAGACAAATGAAATTTGCATAGTAAGGCAAAGCTAGTCCAAGATAGCTATTATGAGCAAAGAATATAAAACTCTTGGTTAAAGCAAAGCAGGTTTTGTGAGTTTTGGAACACAATAGAAATATAACTATGAGGCCATCTGCTCTTTCAGCCTCATACAATGCTGCAGGCCGTTAAATAAATGGAAAGATGTCTCCTGGAAAAGCAAGCTTGTTGAATGGTATAGCAAGGTGTCCTTTGGACTTGGTAATATGGCTGAACTTGCCATTAAGCATCTTGAAGAAAGTATTTGAAGAAAACTGGCAGTGACATCCTAACCTCCTGTATTGCTCCATTGTTTCAGCAATGCTAATGACCCCATTTTTTTCACTGTGTACCTTTAAAAAAAAAAGGTAGGTCAAAGCATATAGTATTTTATAGGAATATTAAATATGCTTACAATCTCCGTTCTAAAATGGGTTGTGACACTCGTGTTTGTTATGTTGGTAAGTGTTGTCAGTCTTGTTGGTTTTATCAGACTAAAGGACAGATCTCCCATTTGTTCATTGACAAAGCCTTTTAGGAACTTGGCTTTTCCCTGGCTCAGTACCAATGAGACTTGTCCAGCTACTTTTAGAATCAAGTGATGTTTTCCAATGGATTGGCTGATTTTGCTTATCTGTGAAACCAAAAAGTGATGTGATCTGCTTACATTTGTCATCAGATTTAAAGAGAAAGCTAAGCCCTTATTTCTTCTGTGGAATCTGTTTTGGGCTCCGGTTTTTGAGGCTTTAGCTTTTTACTCTGAGATTGTTTAAAGAGCAAAACTATCTTTGCATCTGAAGCTGATCCTTGGCAAAGTTTAATGTTGCTTCAATGCCTGTCTAACTTCTGCTGCTACCATAAAAAATGTGCTTGCAGATGGAGATCTTCTGAATTTGTGCTTGAAGCGTCAATAGAAGTTGCTTTGTTATAGACCATAGCTGCTGAAATGTTGGGTCATCAAATACTCTTTGAGTTTTGACAAATTTGCCTTTGACAGCTACTCAAATATGGCTTGTTAGCAAAGGGAAACACAACACAAGAGCATCTTTATATTTGAAGAATTCAGCTAATAGTTGCAAGGGAAGAATTTCCACCTGTCCGCACATGAATGGCATTTTCCCCTGTAGTCTTTTGTGCTGTGTACAGTGAATGCATCAGGGACATTAGCATCCTAGTGAAGAGTTACAGTTAGAGTCTCACTATACAGTATAATATAAATGTTATATATGGTTAAATTTCATTCTACCAGTAGTCTTTATCGCTGTACTGTGCAGCTGAAGGGCAGTAGAGGTACGTGTGAAGGACACTTTGCTGAAAATATGTCATCTACGGTACACAGCCAAATAAATTCCCCAGACATGTGTGTTATATACCTGATAGGATCTCAACACTGTATTCTAATGGAGACTATCAATAAAGATACAATTGATCAAGCTATACCTAATTCTTTATACTTAGGTACTCACTACTCAGTGTAAGACCTTCTTGTGTCATGGGTGTTTTCTTAATCAATTGAATTTATCTTTGCTATGATACACAGAATTGTAACTAATTTTGTAGAATTAGGAAATATTTTGCACATTGGTTATAAATAGGTTAACTTCCATCTGATTTACTGGAAATCTGGAGGAAATAACTGTATGTTCTCTCTCTATATGAAATCTTTATGCCAATATTGATTGAGCAGATGTAAGACTGTAGTTTCTTAGGCTGTCTTTGTCTTTTTCCATTGTCCCATCTCCTAAGAAAAATTACATATAGAAATGCATAAAAGAATTGCGTCCTCCTTTCCTTGTACCTCAGAGAGCCAAAGGTTAAAGATGCAACATGAACCTTAATGCATGATTGGAGGATCAGTCTGCCTGGCATCTCAACACTTAAGGTGCTTCTACTGTGGTCAGCTCTAGTACTGCATCAGGTGTCCTATATTTCTAAAAATGATGGAATGAAAACCCCCACAACAGTAGTAATGGCATTTTAAGGAGAAATGAGTCTCGTGGCTCTGCTCCCTGATACTGACTGTATGAGCAAGGAGCAGGAGAGGATTAGCAGCTTCAGCTTTTGACTGCAGCAAAGCAGAAGTGAGAAACTGAAACAGGTTGTGGCATGAAACTAATGGAGAGTATGTTGGAAGAGTGAAAGCATAGATGAAGACTGGAGAAGTAGAGGGCCAAAGAGCCAAAGTTATACATATGTGGTTGAAATATCATAGTCATGAAGCAGGGCACAAAAATAGGGTCCCAGAGAGCTGCTCTTCCATAGCGGTGTGATGGCTTTTTACTGTTTTCTCCACAATGAATAAAACTAGTGCATGAAAGCTATGACAGATCTAGACAGTGACTTTAGTTTTGATCACTGCTCAGTGAAAATGGGTGGAAATGCAAGAGATTGTTCTATAATGACAATGAGAAATACGGGTGATGACACAGGCTCAGATCTCCTGACTTAAGCAGGGCCAAAGTGATAGGAAGACAGGTGAAGGCCCATGAATAAATATCCTTGAGATACCAGGGGAACAATAACAAGACAGCTACTGGTGATTATCTTTAGGTGTGTATTGAGGTGTTCAGAGCTGTGAATCAGTTGTCAGATATGTGACCATGAATGCAAGTGCTGATAAATTATGCTGTGTGCTATCCCAAAATATGCATAGCAAAACTAAACTATTTCCTGAGTTTGGTTGCACAAAGAAATGTCTACTGATTGATGCATGAACTGTGTATCATGCCTAATAAAAGAAGTGTCTGCTATTCTAAGGAGCATCCGGCTCTTTATGTGCCAAGGATGTCAACCTATCATGCACAACTGATGAGTGGGAAGAGTGTTTTAGTCAGATATCAGAGGACATGATAGAGCAATTTTTAATTAGACCACAACCATTGGGTCATTTACTGTCATCCTTCTCTTTGCGTAGAAGGCAGCAGCAAGGTTGTAATGCCTGCAGCGAACAAGAATATTTGGGATGTAAGACTGAGGTGAGGAGGAAGAAGAGAAATTTCTAGGTGGCCTTGCTGAACGGGGGCTGTACCTTGAGGGTATAGAACAGGGGACAGAATTCCAGCAAAGTTTAAGCATCACAGGCAGGTTTGGTGTACAAACTGGCTGCAAAATGGCAAGGATCCATGTGAGACACTTTGAAATAGAGGCTGGTTGAGCCACAGGTGCGAGAGATAGTTTTGTGTAGGGAAGGAGGGAGGAAAAGCAAGGCTTTTAAGTAGCACCTTATCTCTGTAAACCCAAGCTAAACCTAATCACACTAGTTATCAGAGGAAGTGCACATAGGAAATCAAAGGACAGTACAACGCTGCAAACACCGGTACAGAAGTTAAGGGATGTATTCTCTCAAGGATGAAGCAAATGCCTCTGTTATCACATCTAAACACCTCCATTAAAAAAAAAAAAAGGTAAAAAGGTCCTTGAATTAAGGTCAAAATCCAGAGAAGCTGCTAGTCAAAAACAAGAGCTGAGTGAGATGTAAAAATAGGAAATGACAAAGGAGTCCTATATCTTAAGGGAAAGACAGGTAGTGATGTCCTAACCCAGATGGCTTTCTGGTAGGTAAATGTGAATCCAGATCTAAGGCATATTTGATGACATGCTAAATTTGCTAATTTCCTATGCCCATATCCTCACTGTTTTTAACCAAGGGACCTTAGTGTATCCCTCTGACCAGAAGGATGAAGGTGGGGCATCAGGGAATCTGTCATTCCCACACCTGGAGTTAAGAATAATGTCATCTGGTCGTTGGCTCTAGTTGTTTTTCAGTATTCAGTTTCTCTGGCCCCATCAGGAATGTATAAAGACATATTCAAATGACACCGTGATTTTCAGTGAACAAGGGGGAGACCAGCTACATCAGATCAGGATTATTTTTTTTTTTCCGAATTTGGAATTTGATTAGGAAGAGAGATTGAGAGCAATCCCTGGGTAGTGTGTGCAGAGTATAAGTGAGTTTTGTCCTTTGGGCTTCTAGGCAAGAGGCATATAAAACACATGATGGAATAATGTCCAGATGCAATGCAGGAAGATTATCGCAAATGGAGAAAGAAGACAGGCATATGCATTTTTTTTTGTGTTTGTCTAGCTATATTGGGTGGTTTGTATCTAGGTTTTTGGAAGTGGTATCACCGCTTTCAGAATAAAGAAAGAGAACAGCACCACTGCTGATGGTGCCAGATTTTCCAAGACATTTATACTCCAGACAGATGCCTCCAGCAAGGTGAAGGAACTGTATTATATTGATATAACATTAAGTATACTTTTAAATATAACATTAGCCTTAAGCACAAAGCTATCAGCATGAGAGAAAGCATATTCAGCCATTGAGAGGGTGTCCTTGCCAGCTGGTGGGAAATGACAAGCCTGACTCAGTATCTACTAAGCATTTACTTGTCTTTGATGGATACTATGTACCCCAGCATGTTGGGTAAAAGGTTGTAATTATAAATTACTGCCGTCGTCCCTCACTCCACAGCTCTTTTCCTTTTCATTTGAACATGGCCTTGGGAAGGTACAAACACAGATTTCTTTTCCTCACAAGGAGGACACTCACCATGTTTTTGGGACATGGGGGAAAATTGCAGTGAGAGATTAGGAAGTCTATATTAATGCTTATTGCATTACCAATGGAACTGAGCGTCTCTCTGATCTGTTCCCTGGGGACCACTGCCCACTGAAGTAGCATCTCTAGCCATGGCAAGGCAGGATCTGCCCTGAAGCAAAAAAGGGCCTCTGGGAGAAGGGAGAAGTAGAGATCTCCTAAAAGCTGGCCGTGGCCAAGAAGCAAAAGGACAGAGATGGCTGGGCAGATACAAGAGGCAATCTTCTGGGGAAGAAAGCCTGAAAAAAGACAACCAAAAATGCCTGCCACAGGCTCATCTATATGTGATTGACATCAAAGAAAGAAGTTAGTCACAGTTGCATGAAGTGTCAGCTGAGTCCCACAGAGATGGTCCTGGAGATACAAAGCCCAGATGTTCTCACAGGCCTCCTTTCACGGGTAATCTACAATGCTGATGTTCTCAAAGTGAAAGAGGGAAGTAACCTCTCTGCCCACTCTATGCTTTCTGTAAGGCAGATGCCCAAATATTGTCACAGAGCATTTGTACGAGCCTGATTCTCATTCACCCACAGTTGAGATTAAAGTCAGAGCAAAGAGCAACTGGAAATTTGGCAGAATATGGTATATTTTCAAAGCTAAAAACAAGTCTCTACTTTGACACAAGAATAACAGCATTCCTTGTAGTCCATATCAGTGTCATAGAGAAAGGTAAAGGCACAGATGAGAAGAGGACGTCTGGTGCCTTGAGAAATGAAAAAGAAACAAATTGGACATTGTGCAAAACCACATTTTCTCTGGAATGTGATGGGTGGTGGGAAGAGGTCATAAAAGGAGAGGTAACAGCAAAGGGCAGCAAGATGCTGCTACAGAGCAACAGATCTCCCATTCCTTTAAAAATAATCTGCTGCCTCATCTCCCAGGTTCCATGCCTATCAGGGCTATTTACAGGCTAGAATTTGCAGTGGAGACCCATGATCCAGTACTGCCAGCCTTAACATTAAACTGTGCGACACGGCTCTGAAATGCCTGGTCTCTCTGTAATGCCCCTGAAAGCACTAGATACAAGTGTTGGCCACTGCAGAGTTAAAGTTGCTTTGGCATCTACCCATGCTTTTTGCTAATGAACCATCTGGCTTAGTAAGAGAGGTTATTCAGCCACAAATCAGCAGTTTTCTTGCAGATGTTTGCTATTTGCTGCTTCTTAATTCCCCTTACTCCCAGTTCATCCTTTTGCCTTGCACAGCTCTCACTTTGCCATTTGTCTCAATTCTTTCTGCAGAGGCAGGTTTCATTGCAAATATACCAGTGTCTGGGACTCTCATTATAATTATTTCTTTCTAGGTTCAGAACACCGAGTTTTAGTGTCTTGCAGGTATAGATTTTCTGTCTGAAATGAAGGTATGACACCTTCTGCCGATCCTGCTAGGATACATTTCTTTCCTAGATGTACAGAGCTAAAAGGGATAAATATCACAACCTACTTTCCTCTTCTTTGAATTCAGTTTCAAAGGCTGAGTATTTAGGGTATTAGACAGTCCTTACAACTATCATGACATCATTTTACTACAGAAGAAGACACAGAAAATGTGCTACATTCTACCACACTTTCATAAGTTATGGACAAATAAGTCCAAGGGAAGAAAAAAAAGCGCTTGGAACTGGACATTGTTCTTGGAAGAGGGTAAATCATGGGGATCAGAATCTGGGCCTTCATGTTGGTGTAAAAGAGAAATTATGCAAAGAAGAGATAAGTCTAAAGATCTCCAGGGCATTTTTATAAACTACATCATCCTCCTTCATTTCTCCCCTTTATTTTATCTGAGATGATACCATTCAGTGCATTTTCTTTTAATTACCTCCTGCTTGGCTCCGGAGTTGGCATTCCATTTCCCATGCAATTTACATGAAAATCAACCTTTCACACTGGTGCAAATCCATGTGGGTGGAAATAACGTGATCTGTACATTGCCCAGTAACCAGAGGCTTTTGATAAGACCCTGGAAGACATTCAGTAAAAACGAATTTCCCATGCTTTCTGTAATAGTAGATCCTTTCCTAAAGCTGTTCTCCTGCAAGATGTTGCTATATTAAGACAGCATGGATTTCACGATTTTATGAAATGTTACCCATGCTCCTAGAAAATTTTTATCTGAAACAAAAATAATAATAATTAAAAAACGCCAAACCTGTTAGGAAAGCAGGAAAATGTGAAAGAAAACCTAGAGCTTTAATCAATATCTGTGTGGGAGACAACAATGTCTGCAGCAGGTAGCAGCTTCCTGAGGGATTGCTCTTACCTATTTGCTTTCTCCCTGTGAGTAGCGAGTTTAATGGATAGGGTCCCTCCAGGTGGGCAATCACAAAACTATCATTTTTATTTTCCTGACAGAAAATTGCATCTCTTTTTCCTAGCAGAAAATGACATTTCCCCTAGAAAATTCTGATGCTTTTGCATAAGTGGTTTTCCTTGTCAGAGAATGTCTCTGAAGCAACATTTCCCACTGGTTTTAACAATCTAAGCAAATTCTTGAGCAAATTCTTCTTCTCTACTCATTTATTTTTAGTTAGCATGCTGCTCTGGCAGCACAGTCTCTCTCCAGGTGTCATGGGGAACAGGTGGAGACCATAGTTCCTCTGTTTTCAGTGCTACCAGATTGTTCTGAGCATGAGAGAGATGATTTATAGATGCTTTTGGTCTCACTTCAGGAAGTTTTCCAACAATTCATTGGTCAGAATAAACCCTTTCTCTGCTCAGAGTAGTGGCTGAAGGTGCGGAGCTTGTAGTGGTCTGGCCTTCATTTCGACAGGTGCAATCACCTGTTCTTACTGGCACAAGAAGAACTCAGCTAAAAAAAATCAAGATTATTGTGTTTCATGCCACAACTACAAGAGCCTTGGACCTCTCTTCCTTAGACTGTGTCCTGTCCAGATAGCATAGTCCATCCATGTTCTCTGAAATGCTCTACATCTCGTTAACAGCTTTCCTCCCTTAAAGTGTGGGTATCAGCAGCATTTACCCAGGCATTTAAGGATCCGTTTTACTTAGTTATATTGGACATTTCAGAGATATGTATTTCTGGACATCTTTTTTACAGAGAGAGCTGTTAAGAGGAGATTCCTTTCCCTCTCACAGTGCTGCAGCCATGCGAACACCAGCGGCGCTGAACCATGTGCTGGCCACTGCTCCTCATCGTTCTCAGGGAGACTACTTCATCCTCTGAGCAGGCGTTGGTGGTTGCTCATAATCCTTCTTTTGCAATGTGAGGGAAGCTTTGAAAAAACCTGAAAACTACAGTGAAACAATGCATGTTTATACCACTGAAAATGATGGAAGCCATAGCTATCACTAGAATCTTAAATTATACTCTGTTCCCAGAGAAGCCCTCAGAATTTTTATTCTAAGTTCCCAGTTATAAAACACAACAAAATTGAATGTGGATGTCAGTGAGGAACAGCACCAATGTCCTAACTTTGATATTATTTACTTTTCACAATTAAGTTTATATCAGACTCCTGGTATTTCTTAAGTAGATGTTTATATTCTTATGCACAGGTTTTATATTTAATAGGCCTATGCTCAATGGACCTTGAAATTAATTAAAGAACATCATTCATCTAAATTATTTCAGACAAGCTCTTTTGCTACTTACTGTCTTTGAATCTTTAAATCTTATCCTTTTGTCAAGACAAGTTGTTGTGAAGTCTGAATTCATTAATAAGGAAGATCCTTGTAACCATCTGTGAACTACTCGGGGGCAAGTATTTCACTGACCTCTAGAAAATCTTAACAGTGTGATGCTTTGGGGTACACAGATGTTTCCAATGCCCTGTCAGACAATCCCATCAGATCTCAGGTGACAGGTGACCCCAATTGCTTTCACTAATTGAATTGCACTTGGATTTCCCCTGGGTTTGTCAGGGGAAGCGTCTCTGATAAGGATTCATGAGAAGAATAAACTTCACTTGCTGGTATCAGCTGTTCTGCTAAGAGAGAGAGAGAGAGAGAAAGAGGAATTTCCTGAACCTGGAGCTAGGCAATGGAAACACAAGCGTTATTACTTATGACCCTGATTACAGTGATGGATGGTACCATACAGAATGTTTTCTCCTGTACTCTAACTGAAATCCAAACCGGACCTCCTTCTGCCTGGAGATTAGTCTTTCTTTGGACATTGGAAGCCCTCTTTTTCTCTATGCATAGCACACCTACCCTGTCTGATGAGAGGGGCTGGGTGTACTCTGTTAAAAATATTCAGACAAGTGTCACCTTCTGGATTGTTAAACGAGAGTTCACAGAAGGGCTTCTAGGGTTTTATCCATATTCATGAATTTTAGCTGAAAACAGAAAACAGCCAGTCAGGCTGTTCTGTGCTAGGAGTATTGTCATCAGGAATGCTGCTACATACTCAATGAGCTACTTGTGGCTGCTATGAAACCAGAGGACAGACTTGCATCGTCTAACTTTGGTTTCTGGGGCATTCATTTTAGGAATACAGTCATCCTTTTCTAATCGCAATTGGAGAGAGACACTCACAAAGGCTGATTCTGCACCACTTTCTAATCACTGCCTGTGGCAGCAGCTTAATGTTACCAGAATCCTAATTAAATTTAAAGTGAACCTAGACTGAACCTGGTCTGCATCTGAAACAGTGGTGAGGAATGAAGCTGGCTTGCCAAGCATCTCCAGACTGGCAAATGCAAATACAGACTTAATATCTTCTAGTTTCCAAGAAAGCAAAACTAGCTGCATCAGGAGCATTAGTTACTCGGAACACATCCACAGTTCTCCTGCAACACTAGGTTTAAATCATGACACCATTACTGAGTCCCTAAGACATCCATACAGTAGGTCTCAAATCCTTTTTCTCACCACAGATTTCAGCTTTTCATGACTTATGTTCCTCAGAAGTTACGAGACACTATTAAAAGGCAATTTCAGTGGAGAGTGAGCTTTCCAACTAACTGACTCAGGATTGTGGACATTAAAATGGAGTCTTTTGGTGACACTTCCAAAGAAGGTGAGGTAAGATTCACTTTTGTGTTGGCTTTCCTATAGTTGCAACCCCATCAACAATATCTGAGAAAAAGGAATCGGAGACGGATTCAATATCAATTTTTTTCAAGGCAAAAAGTATCACAGATAAAAACTGGTATTCAAGTACTCTGCTATTTAGTATAACGTGGAGTTAAAGATTTTTAGATCTTTAGCAGATCTCAAAGCAGTTTCCTCGTATGCACTGAGTAAAATATGTGTTTAACTGTTATGCTTAACATTGTTTTCATGCACTTTTCATTTTTCTTTGACTACTCTGTCACATCTACCTCCTGCTATTGCAATTATGTTCTGCTACAGGCTGAGGAGACAAAAGTTTACTGATGACTGAACATTAGTAATACAGATGTAACGTCCTTTGTCTCTATGGATTAGGTAGTGAAACTGGAAACATATTTGCTGTTGCTCACATTTTGTCAAAAACCAAAGGCAACTGCAAATACTATTTATAGGCAAATAATCGATGCTCTTCAAAAACAGTTCCTTTATATTCTTTGGTCGCATTCCTGCTTTTTGGAAACAGAGATAACTGCCAAAAGTGTCTTCCACCGTTGCACTTAGTTTCTTCTCCTAGGTAAATAAGTTCTTGTACAAGAATGCGGTACAACCAAGATCTGTCATTTAGAAAAATCCAATGCCTGTTGTTGCTGAATTTGTCATTTCTCCCAGTTTGCCAAGTCAGACAAACTGTATAAATGTTCGTCCTCATGTACAGTTTGATCAGGCAGGTGGACCTATTGCTTCAGCTGCTGATGGCAAGGTTTAGGCAGCTCTGTGAGGTGGTGGATGTGTCTGTTCAGGCTTCTCCCACAGAAAGTGCAGGCTGCACTGCCTACGCCTAGCTCCGTTATTAAAAACAGACTCGCCACTTCTGTGCACTCAGACCTGCCTTCTTGCTGACATTAGGTGGTCTACATCTGCTCTCGGGACTTTGTTTGACATACTTCAGCTAAGTTTGTAGTAAATAGAAATGATAAAAATCCGAACCAGAAAGACTCTACCTTATTTGGTTGTTTTGTACTTGGTTTCTAGGAGAGGTTTGCGTCTGCTTACAATGAAACATCCACCAAACTGCCCCAGTTTCCCTTTTACGTTACTGAAAAAAACACATACAGTCTGAGGAACCACGCAAGCATGTTTTAACATTTAACCAACATGCAGATGACTAGATAGCAATAGATGGCATTTCTCAAGGACCTTGAAGTACAGTTTAACCACTGTATGTAATGACAAATAGAGTCTCAGAGAGGAAAAATCACAAGCAGAGTAAATGGAAGAAGCCTGGCTTGCCTCACAAACACACAAACACACAGATAGATACGCATACGTACATATAACCAAACTTGAATTTTGAATTCACTCTCCTTAGATCATGCAGGGTATGAAATTTATCTTGGTCCTGCTGAATACACATATTTTTGTTTACTTCTTCTTTGCATGATGCTTATCTTTTAATGCTATAAATATTTATTTTATAGTTCCTAGTTTATCAACTGGATTCTCAGAAGAGGTTGAAAACTGTTTACTGCATGACTGGGAACTGTTTTCTGCATTATTTCTTGTGATTCTCTTTGAGATTTTAGGAAAATAAATATGTTTGAAGGAACCTGAGTGTTCTTGCACTGTCCCATAGATATCAGATTGACTTGTAGAGAAACATTGTGCATTTTAAAAATTTCTTCACTAGCAATATTTGATTTTTAAGGATTGCAGAAAATGGGATCAATGAAAGACCTGTTTAGAATGTGCTGGGAAGTTGGAGAGTCAAAACTGCCAAGACCTGGAAATTTTGAGATGCAGAAATCAGAGGTTTTCATCGCTAGAAAAAGTGGCACTTATTCTCATAGGAATCTGTCCTTTTTGTCTGGCAAATATTTTCAGTGAAAATAATATACTGAAGAGAAACCTTGTATGCTTCTGAGCACAATGCACAATTACAATGCTCAGGGAGAACAGAGCTGCTAATGCTGTGAATAACTGCTTTGAATTTCATTTCAAGGTACAAATGAGAACGCAGCCTTTTCTGAGACACAGAAGATGCATGGAAGTTCAACCTTTTTATTCCCCTTTGTCATACTGAAAGTCATTGCAGAGGGGAGAGTCAATGTTAGGGGTAATTTTACATATTTCGTTACATCAGCCCAACAGCTTGGAATTATGCAACCTTTCAGATTTGGGACTGGAGTTCAGATGGGACTTTATGAAGAAACTCCCCTCTAAACTCATCTTTAATGCCATCTGTCAACCCAGTGCCACGTGCTTAAGATCAGCTTTAGGCATTCAAATAACCTCAAAGAACACATTTCTTTTCACAAGATTAAACACCTTAATGAGAGATAAGACAAAGTATATTCCGGATTTTCCTCTTGGAAGTGCGTTCCCCGCATTTGTCCATGCCTTTTTTTAAATGATTACATGCAATGTTGGGGTCCTGCTTTGTGGCTGAAGGTTTGCTGGAGAGTCTTTGGGGATCCCATCTCTCTCTTTTATTCTATGGTCTTTCTGTTAGACAGCCTTCCTGACAGACAACCCCACCTGCTCTTTTACCAACCTAATCTTTCCATGTCTTTTCTGCCTTTGTGCTTTATATTATCCCAATATATTTTGGACTCTCTTCTTTAAATGTCCTTACATCTCTCTAATCCAAGTTGTTTGATTCTTTAAGATTTTATCTCATATTTCATGCTTTCCCATCCTTTGCATTGCTGGACTTTGCATCCAGTCCAGTTGTCTTTACAATTCTGGTTTCCAAAACCATGTCAATAAAACCACCTACCTGCAAAGTTTTCAGGAAATCCATGCCAAAAATCATCTCTACTGAAGGACTAAGTACAAGATTTAGTAAGGTGCTGTGGACCTGCTGACATTTTTCCCATTATTAGCCAGTAATGTTAATTCTTGTGAATGAATTAGAGACCACATGCATTTCAAAATAATTTTTTATTCTCAAGGAGTGACAGTCTGATAAAACCCTTAGAATTAATTAGTTTACATATAGCTGATGAACCATTTTGTGTCTTGAATACCTTGTTTAAATATACCAACCTCACTAGACCTAGTAAGACAGAAGTAAGATATGCAACAATTCCTACCAGTAAAGGCTATGGGACAGTGAGCAGCAACCTTTCCCTTTGGGTGGCTCTATTTCTTTATCAGCTAGGTTAGATATACAGTCAAGAATAAAACAGTAAGGAACAGCTGAAAGCTACATGTGAAATCTATTGAGAAGATGTGTAGATCAATTTGAGAAGATTTAGGTCAGTTCAGGCTTTAAGAATAAACATTTAAAGATGAAGAGTAATGTCTTCAAGCGGAGTAACTCATGCATTTTCATTGGGTTAAGTGCAAATATGGAAATATACACCAGAGTAGATCTGACCCGCAGCATTACCCAGAGCATTTTCCTTATTCACAGAATGCCCTCTAAAGGACGAATGTAATACGTAATCTTATTTGATAATATACATTCATGTCTCAGAAGATGCTGGGGAATTATTAGCCTTTGACAGACTTCCTTTTGGCTTTAGCAATTAGCAGAAATGAAACTCGTTAAGATTAAATTTATCCTTTGGACCATGCATAGTTTTAAGAATTTTTCCATAACCCCATAAAGCAATGAAAGAAGCCAAGCATTGAATTTTAAATAATTGTGTGATGATTTAGCCAGCTCCTATTGAAGCTGTTCAGACTATGAAAATGACCTATGTGAAAATGAAACTCTTGGCATTAGAGCTCCTTTGAAAAGTGTGCCCTCCTTCCCCAGCATCTGAAAATAACATATGAGCACAGGGAATTGATGAAGGTGGAGAGGGGGAGCAGGGTTTGTGGCGTTGTTTAAATTATTGCCCACATATGTTTTAAGTTAGACTGAAAGTATCCTCAGCATGAAGAAAATAGCATTTTTTTTAGTGTTGGGAAGGTGAAATTGCTGTATAATGCAGTGCTGAAGCCTTTCAGAGGAATGGCAGGGGTCTGTGCCTTATTAACCAAGCTTATTGATGCAGGTAAATGAAATGAAAGTCAGTAAATTGCTGATGAAATGGAATTCAGTGGATTGTTTAGTCCATTCCATGCTGGATTGGTCTCTACCATACATTACCCTCCACCCTGCCCAGCTCAGTTTTAAGTAATGGGACTCCTGACACTTTTCTTGTTACATTTATGAAAGTAATGGGTCCCTCTTTCTGTTCACTTGACAGGCTAAAACATATTTAAGTGGAAAAAACAGTCCTGATGGTAGACCAGTATTTTTCTGAATTGCACATAGAGTTCATTAAAGCAGCAGCTGCTGGTGAAAGTTTATTAATGTGTAAAGGTACCTGCAGATTGGTCTGGATCCCCGATGGAAGCTGAGCAGAAGTAGCCACTGTGGGAAGAATTTGATGAAGCTGCAGCTTGTCATGATTACTGCATTGGATGTAGAAGGCATAGGAAAATAGTCATTCTTACTCATCAAAAAATACGTTATTTCCATCGCACAGCAGGAAGAAACTTGGAAAAAATGAAGCAGAACTGCAGATCTGTATTGGAAATTATTATCTAAAGTCAACCGAGTCTAGGAAATCCTTGTGGAAAAATCCACTGAATACAGTAATGGGTGTAAAGGTGTATATGCTGTAGGATTTTATAGGTTGATTAAAGATCAGAGGTAGAGTTTTCTATTCCATAAAAATATCTTGAGTAAGTAATCAAGAGGCTGTTGAATAGTAACAGATCTTTCAAAAATCTCTTTGAATGGCTGGGCAGGGCAGGGCTATGGGAGCTGGAGCTTGGTCCTGCTGCAGCGTCACTGGGGCAGGGGCTGATGGTTTGTCAGCTGCCACTCGCACCAGGTTGAGTGGGCCACATGGGCTGTACATACTCTAAACACCACAGCCCTGAACTGGAATGAATCCGGCTTCACCTCAACAAGAAAAGTAACGACGGGGAGGTTGTAGCAGTCAGATCTCTTTAAATCGTGGGTTGGTGAATAACCACAAAATGGGGCCCCGACCCGCTGGTAGCTGCATAAAATCAGAAATAAAGGTCTAGATGCATCACTGCTTTGGAGAGTGATGACAAAGTTTAGGATGCACATTTGTCCTAGGGAAGTCTAACCACTCACTGAGACATGGGAAGGGATTGGAACGATGGGGTGACTGCAACCGTCTCAGATAAGCTCCTACTTACAGAAGGTATAAAGTATTTAAAATGCCTCTGCCTAATTATTATTTCTATGAGTGGCTATCAAAGCCTAAGTAGCACAGGTGACAGGCTTTTAAGCATGAACTAATGAGCTACCTAGAGACATATTCTCCTCTCCTGGAGTAGATTTGGAACATTTTTGTTTCAATCCAGCCAGCAAAGCCTTGACTGGTGCTGTAACATCTGGAGGACTATGTAAATTCTTAAATGCTGTGGGATGGGGCCAGAGCATGAAGAACCTTATCTGAAGAAACCTTTTTTGCAGCTCAAAAGGCATTTGAGGTTTACACAGTCTGGGCACTGAGTCACCAGTGCAGGCTGGATTTCATCCACAGAGTGAGATAGAAAGCTCAGCACAATCCACCAGTAATTCCCCAGCTCTTGCAATGCAGCCTGACATCAGAACCCCCCTGGCCAGGACCATTCCCAGCACTGTCAGCCTCGTCAGCCCTTCCCCTGTGCTGAGAAAGGCTTGCTGAGTCAGCTTGTCGGAAGCCCAGTTAGTCAAATAAAGCCATTCCTCCTTTTCTGCATCCATCTTTTCTGTCTGGGATTCCCAGCACTGGGATCTTTCCCTGCCAGAGGTGGGAAGGACGGGGTGTGTGAGCAAGTACTGCCTGCCAGTGGGACATGACAAAGCCTGTTTGTCCTGAAGCCAAGCAATCAAAGAGCTTAGGAGAGTACATCATCCGCTGCCTCAGCTCGGGAAGAGCCAGGGAGATGATGGGAGATTTAGACATTGACACAAAGAAGGCCAGGGAATTTGGGTTAGCATTTTTCTAATTAATCTTTTTATGACTTTTTTCCAGTTCAGAGTAAATCTATTTAAGGTTCCCTGCTGGTTTCAAAGAAGGAAAGAAAAAGGTTTTTAATTAGAGCTGTACAGTTCATGTACCTAATGAATCAATAGTAATTGAATACAGGGGAAGCTTCTTCAAAGCACACCCATGAAGTATAGTAAATCCTTCCTTTAACAGGTTTAGTTACATGGCAAGTGATCTTTTAAGAGGATTCTCCATCATATATTGGCCTGAATGTATGTTTTTTTCATGTATTCTCTTGACTTCATCCAGGTACTAAGTGTGTCCTGGGTGTCCAATGGTATTAATTGTAGCTGTCTTTGAAGATGTGTGTATTAGACACAGTCACAGACATACTTGTCAATTAATACACTCTTAAAACTCTTGATATTTTCTGTATGTAGTTTTAGGAAGTGTTGCTAAATGGGTTATCCCTACAGACTACTGAAAATGGCCCATAAATTTTCACTTAATTTATTTTAATTGCTACTTTAATTTAAAAGTTAAGGCTACAAAATACCTTAAATTAACAGATCGGAAAAAACAAATTCAGGCCATCAGAAGGAGAGGCTTTCCTGAATAAGTGATGCCTTAATATTATGTCAAACACACTTCCTTAGGGAAAAAATTGAGATTCATAAAGGAACACACTTCTTCAGATCAAGAAATCATTGTACAGTACACAGTTTTTGGAGAAGACCTTTCCCTAAGGAAATGCCCCACAGCTGCTCCTTCAAAGAAAAGTCTTTAGGTATGGATGCAGACCTGGACCTTCAGAACTTGTCGACACGCTTTTTGAGGACATTTTGAGAATATTTGAGGACATAACCATGCCAGGCTTAGGACACAATAGTTAAATTAATACCACCTCACCGACGAGGGCAACTTCTCAGTCTCACACAAAGGTGCCTTTTTAGTCTCTAGCCCAATTTGGTATGGGCACAGATATAATCTGTATTGGCTTAGCTGTCTTTATCCTACTGTGCCTTCATCTGCACTAGCAGCTTGCAATGAGGTACCTGCACGGTTCACAGGGCAAAGCACTTGAGCAGATCTGTGCCAGTCCTGCTCAGTCCCCCTCCTGCGGCAGCACATGTCAGCTAGGACAGCAGGGACTGTGCAGGAAGAGCTCAGCAGATAATGAAATATTGCTTTGAGTTCTCCAGTAATTCAGTTTGCTCAAGAATTTCACTGGCGCCCAAAGGATTTCTGCCTTGTGCAAACGAAAGGGGTTGTTCTGTCTTGTTTTGGGGTTTTATGTGGGATCTTTTTGTTATAGATGAAGATAAATAAACCTTTCAACTGAAAAGCTAAGACACTTTGACTGTAACAGAGGGAATGAAACTCACATGCACACACACCAAAACTGCGTGTGCTTTAGATGTTTGCACCTTCAGGTAATTCATCCACTGTGCAAAGGTTCAGCTGTCACCACACAGGATAAAATTCCTCATCTTGGGAAAAGCCAAGCACAAAGGCATTTGCCTCAAAAAGGACTGCTTTGTAAGACCTAAATCACTACAGGAAAATCTAAGATTTCATTTTCTAAAAGCTCTCCAGCCTTCATTTTTATGAAGAAAATGAAATCTGAAGGCATGCCAAGACTGTAAAGCTAAAAGGCAGATATATGATACATATATATAATGTATTGCAATTATATAACATAATACATATGTTTTATATAGTAGAATATATTGAGCATATATAATCTCATGATATTCTGAGGATATTCAGTGCTGTGCTGATTCAGGAACATTCATAGCTATAAACATTGAAAAAGTTTTCCTTAAAAAAAATGAAAGTGCTACAAAGCAAGTTTTTGGACCAAGTAATTGAAAACCTGAAATTAAAATGCAAGCTTTTTTAGTTAAGCTGCTCCCATAAAAATTCTGATGTATTGGCTAGCTAAGATCTGTATTATGTCCTATCCAGCCTCAATGTTGTTTTAATCCTTTTTGGTTTGGTTTGGTTTGGTTTTTTTTTTCATTTTCAAGAACTCTCTAGAGCTCATCATCTACTGTCATATATTATGTACTAAAATTCATAAAATTCAACAGCTTTGTACTAAATTTAGGAAACATTTAGACAATTTAACTGTCAGAAGGGTCTCAATAAGAAATCTAGAAAAGCTTAATACATCAATGTGAAAAAGCGGGAGCTCAGCTGTGTTCATTTGACCTTGTTTTATTATTACCAGAGAATGCTGGTGCCTGGAGCTCCTGAATGTCCTTCTAAAGGTAACTCCTGGCAAGTGATGAGGAGCAGCTAAGCAATTCAAAAGCATAATTAACTTTTGGATGCTCTTTTCTGACATGATAACCTAAGGTTATAATGTGTTCTTTAGGTGATACTAGTGTTCCCAAATTGCATTTTGGCTGGAAGGATCTGTGCTGCAAGGAGCTGTATCAGAAGGCATTTTCCAAGTTTCCTTTCTAATTGTAGAATTTTTTTTATCTATTAGTAGTAGGATAAATGTAGTGGGAATTCCTTGCTCTGCTGATGAAAAAACTCCTCCTCACTGAGTTTGTTTGTCCCAGTGGGTTTATCTCTGAAAAAATTGATGAAATTGTTTATAAGTGGATATAATAATGCTTACATGCCTCAAAAGAACATTATGTGGCATAAACAGCTGATTAATTGACTTTTGTGCTATGCACAATTTTCTATTCATTCTTAGATTTCATATGTGTGTGTCAAAAATCAGATCGATGGATAAATGTGAAGTGATTCATACAGGGAAAAATAATTTTAACTTCACATACATACAAAATGTTGTGTTCTGAGAGACCATTACAACTCAGGAGTGAGACCTTGGGGAGATTATAGATAGTACCATGAAATTGTCATCTTAGTGTTCAGCAGCTGTCCGAAAAGCAAATAGATATTCAGAAATATTAGGAAAGTTACAGAGGAGAAAACAGAAGACATCATTATGACAGCAAATACATTCATGGTTTGCCCACACCTTGACAGCTGTGTGCAGTTCTGGTCCTCCCATCTCAAAAGGTATGTCCTTAAAGTGGAAAAGGTTCAGAGAATGGCGACAAGGACGATTCAGAGGTATGGAATAACTTCTGTATGAGGAAAGCCAAGGTACATCTACCAGTTTTAGTTCAGATCAGGTGTCTTTTTATGAAACAAATCTTCAAATCATCCTCACTTACACAGGGCAGTCTTGGAGCACCTGAACTGAATTCCTTTTGCATGAAACAAAACCTGGTCATGTCCTGGAACATACCTACTGCAATCCACCTGCTAATGGGTGTACAATCTGCAGGACCAATTTTATGCTAATCGGAAGAAAAAGCCTCCTGAGGATGCTGGGGACTCTGCATCAATAGTTTTGTTTCACAAATGCACTCCTATTACCTACTCTATAATGTAAGCATGGCTGAGGTAGACTAGAACACCTCTACCTGAAAAAGGGATGATTTATTGGAGATATGAGAGAGGACAACACAATTCTGAGTGGCATGGAGAGGAATTATAGGGATCAACTGATTATTGTATTTTTAGATGCAGATCCCACAGAATTAGGTATGGTGCTGATTTGGATGAGATTCAAAACAAAGAAAAGGATGTGGTTCTTCATGTGACCTGCAGTGGACCTTGCCAAAGGATGTTGTGTATAGATGAAGGTAAACCGGACAAGTATTTGGAAGAGAGATCTGACTTTTACTAAGTGGGTTACTAATTGTGTCAGGATCAGGAAATCTCCTTGACTGAAAGTTGTTAGATCACATACGCTCCCTTTTCTTTCTCTTCCCTACATGTCCACTTGTGACCACTGCTGGAGACAGACCATTGACCAGGGTAGGCCTTTGCTCTGAGCTGGTGTTATCTTCTTTCTTGTGTTCTGTTATATTCCTATACACATTTTTTTTTTTGAAGTGCTGTAAAAATGATCTTTGAATAGATAGTTAGACTTGAATTTTACCTTTGTGGATGGTGCTGGTGATTTCCACACTGGAAATGTTTCTCAGAAGCTTGTACATGTTAAATTAAAGTGTGTTTTTCTAAAGAAGTTTTAAATGAGTCATTTAGATGGTTTTCAGCATCACAGGCTACCTAGACTCTAAATGACTGCGACAATAAAGGGTATTCATTTGAAGCAGCCACAATTTCCTGTTGATATTTTATGTTCATTTTCATTTAAGCGTTATCATTGCAACACTGCATGATTTCATGGGTGTATAGAAAAGCCGTACGTGTTAAATGTGCAGTTGGAAAGAAGGAGCGGAGATAGCTAAGAGAGACCCGAAGTCGTCTTAGTCTCAGTGTTTATGTCATTTATGGCAAAAAGAACATTTTTTTCTTATATATATGAATGCCTGTGTGGAGTAGTGAAATAAATCCACCTTTGGGTTGAACAGGACAATTTTTAACAATAAACAGCAGCACTATATTTGACATTTATGAAACAAGGAATGCGACATCTGATTGCAATGGTAGAAGATTTGAAACATTCTCCTTAGAGAGGTGGTATAGATAGGTGATGCTGTGCCAAAGCCATAAGGTTTGTCAAACTCTGAGTCAAATAAAGAGCAATTGGTTTAGAGTGATGAATTAAAGCTCTGTGCTTTGGGAGAAAAAGGAGCTTGCTTGATCTAATAGTCAGAAATGCTCAGAACCACCCCCGCCCCCCCCCCTTTTTTTTATTTCACCCAGAGTGCAATACTTCCAGTTACACCATTCTCCCAACTGCTCTTCTTGGGGGAGTTGTTGGTTATGGAGGGGCAGCTGTTTCCAGTGTTGCATGCCTGTCCTTACCACGCTCCTTTGGAGATGGCAGGGGACAGGGTCTCCTGGCTGGCCTTGGGTGCGAAGTGTGGTTAGATCACAGCCTGGGATGGCACAGCTGCAGGGAATACTTTTTATTACAGCTGAATGACTAAACTAACCAATAACGGTAAATATTTAATGAGAGTCAGCCAAGCCTTATGAGTCAACACTTCACAGTATTACAAGATGCATTTTCTTAACAGTTGAGGACCTTGAATTCTTGTAACTGTACTCTGCTGGTGATGATCTCAGACTATGGGATGGCAAGATGTGACTCTGTAGCTCTGTCAGGGACCAGGTCATTTTGGTGCCGGGCAGTGCTCTGGCTCCCAACTGCTCGTGTGGTTTGAACTGTGCTTAACTGGAGAGCAAAGCACCACAAGAAATGGAAAGGTTGCCAAAAAGGAACATACCTCCACTCTGGCCTCTGGCTTAGTACACTGAAAAGACTTGCCATTTAAGAGATACGTAATCATTAAGAGATATGTAATACGCTTTTTAAAGATAGATGGTCTGTAACTTATTTTTAGGTACAATTTAACATATAGTGGGAAAAACTTTTATATAGATAATGGTTATCAGCACCATGCAGTTGTCTGTTTTAAAACTTGCAGAGGGGAGAGAGACTCACAGAACCTTCTGGGGGTGATTTAGAGAGAGCTGAGGCTCAAGAGGTTGGTATATTCCTGCTGTTCAAGTTATCTTTTGATTGTGATAAGAATGACTTCATCACCAGCATCCTGCTCATGTAGCTGTAAATACTTGCTTTGCTCTAGGAAAAAAACTGTGCCAGAGTTATTATCAATGCACATGATACCATGCACCAGGTGTTTTCAGTATGAAAAATGTCTTCACAATAGCTCAGTAGGAACATAATTTCAGAGGTTATTTTGTTTGTTCTCATTGTACCTTGTGTGTATGCAGGAGGGAGTGCACACACACTTTAATGTTGGCAACTAGAAATGAGAAAACTGCTAAAACACAAGAAATGCCATGGTACGGCACCTGTGGAAAGACAATTAAGGAGAAATCAAGATTAGGAAACATATTTCCATTTCCCCCAGAAATTTTTAAATTGAGAGATGATATAAAATGAAGAACCTAACCTTTGACTCCATTTTTGTTCAGAGGTTTGATTTGCATTTGACTTTCCCTTCTAATATGACAAAGATTTTCATTTGATCATGGGATGTTTCTTTCCCTGAAGGTAGAGGAAAGGGTTAGAGCTCTACCAATATATCACCGATTCCTCCTCTCAAAGGCTGGGGTAATGTATGGGAAGGTCTATAAGCACAGCATTTTTGTATTTTAATCCTCTTCCATTAAATTCTAATGACCGGTTGCTAAACGATGTCATGCATTTCCTGCTCCTTTTATGGGGAGCTGTTTTATAAAGCAGCAGCTTGGAAGCGTGCAGGAAGCAGTCATCTCTGGAATTGATTGCATTTCTGATAGAGCACTTTTGTACTGTATCCCTGGAGAAATTCTGCAGGTCATAATGGCTTATGTTCTCCTTGTAGCTGCAGCATAATAATTCACAGAAGTAGAATAAAGACGGAAACAAGATCTACCGTCTTTAAACATCTTACTAGATTCAGTTCACTCAGCTTCCTTTTTTTTTATTTATTTAAAGAAAGCAGATCATTATTATTAGTGAAGGGGAGTGAAGGGCTATATACAATGCAATGAAAACCTCTGGCTCTGAAATAGCTGATGCTTATAAATTGGTTGGGAGTATGATCCACAAGAAACATGTCCAATTTGATCAAGTGATGTGGAAAGGGCAGTTGAACAAAAGCAATATTTGCATACACTGGGATGGCAGTAATGATCTTGTCCCTTCTGTCAGTCACACGGATTCATTAGAAATGGGTGTCAGCCATTAAGCTTTGATTTTCAGCACAGATAAGTAATGAACAAGCAAATAAAGGAAACAAAGGCTGGCCACACTGCAGAGCATCTGATTATGCTGAGGCACTGGCTGCCACTTTCTTGGCTGGCTGTTCAGCATACGGGGATGCTTCCCTTTATTTCTGTTTCCATAACTCTGTCCTCAGTCAAATAGTGGTAAGAAATGTGTGGGTCTTACACGCAACTTCCCTGGAAAATTGCTTTCCTTGGTTCCTGATAGAAATCAACAAGACAGTCTCCTGAGTGAATTCTTCCCGATGCGCCAGATTTAGTGAGTGCCCGGGTGTGCAGAAAGCATGTAGGAAAAAGCTTTTGAGGCTTATAAAACACACAACATTTGCTGTGATTTCTTTTTTCCCATTTGCAAGTGTGGTGGTCCAGAAGAACATATAAAAATAGAGATGATTTTTACTCTTTCTTTCTGCAGATGCCTGGAATTTTAGCATGGGAATAAAGGCCTGTGCCAAATAATAATTGGCAGTGGACGTCAATCATTCTGCTAATATCAGGCTGTCACAAGGAATGTTTTATGACTGGACTGGCATTAGCCTGAGCAGATTTCTCATGACACTCACACAGTCGCTCAGGCCAGTTTTTCTTTAATGCTCTGGTAATTTGGATGTTCACTGAACTGCCTTGGCACCAAAATTGCAGGTGGGACAAGAAAATGTTCTGCTGTGACCAGGGAAGGGCAAGGATACTTAAAATATACTGGTAAATGTACCTCTGGCTCCCACTATAACTTTAGGAAGGTCACATGATTTCTCATTAGTTCAACTTGTCCATTTATGAAATGATGATAATACGACGTCACCGAGTGCAACAGAGGTTAACAGATAAATATTTGCAAGGCATTTGGAGATTTCACATAAAAGGTTTTGCAATGCCAATGCCTGAGAAGACTGCAAAGCCTTGCCGGTAAAGTCCATAGTGGTCACCCTGAGATGAGATTCCTTTTGAAAACTCTGAGAGAGAAAGCAGTGGAGAAGGGGGCCTCAGGCTATGAAAGGTGAAACAATGTGGAGGCAACACCCGCAGTGGCAGAATTGAGGCCTTTTTCTTCTTCTCCTCTTTTTTTTTTTATAATTTTTTTTTTAGGGTTGAGTAACACTTAGCATTGTGAGTGAATCTATTGGTTTCAAAGCTTTTCATGTAGGAGCATCTAGCCTGCTCTTTTTCCCAGAATTATAAAAACAAGCATACAATAGGGATGGCAGAATGGAATGTGCAGCACGTGACTAATGGAAACTCAATATAGTTGATATGATTTTCACTAATGATGTCACTAGCTCCTAATGATGTACAATCATCTTTACATTCAGGAGAAAAATTAAAAAACAAAATACAGCTATCTTAAGCTGTGGTTCATCCTTTGTTATAACTGCTCTCCCAAGCCCTACATTTTTGCAGCAGTGGGAAAGGTGCAAAGTGAACAAGCAGAAAAGCACTTGAGATTTTTAGTTTTTACCATTTTAGCAAGACAATTTGAAAATTCACATGCATGATTTATATTGTGGTGTTCTGTCAGATGTTTTGCTTCTTGCACAGGACACCGGGATAAGATGATGAGGGCTTGAGGAAAGCTAAACTTGAAATTCCTGACAGAGTTGAATGGTAAGGACCTTGTCCTTTTTTCTGGTGCTCTTTTTGGATGATTTTAGGCATGTTGAATTTGATAGCTTATTCTGTAGAGTCAGCTTATCAAACGATGAGCCAGGGATAAGTCACAACATCAGGATAAGGAAGTGAAAGAGTGGGAAAAATGATAGAAACCTCAGAAGCATGGCTGAACGTCAACTCTGAAAGCACAATGTTAACTGTGCAAGGAATGTGAGTGATGATGGATTAGTGACATCCATTCTTTCTCTCTGCCTTTTCTCTATACTGCAAAAATAAAGTAATTTCTTCAAGATCTTGTTACTGATTGTTCGTTAATGTTTCTATTTGAGAAAGGAATTATATTGGAAAACACAATATTCATACATCATTAATTTTGGTCATAAGACAGTCTGAGATTTTGGTTGCAAAACAATCAGTGAAGGACTACCTCATTTTTAGTCTTGAACTTCCTTTTTACCCATTGAATATTTTTTTTTTTACGTGGCACATCCCTATTTCAGTGCTCTTCCTACTTGTGTCTCTGGGTTATTAGGAAATAAAATTTCATCATATTCCCTTACATTTGAATGAAGCTGGGCTCTCTTTCTGTGCAGGAAAGAGGAGTTGTCACTATTAATATATCTATTTTCCAGAGGTCAATTAGCTGGGTCTTTTATCATCTTTATATCAGCAAAATGACAATGCGATGATTGTGAGGACTCTGGAATAGAGTAATAAGACTTTTCCCATATCGAAACCAAAGAAAAGTGTAGTCTATAGAATTAGGCTTTTGGCCACGGAGGTCAGAGAGGTGACTACCTTTCCCAGGATCTTTCCTTTCCTTCTCCCTTCTGGATGGGGAAAGGACTTCATCTGCAAGTTCCTGAGACAAGTTAAGAAGAAATAGCTGAGTTCAGAGTAGGCTGATTAGTGCTTGCTTATTTCCAGAAGGTCTAGTCTTCAGTGGAACAATGATTATTTGCTTATCTTGCACCTGTCAGTAACAGACCCCTCCAAGGAACAGCCTTAGATGCAAGTTCCAGCAGAAAAAAAGCATCCATGAGTCTGAATGCAATCCTTTTGGCAATTTTTATAATCTAATTCTGCCCATCATTGCTGTAAAAATCCTGGAGTACATTTCCAATTCTCCTCAAGCTACTATCTGTTCCTGAATATGTATTTTACATTAACACTTAGTATTTACAATGTTCTCTCTCTCTGTATTAAAAAATATAGGTAGCATCCCTAAGGAAATCAAAGCATTAGGATCATGCAGTTAGATCTTTGTAAAGACGGTCACAGAGAGAAAGCGAGCAAAGTGACACTGTGCTTAGCAAAATGGCTCCACAGCAGTCTCATCCTTTTGGATGGTGACAGATTCTATAGCAACATACCCTGAGCAATATAGGGTACAGCCAGCATGTCAGGTGAAGACTCAAAGTTCCTATGAGCAGACCAGTCCCTAGCTACAGTCACATACTCAGTGCCCAGGGAAAAAATGTTGATCACAATACACTGGGCAAAGAAATTTAGGTGTTAATAATTATCTTGTAAGCATGATATCTCTCTGATCTTTATTTCCTATATGTTCTAAAAATGCCATTTTGATTTATATACTAAGAAATGGGTAACCCAGTGTCTTACTTGCTAGGCTATTTAAGTAACCCAGTGTCTTACTTGCTAGGCTATTTAAGTAGCTCTTAAAAAATGGCTGTAATGTTTTCATAGTTTTTGTCTTTCCAGGGTCTATTTTTACCCTTGGCATCTCATGGTCAGTTTGTTTTGCTAGATTAAAAAGTGGTGTGTCATCAGAAATCACTTCTCATATGAATATTTGTAGACCACAAACAAATTGCCTTGTCTTATGAATAAGCTAAACAGGGCTTGAACTCTTTCAGGATGAGGCATGTTTTCAACAGATTTTTGACAGTACAACTGGTTACTACTCATATATTACTAGTAGTCTCACTTACGTGCTAGAAAAAGGAAATATTCCCTCAAATACCTATTTCCATATACCCATTTCTGCTTACTCTCCTAGTTATAACAGGCTGCAGATACTGCTGGTCTAACTTATTATGTATGAGGACTCTAAGACCCTTGTTATCGTGTCACTGCTTTCATGAATTCTTTAAGTAAGGTTCATAAATGTGTGACCCTTGATCTGGCCATATTAAAATGTGGTGTTAGTAGATATTTTGTTGTCTTCATTTTCTAAAAGATAAACTCTAATGGCCTCTGTCATTCTATAAGTATGACAAAGGCAAGTAGGTCATGCAAGGTCTCTCTTCTGAACATATTCTGGTTTGGGTTATTTCATTCTCTCCACCAAAATTCTGCTTGAAATTTTAGGTCTTCAACCCAATCATCTAAGACTGTGGCAGAGTGGTGCTCCTATATTCTGCTCCAGCTCTGCACCATGCTGGTAATAGAGTTTCTTATACATCTTGTGTCTATCCACCACTTGGATGAATCTGCTGTCATCTATGCCCTGTTTTTAAAATCCACTGGAAGGAATACAAACAGACCAGAAATTAGCCCATTTCTTGGAAAGGGAAAAAAGGTTGTGCATTATTGCACTATTCCTGCTGCAGCCTTTCTTGCGCGTTCACCCATTTTCCCTTGCCAGTCAGCATTTCTCTTCCCAATCAGTATATGTTTCTACCTCAGCATCATCAAGAAATCAAAGGCTGTAGTTCTACAGCTTAACATGACTGAATTCTCTGTATATTTCTGCAATTAAATCTTGAAAAGTAATTGCTGTTAAAATATTTTTCCATATAATATAATGAGTTCCAAAACTCATTTTTTTTTTTAACATATCACAGATATCTAATCCAACCCCCCTGCCAGAGCAGGATCACCTAAAGCAGGTTGCACAGGAACACATCCAGGCAGGTTTTGAATGTCTGCAGAGTTGGAGACTCCACCACCTCTCTGGGCAGCCTGTTCCAGTGCTCTGCAACCCTCAAAGTAAAGAAGTTCCTCCTCATGTTTAGGTGGAACTTCCTATGCTCAAGTTTGTGCCCGTTACCTCTTGTCCTGTTACTGGGCACCGCTGAAAAGAGCCTGGCCCCATCCTCCTGACACCCACCCTTTAAGTATTTATAATGCCCGATCCTTTTAGCTTAGTGTGAATTTTGGATACATTTTCCTATTGTAATTAATGTATCCATTAAGCAGTATGTTTAACATTGCTCAGCTTCCTGTTAGTATTTATCCTGCAGTAATCTTCTGCAATCGAACAGCAAAAGGTCGTGTTTATCATTTGGTGTTCATTTATTATTAATCTAAGATTTGACAGACTCCAAGAGTCTATTGTTTTTTATAGCAGTACATAAATGAGCTAGAGGAACCAATACATTTTTCAGGTTTGATGGAAATAATCATATGTATTTTTCTAAAGTTTTGTTTGTTTCCTAAATACATTATCTGCTAAAGGAGATCATTGTTGTGATCTTTTCTGCAAGTTTTGATTTTAAAATGTATCATTGTAAGATTAATTAAAATGCTATTCCAAGTTTAAAAAGGAGAGGGAAACACAATAAAAAGTATACCATGAAAACATCTGTGTTCTGCTGGCATAAACTGATTTAAAAATAAAAAAGTAGTCCTGCAATGCACAAGAGAACAGTCAATATATTTTTCATGCTCTCTAACTCAGAGGGCAGTAAATCACATAAAAATTGGTAGTAGTTTTGGTACATTTATAAATTCCCATATTTTTCTTGCATCAGAATTCTTATTAAGGAGATTGTATTACGAATGATTATCCCCAATGTTGTTTTCAAAAGTAAGTTGAGCTCCTAAATTTGAGTTCAGCTACCATTGCTACTCTCAAGGAAATGAAAACAAATGAAAATGCCTACATAACAAATGATAACATTTAGCTGCTATTGGGAGGGGGTACTCCAGATCTTGAGTGCACGCCGTGACCTCCCTCAGTATATTGTCTCTGCTATAAGACCTTCTGTTATTTCAGACTGTTCTTATCCTCCTGGTGTTTCATTCTGAATGTGTCTTACAAAGATGTGTCTTATTCATGCAGATAATAACCATTTACAACCACCCCTGAATATGCTTGGAATCTTTCACTCTTTAATCAAAGCTGTCATCTGCTCTGATTCCCTTACTCAGACTTACTTGTCTTTAGGTTTATTTGACCTTTTGAGATAGCAATGTCAGGTCTGAAAAGCTTTTCATCTATTTAGTGACTAAAATCTAGCAATATACATAGAAAGAAAATCTATTATTTGACAGGTGGCAAGGAAAGTCAGAGTAGTAAATTTAGATCAATTCATGGTTTACATTCTTGGAAATGTTTTAGCCTTTAGTGGGCTTTAAATTGATGCAAAGCAGTTACTGAAACAAAGGTAAAGATTTATCAAACATCTGTTCATAGTTAAATAAAGTGGCAGGATTCAGGAAGGTGTGTACCCGCACGACGTTTTGTTAGTCTGTTTTACATTAAAACAGTTGTGGAATTACTAGTTGAGGTTATGTGAATTATGAATACTGCAAAAATCAAGAGATACCTGAGAAATTGAGTAGACAGGTAGTAAAAGTAAAATTCTGAGACTTTTGGAGTCCACAGAAGTCTGGCAATAATTCCTATGCCAATAGGAATCCAATAATTCAGATTTCTTCCCTGTGTATACCAGCTAAATTAAAACCTGACAAGCAGAAATGTATCCTTGGTATGATCAGACAAGTAAGTTCTGTAGGTGCAAAATACACAGGATGGTTTGCGTCCATCCCTCTGTGAGTGAGGCAGTAAGATTTCCCTCTTCATTCTCTGTGTACCCCCACCAGAGGAAACCTGCCAAAATCACCATTTCTTGCTCTTCCCAAGGAGCAGCATGCTGTGAAAGTTGTATCACGCTAACGATGAGGTACAGCCCAATGGAAGTAGGGGCGTCAGAACAGTAATCAAAGTGTTTCTGCAGCAATCGGTAGAAAAGACCCAAGAAAGCAGAGGGCAAATCAGTTCTTTAAACCTTTCTTAAGCTTTCTCATATAGTCACAGGCAGGCATGAACACATGGATATGTGCCCCCCACAGCCCCACTTGTAGCTGTGCAGTTACGTGCATGTGCACACACTTTTGCTCCCAGTCTAAGTCCAACCTGGAATTTGAAAAGGGATGATCACCTTGCACCATGGGAAGAGCATCTATCTGTGAGAAGAATTGACACTGGAATTTGAAACACCACACAGTGCATCTTAATGGTCTTGTGATCCTAACAGTGTTATCCTGTCTCCATAACAGAATTTGACTATGGGGGAGCCCAAGTTCACTTTGTGCATGATCACAGTCTTCTTAGGTGGCAAATAAAGCAGTGAAGAAAACAGAATATTAAAGGTCTAATTCTTTTCCTAGATCAGTTCTGAGTAGTGAGCATATATCAAGAGCATATTACCCTACAGTGATAGGGAGTTGGCTTTCCCGTTCATTGTTATCATTTTGAAGGTTATATTTCGTCCCTGGATTTGAAGCACTTAAGCAGGTGTTATGTCTGAAGTAGGATGCTTTGGTACTCTTTTAGATTCTGTAGGGAATCTCATCTGAGTCCCAGCCACCAAATGAGGATGCAATGGGTCTACTTCAGGCCTAACCACATCTTCCATCTTCTTTTGGTTGTTCTGGATAATGAATATCACCCTGGGACTGAAGTCATCCTATCTTTATGGACACTGCATGACACTCGTTCATGGGCGTCAGTAGACAAAATATGATGTGAGGTTTGATAACTTTTTCTGCCTTTATAGTCATGGTTGTCAGGAGAAATCCATGACCACTGTGAAGGTACATTTAATGGGATTCATATGAGAGCACAGGTAGCTAGGTAGATGCCACTTGTAGATGGTAAATTATGAATGATTTATCTAAACTATGTATGTTATGACACTATTAGCTCATATAATTCTGACAGATTCACATCATGTCGGATAACGAGTCAGTCACCTTACTCTTTGGAAATCACAGTGTTAGTAGTAAACAGCTAAGCAGTTACCGAGTCTTCCATGTGATTGTCCACCCCCGACATGTCTGTTAGCATCTTCATTGACTTGTCCAGTAGGAAGTCATGATTTGACAGCTTTTAGAACATAACTCTTTTTTTTTTTTCCTTTCTGGAATAGGAAGAATGTAGTTTGATGTGTACTCTTCAGTGCATTGGATTACATCTGTGATGTAAATCAGTTTTGCCTGACTTGACCACAAGCTGGTTAACTATTGTGTGTCTACATTGAGACTTCACAATAATTAAATCACTAAACTTATAAAACATAGGTTGCTTATTTCAAATCGAATATAGCTTGAGACAGCATGGCATCTGTAATACTGAAACGATTCACTAAATGCACATCTGTGCCTCTAATGTTTACAGAGTTTATAAATCCACCGTCTGACACTTCCAGGAAATGCTTGTGCATGCAATGTGGAGATCAATACCTCGTTGGTAGGAGATTGCCTTTCTGTTAGTCTGGGTGATCGGTGTATTCAGAATACAGGGGATGTTTTATGCCTGCATTGCCTCATTTTTTCTCTGGTAGAAACGGGTGTTTCTGTTTTACATTTTGTTTGGTATGCACCTTAAGCAGAATGTCCTAAACTAAGAGTCATAGTGGTCTAGTTTCCCACCTGCATAGATTTCTTCTCTGTCTGTTAAGTAACCAAGCAGAAAATCCCCTTTTGGTAGATTTGCACTGAATTTGCAAGTGTCTTATAGGAAAACAGGTAGAAGTTTCCTGAAAAAGTGGAAATACTATACATCTTTGATACATTTTAACATACGAAACTACATTATGAAGCAGTAAGGGTTAGAGATAGCAGAACTGGTGTTACTAATGCATTGTTAGATTTAGCCAGGAGATTTAGGTTACAGGGCTCTGCCCTTATCTGATACATGATACAGAGTAAGGCGTTATCCTCTCTGTGCTTCTGTTTGCCAGTCTTTAAAATAAGCATAAAGCTGCTGACTTTATTGGTGGAGAGGGTGAGAGAGGGAGGGAGAGATTTTTACTCTTCAGGAGAGTAAAAAATACCTGTATGTGCATCAGAGTGATTTTTACCCCTCAGGAGAATAAAAATCACCCTGATGCGTATAAAGGTATTATAGACCTGTGAGGGGAAGGCAGAAAACAGCACCGTTTGACAGAATTGATGATGTTATTTATGTCAAAATGAGAGCCAACTTATGATCCAAAAAGTATAGAGTAGGAATGCAAGGTGGGATGCTCTGAAAAGGCGATGCTGCAGAACTAAGTTGACGAAAATCAGATTTTTCTCTTCCCAGGCTATGTTTTTGCGTGACAAGTGGATACAACAGACAGTTTATTAAAAGGAAGATCAAGAAGGTACTTGATTAGAATGTCTAAATGTTCTCCTGGGTCAAAAATACCCAAGAAGAAGAAGAACCAGTGGCTGGAAGTCAAACCCTCAGAAACTGAAATGAAAAATAGCACGCATGTTCAAATTGAACATGGACGGCTTTTGGGAAGATATGCTTTTGCTAAACTCAAATTATTGCACTTAGAATGGGTGTAATTGAATGAAAATCTTTGGCCTCTGGTAGAAAGATGCTTTAATGGCTTCTTTGGCTTTAACATGGGAAGCTATGGCAACAAATGACTGCAGTAATAAGACTCTTTCCTTTCACTGCATGTAGTGGCTGCTATTGAAGGATCTGCCACTATCGTCTTCCCCTGAAAGTCTGCGACACAGAAATTTAGCTCCAGAAGCAAGGCAGGCTGCCAGGTGTTGAGCTGAATGAATGGCCTCTTACTTGCTGCAAGTTAAGGTGGCTGTAACCAGCTGACAAAAAAGACTTTCAATATGGTAGTGAGCAAGGGCAGAGTTGACGTTATTTGTGCACCTTACTTCATTAAAATGTCATACTTTTCAATGTTTTGAAATGTCATACTGGTCGATGTTTTAAAATAATATTGATATGGTCTAGTTCCTCCACATTTTTAAACAAAACAAAAATGAGAGGCTGCTTTTTCTTCTGGGCATGTTTTGGTTTTTTTGTGGTTTTTTTTTTGTTTTTTGTTTACTAAATTCACAATAATTCTTTAGTTTCAGATTTATGGTTGTGCACATAGCACAAAATATAGACAACATGCAGTGGACGGAATCACTCTCTGAAAGACTTCAGTGTAAAAAGATGACATACCTAGCAGCCATTTTATATTTTCTGAGTTCTGGTTCGTGAGATGCATTGCACTAACTACAATAACATTTCCTGCAAACATACAGCAAAAAATCATCCATTTAGATTTGTGCATATATAATTGCATGAGTTTGTAGGTGAAAATCATTCTACTACAAAGACAAAATTTGTGCCAAGATCCCTAGATTCTGCATCACTGCTGGGAATTTGGGCTTTTTTGCAGGAGCTTCAGATTTGAATCTGGACATCTTCTGTTACTACTGCTATATTATTTTGTGGTGTTCGCAACACTTTCTGATGATCATTTCCTACTTTCAGAGTTTCAGAGTTAGCAGCCCTTTAAGATAAACGATGTTGCTGAGATCTGTATCCTATTGTTTTAGTCTGCTTGCTAGTGCAGGAACACATGACTGTTGCAGTTGATATTCAGCTCACATTCGCAGGCTTTTCCTTGCACCACAAAGGCTTCGCTAGAGCCACTTTTGTGCACGATGAAAGCCAAGTACCTGGACCATATTTTGCAGCAAGGGATAAACTGCAGAGTCACCATATCATGTAGTGTACAGGACCCTGCCTGTAGCAACACATCTGTCTCTGAGAGTTCACATGGATACTCAAGCATCCATGTGGATGTAATGAATACAAATAAATTAACTGTGTATAATTATATGCTTGCTAACACAGAGAGAAGGAAGTTAAAATTTCATTTGTCATGCTGAACCATATATATTTGCAATGCGAAAGAGTAAGGCTGGTTTTTTTTTGTTTCTCCTCGCAAGTGGGTAATTTCTTTTTTTTTTTTTTTGGTAAATCATATCATCATTCACCCTATAATGAGTCAGACAGATCTTTGTGCATGGGCAAGTACATTTTCAGAATATTTTTAGTCATTGACAATTTACCTTGTGAATAATGGGTACCAAATAAATTTGATGTCACCAATTACAGGGTCACCTGCACCTGGCTAGGGATTTTGTTTCAGTTGTATACTGTCACTGCAGAAACACAGATAGCAAAATGCATAGGAAAATGATGATTCAGTATTCTGTTACAAACAGTACTTTCCCTCAGTGGAATGCAAATGCTGTGAATCCCTGTGCCTGAGAGCACAATTGGAACCGTTAATTATGAGCACGGGGCAGAAGGTTTCATCTTCATTTGAAATTTGCCTCAGGGTAACCGGGCGGTATCAAACCCTTGTCCCTGGCTTCTGGGCATCTTTAATTACCTGCCTCCAAGTTTCTAATCACCGGGCCTCCCCTCTCTGTTACCATGACAACATCCCTGCTCTCAGCATCTTGAACCTTTCTGTCCACGTGCCCGTCACTCGGAAACCCACACGAGTAGTTTAAGTGATATGGAAATAACACAGACATATAGAAAGGTGAATGCAGAAAGGGCATTCATTTTTCCCCTTCCCCTGGTGGCTCCTGGGAGGTGGCTGGCTGTGGGGAAGCCTGGGGACTGCTCCTACGTGAGAATCTGAATGGTTGGCTTAGTTGTCTTCTTGGATGATAAAAACCTTCTCTCCATGACTTGTTAAATCCATCAGTGAAGTGTCACACAGGGAGAGAGGGGAAAAAAAAAAGGCAGTGCAAGGTGGGGGAGGGAGTACAGAGGAGGCTGGGAAGCGCCTGTCTGGCTGCTGCCAGCTGAGACCCGCCTCGAGCACTGGCAGCTCTCGGCTCCCTGTTGCTGTGGCTCACGTCTGCCCGGGGCTGAGGGGGGAGAGGGTGTGGTGGGAGGAGAACACCCAGGGCTGCAGTCCCAGCGGGGTGGTCAGGAACCCTTGTGGAATCTACTGGCCCTAAACGGTTCCTCCTGGCTTCTCCAGGCTGGACTGCAAGCCCGGATTTGGGTCTCTCTCACCCCAAGGTCTGCACTCTTAGGACCTGTGGGTCATAATTTATCAAGCAGTATGAAAGAGCATTCTCTTTTCTGCTGCCTGCTGTTACACCTGAATGTGCTGGCCCTTTGTTGTTGTGGCAGTCTGACTGCCTCAACCTGCCACAACACACATTGGGTTTCTTGATGGATTAATGAAATTCCTTGAGTCCAGCTTCCTGTGGTAATAATTGCAGTTACACTGCAAAATTTACACTCTGCTTTTTATGGACCCTTAAAAACAGATGTGGTAGGATTAAGACTCATCTGTTGTTGCTCCTATTTCAAACCCCACAAAACAGGAGCTGTTCTCAAGTGTCATCGTGCACCCGAAGTGTTGCTGTCTGCCATTTTTTTACCAGTACAAGAATGATGTGTGTCTATGTACTAGTAATAGACCTGGCATGGGATGGCATTTCTTGGTAGAGTTCATTAGAAAGGAAACCAACAGACTTACGGATATTCAGCTGACCATTGAAGGGCATGCTAAATCTTACAGACGGTGAGTTTAGGAAAAAGGGGGGAGTAAACAGCCTATTGACCTGTTGGCAATCATGTTTATTGCTCTCTGCAATCAGGATTCTCCGGGTCTTCCAGCTAGAGATGAAGGGCTGAGGGAAAGTTTGCAGACTCTAGCAAAGAAAGACTTAGCTAAGTGGAAATACATGTGCAGAACCCAATATTTACTGTATTTTCCTTCATGCTTTATATCTTGAGGTGCAGGAAAAAAAGACTTTGTTTTGAAGAAGCTGTTTTGGAGTCATACTGTTGCTATCAGCGTCCTCATTGTTTAGACTGCCCAAATTAATTTTTTTGATTGAAATAGAGGGGAGAGTAGCAGCAGAACCACAAAGATTTGGTTTTTAAGTGGTAATACTGCATGGTTTTGCCATACTGAAAGCAGAGAGACAAGAAGTCTTTCACTTGCCAGCTGTAGGGGAAGGGTAAAAAATCACCTCTTGCATAGCTGGATCTATGCACTGAGCATACATAAAGCAACAAAGAAATGAAGCCTAAAAATAAACATGATTCCAGTAAGGATCATCTCATACACAGTGGATATGTCATGAAAATTTTGAAGGTTACCACCTGATTGTGCCTCTAGTGGGTTTCCACTTAGTGATTCAAGGTCTGTCATTTGAAAAAGTCATTACTCTGTTAATGTCCTGGTAGCAAATGAGACAGACAGAGAGACAAAACCGAACATACTTATTTTTCAGGCAAATCAAAGAAAAGTGCCTGGAGAAAAATCTGCCACTTCCCATTTACTTTTATAGTTATGCACATTATACCATTCTAAACAATCAAAACCACGTAATTAACAATTTCTGCATACTCATGCTTTTCTAATATGTAACGGTGGCACTTTAATCCTTGCCTGAGTTTCTTGCACCCAGCCATGCACTTACTATTTATTTAATTCAGTGTTTTAGGAAGCATTAGTTGTGTGAAGAAGAACAAAGGGCAGCTGAGGAAGGGGCTGATGTTGAACTGTCAGGATCATTTACAGGGTCACAAGAGCAAAAGGCTGAGATTCCTCTTACAAATGGATGGGGACCTGTGCGTTGGTGTGGAGGACTGAAGCCCTGGCGTTATACGCCCCTGGACTTAATGTTTCCTTACCAAATTTAGATCCTGGCCTAAGTTTTGCAAAATTCTCTTGTGTGAGCTGGAGCAATAACGTGCTTTGAATCTAAATATTTAAAAAATAAATAAAAGCTGTAGCTACTCTTCTAAACCTATATTTAGGTACCTGAATAAGTGACCTGATTTCCAAAGCACGGAAGTCAAACTCTGAGTTAAGGTTTTTGCTGACATCTGCGGGAGCTGTTGTGTGTGAGAACTTCAGAAAATCAGATCATTCATTTTGCAATTCTGAATTTGGAGTAGGAGTCTAATTTTGTGCTCTTAATTTTTGAAAATTCTGTGTGCTTCTAGTCTGTGCTCAGGTCTGACTTGGTTTGGAGATTATGCCCAAGTTTAAAAAACAGCTTGTGGAAAGCTGAAAAAAAACCCCAAACCAGCAACTCTATCATTGCTATCTTTTTAAGGGAAAGAGACCTTAGAAATATAATTTAAGTGTCATGGTGATAGGAGGCTAAGTTACATGTTGGCTAAGGGAAAGAAACTCAGGACAGCTCGCAGTCAGCCCCTTTCTCTGCCTAGCCAAGTTATTGGTCTTAGTTTTTTATATTCCCTTTCTTTTTTGGTCTTTCACCTGTATTTCCCATCTCCAGTATTACTTCACACAGGGCAAAAGCAGAAAGGAGATGTCGTATGCCAGTGAAGCCCTGTGAGATGTTAACTTACTTCAGGCAGCACGAAAACCACTCCAATATCAGCATCGTGGCTGTGATGTGTCACTGTCCCACCAGGGACAAACACCACTCTGATCCTCACTGGCCCACCGGTCTGCAGCTGTCCTGCCGTAGCTCAGGATTGCGTCTTCAGTTACAAATCTGCCTTGAGCCTCCTGCCTGCCTCTCCTACCTGCAGCCCTGCTTTACCTCGGACTGCCTGCTGGATCGACACTCAGATCTTCTTCACTGCAACCTCAGGTCTAAACGTGAGGACAGCAGGTCCATGTCCTGGCCACACTTAGTAGTAGATATCATCTCTGATGTCTGTGACCAATGGGTATTTGTTCAGAAGGGATGTGACATATAGGCATGTAAGGAAGGAAAACAGAGAGTGAGGTTACTGTCAAAAAATGGGATGCTTTTCCTTGTTTTTAATTTGGTACTTTTACACCACCTTTGTTTAGGTGAGAAGGCTGTGAAGAGCTATTTGGGACGGAAAGAGTTACTGCAGGTTAGCAAGTCATCTCTGTTTACGTGCAACTGTTAATGCAAATGTGATAGTGATTTAAAACTAATGAATTTTACTTTGCAAGTACTATGTTCAATGTTCAATTACCAAGGTCCATCCCATGAACTAAGGCAACAATTTAGTCCATTTTTCTCCTTAAGACTCAATATCAGTACATTCTGCACCTGCTCATCTGTTGCAATGTGCCACGTTAAGCCAAGAAACTTCCCTAACTAATGACGTGAGTTGCAAGAGCTTGTACAAACTAACAGAGAGCAGGAATTCAGGTGTTGTAGCAACTCATATCCTCTGGGGATTTATGTGGCCAGGGGACATCAACAGACATCCACTGGAGGGCTGTGTGTGCGTTCAGGAATAGCTTATTGTCTTTCCTATCTTTATCAGTTAATATGAACTTGACAATACTGATAAAACTTATTAACTTTCTCACCTCTTCTATTATCTTTTTGATTTGCATTGTAAGTGCTTTAGCCCATGGAAAGTCTCTTGTCTTCAATTAATGCTGTTTGCATTGGCCTCAGCTGCATCTTTAGATAACACTGCCATATTGTAAAGCGATGATTACCAGTGACTGATGGGGTGATTCCGGTTCCATATAAGTAGTTATGTAAAACTGTATGTGCTACGATATAGAAGATGGCTAAGGCCTGGTCATGCTCTGATAAAGTGCAACTGGACTTCAGTTGAAACTTAGTGTGGCCTTGCTTTAGATATTTACAGGAATTTAATCAGGGCACAAGAAAGTTTAAGAAAGTTTATCCTAGAAACGCCAATTAATCCTTCTACTTGGAGCCCATTGAGACCTCTGCAGTTATTTCAAGGGTGCATGGCAGGCTGTCAGTGACTTCAGCGGGAGCTGGTCACCACTCTTCAGCTTGAAAGAAATAACCAAAACAGATGAAATGTGAGAATGCCGTGTAAAAATCTGCTTTGAGATCTTCCTCCATTATCAAACAAGTATCTTCACTACTGTGAGTGCTCTAATTCTTGATCATTTGCGTGTGTTGCCACCTCTAGTAAACATTTTAGTAGTGGAATTAGCTTTGTACATCATCCTTATTTTCTCCGTAGCAGACTGCTAGCCATGTGAAAGTGAATTACTTCATCTTTAGCCATGGTGTACTGGTCAAATAGCATGCACATATGTACTGAATGGTGAAATAAAAACAATTGAAATTGACATTATTAACCCCTCCAATACTTCAACTATGTGCCCATTAAAGTTGACAAAACTGGGCAGGGCATATTTCAACATGCAGTCTGATCACAAGTGGAGAACTGATGCTTTTGTTTCAATTCTGACTCTCCCTTCATCCCGTGGGAGGTGAGCAGCTGATGCAAACACTTGGAGCCCTGGATCCAAATGCATTTATTCATGAGAGGCTCTTCTGGTTGCCCATCCTTTCCAAGATGGCGATTATATCATTAACTTTGCGTATTGAAACACAGTGCTCTTGTAAAAACATGCATATAATTAAAGTATTGAATAGAATAGATGCTCTAGCTAGCATGTTATGTGAGCTAGAATTTACATGAGATTGATATGTATAAAAATAATCTCTGAAAACAGGAAAAAAAGGAAGGAAAAGTTTTGTCTTATCTAGTAAACTGAACTGAGTATGTTCTCTAGGGTATGATACCTGAGGGCAAGTACCATAGCAGAATTTATATCCACATGGCTAAAATTTCAGGGAATTGTTAGGAAAATCTACCTTGACAACCTCACCTCTGTCTTCTTTTAGATATGTTTCTTTCACTAATAAATAGATAACCCTTTGTTATTTCGGTCTCTTTTTCCTGTGAGCAACTGTAGCTAACTAAGTTCTTCTTTGAAGAGGAGGATGGATTTTTCTATCTATTTTTCTAACATTAAGAAGAGCCAAAAATCTTCTCTTCTGGCATCAAGAAACCTATGCTTTCATTAACTGTAGTCATTAAATTTCTCTAACTTTTAAGTACACTTCTTCCTCTCCCCCATTTTTTAACTATCGAATGCAATGAAGAAAATAGTCCTGGAAAAAAAGTCACTCCTGTCACTGTTATGTATTTATCAATTCCTTGAAATTAAAAGTGTCTTTGTACTTGGCCCAAGAGTAGCAATGTCATTTCATTCCAGCACACATTGTTTATGGGTTTTTTTCATAATTGTTTTCCTTTGTAAACTATATTCAGTCTTGTGGATGACGGACAAGAATGTTAAAAAATATTCTATCAATCAAAGTTGTGTTTTAATAGATTAGTTTAGTTTCAACAAAGAAAACATTTTTGTGGGGAAGTTCTGAGTTTTCCCAAATAATTTTAGCATGTCTAATTTGAAAACAACAACAAACCCCATTAATATTTCTAATACTAGAACTGTCATTGTTGTCCTAGGCAACGTTAAATCGGCTGTTTGACAGCCCCCGTTATCCTCCATAGCCTGGGTTCTCAAGGTGTCTTGTCCCTTAGTGCACTTCATTGGTCATTTTTTTCTCACTAATACATTGCAAAATCTCAATAAGAGGAAAAATCATTTTGCATCTGAGAGATGTTGTCCCTGCATGATCTTTTCAGTTTTCAGTGAAGAATTTGTGGTTTTTTTAGGGATAAAATCTTTTAGTTTTGAATTTTTTGCAGAATTGCTGAGTTCTGTGGAATGTGCATGGAAGAACATGTTCTATCTATGTAGCATGTAATTTCTACTTGGAGCCAATAGGTGAAAAAAAAGCAGAAGTACAGTTTTACATCGTAATTATCAGCAATAAGAATACAAAACATAGTTCAAAGACCCCAGTAGAAGAACAGGAAATCAAGGTGTCGAGTTTGTTTCAATTTCTGTTTTCAGTCTGGCAAAACTGGGGAAGTTATATTTCGTACCTAAAATTGTCTTTCACCCCTACATATACATGTACAAATATAAACAAAGCTGGAGAGGGACTCTTTACAAGAGCATATAGTGATAGAACAAAGGTTAATGACATCCACAACTTCTCTGGGTAATCTGTTCCAATGTCTCACCACCCATAGGGTAAAGAATTTTTTCCTAATATCTACTATAAATATACCCTCTTTCAGTTTAAAACTGTTACCCCTCGTCCTATCACTATGCTATATCTACTGAGAAAGAGTGCCTCACCATCTTTCCTGTAGGACCCTTTCAGGTACTGGAAGGCTCTATAAGGTCTCCCAGGATCTTTCTATTCTCCAGGCTGAACAACTCCAACTCTCTCAGCCTGTTTTTATAGGAGAGGTGCCCCAGCCCTCTGATTATCTTTGTGCCCCTCCTCTGGACTTGCTCCAACAGGTCCATGTCCTTCTTATGTTGGAGGCAGCAGAGCAGGACGTAGTACTCCAGGTGGAGTATCGTTGAGAGGAGAATAGAAGAGGAGAATCACCTCCCTCAACCTGCTGGCCATGTTGCTTTTCATGCAGCCCAGTGTACAGTTTGCTTTCTGGGCTGCAGGTGCACATTGCCAGATCATGCTGAGCTTCTCATTCACCAGCACACCCAAGTCCTTCTCCTCAGGGCTGCTCTCAATCCAATCTCTGCCCAGCCTGCATTTGTGCTTGCCCCAACCCAGGTGCAGAACCTTGGCCTTGTTGGACTTCATGAGGTTTGCATGGGCCCACCTCTCAAGCCTGTCCAGATCCCTCTGGATGGTATCCCTTCCCTCCAGTGTGTTGACCTCTCCACACAGCTTGGTGTCATCGTCAAACTTGCTGAGGGTGCGCTCAATCCCATTGTCCATGCCACTGAAAAAGATATTAAACAACACTGGTCCCAGTACTGACCCCTGAGGAATGCCACTCATCACTGGTCACTAGTTGGACATCAAGCCATTGACCGCAACTCTTTGAGTGCAGCCATCCAGCCAGTTCCTTATACACCAAGTGGTCCATCAGTGGAGACAAGGATGCTGTGCGGGATGGTGTCAAATGCTTTGCACAAGCCCAGGTAGATGATGTCAATTGCTCTCCCCTTATCCACCAATGCTGTAACTCCATCATAGAAGGTCACCAAATTTGTCAGGCGTGATTTGCATTTAATAAAGCCATGTTGGCTGTCACTGATCACCTCCTTATTTTCCATGTGCCTTAGCATAGTTTCCAGAAGGATCTGCTCCATGATCTTGCTGGGCACAGAAGTGAGACTGACTGACGTGTAGTTCCCCAGGTCTTCCGTTTTTCCCTTTTTAAAAATGGGGGTTGTGTTTTCGCTTTTTCAGTTGGTGGGAACTTCACTGGACTGACACGACTTCTCGAATATAATGGGTAGTGGCTTAGCAACTTCATCTGCCAGTTCCCTCAGGACTCACGGATGCATCTCATTGGGTCCCATGTGCACTCTTTCAAGTTCCTCAGATGGTCTTGAACCTGATCTTCTCCTTCAGTGGGTGCTTCTTCATTCTCTCGGTCCCTGCCTTTGTCTTCTGTGACTTGGGTTGTGTGTAGAGCCCTTGCTGGTGAAGACTGAGGCAAAAAAGTCATTGAGTACTCCATCCTTCTCCATATCCTGGGTAACCAGATCTCCCATTTCCTTCTGGAGGGTGCCCACATTTCCCCTAGTCTCCCTTTTATCACTGATGTACCTGTAGAAGATTTTATTTCCCCTAGTCTCCCTTTTATCACTGATGTACCTGTAGATTTTCGTGTTGCCAGATTTAATTCTCTCTGGGCTTTAACTTTCCTAACCTGATCCCCGGCTGCTCGGACAATTTCTCTATTTCTCCCAAGATACCTGTCCTTGATCCCACCCTCTGTAGGCTTCCTTTTTCAGTTTGAGTTTGTCCAGGAGATCCTTGTTCATCCATGCAGGGCTCTTGGTGTTTTTGCCTGACTTCCTCTTTGTTGGGATGCATCACTCCTGAGCTTAAAGAAGGTGATTCTTGAATATTAACCAGCTTTCTTGGGCCCCTCTTCCCTCCAGGGCTTTATTCCATGATACTCTGCCAAGCAGATCCCTGAAGAGGCCAAAGTCTTCTCTCCTGAAGTCCAGGGTAGTGAGCTTGCCGTGTGCCCTCTTTGTTGCCCTAAGGATCTTGAACTTCACCATCTCATGGTCACTGCAGGCAAGGCTGCCCTTTGAGCTTCACATTCCCTACCAGCCCCCTGTTGGTGAGAACAAGGTCCAGCATGGCACCTTTCCTCATTGGCTCATCAAACTAAGGTTTTTATTGAAAACCAGTTTCAGACATGGATAAATTCCTGACAAAAATAGAAAACTTGGGCTAACTAAAAATTAAACTGTATAAAATGGCAGGGGGGTTGGAACTAGATGATCTTTAAGGTCCCTTGCAACCCGAACCATTCTATGATTCTATGAAAGTTAGAAGTTATGTAAGTTAAGTTCAGGACTTAACTTACCAAGAGGCTCACCCAAAGGCTGACTGTTGGTTTGCAAATTTTTTCCTTGGCTTGATTTGAGAATGAAATGTTTGTATAATTTTACTTGCAATATTGTTTTAACCTGAATAATACGATGTCTAGATCAACTGTATTTCCACAGACAGAAGGAGAAGAGGTTTAAGATTTTTAAAATTATTATTATTTTTATTATTCTTCACAAAAAAGGCCTCATCAAATGCCTCAATTGTTCAGAAATTCATATTGAATTCAGATACTAGAGTCCACATAAGAAAGAAGAAATTTTAAAATTCTTTGTTTTTAGAAAAAGATGTATTTTAAAAAGCTAAAGAGATTTAAATACAAGTGCAATAAAATCATTAATTCCTACTCAAGTAAAATAATTCAGTCTGCCCGTCCTTAAACTTATAAAAAATATCTCCGGTAAGGGGAAACTTCTAATTCCTAGGAACACAAGCACTTTCCCCTCCCGCCCCCAGACTGTCAGTGAGGCAAAAATATTTTTTTCCACAGCCTTAATTGTAGAGCTATAATGATGGAAATAGAACTTATCGATGTAGAAAAATGTGAAGTTAAACTTAATATTTCTGATAATTTAAAAAAAATATTAAAAACATTTCATTAGTGGAATCAAAATAAAACTGGGTTATTTTTAGCAAAACATATTCGTCAAGAAATATAAGTGAAGTTTATTCTGAGCAGTGAAGGTAGAAGGATGTTTCTAACCTTTTCTAACCTTTGCATCTTCTTACGCTCCTTCTGCTCCTGGGCCTGCCAGCGTAAATGAGGACCCAGGCTGGAGCACGGCTCTGCACTTCAGGTGCAGCACTCCCACCGTGCTGCTCCTTCTGCCGAGCGCTGTGGCCGACAAGCCTGGCTTCTTTGCAGCTGCTCTTAGTTGGGTTTCTTCCAGTTTCAGAGGCTGTCTGATTTCTTTCTCACTCCAAGGGAGGTCTCTCTGCAGGAGGGGCTATAGCATCTTCATGGAAAAGGTTGTCTTTCTTTTATGATAAGTTCTTTTTGATCTTTTCTCAGACGTGCAGCTGAGTGGACGTTAAATCACATTCTTTTGATGTGGCAAGTTCAGTTCTTTGCACGTATAAGGCCATTTGGTCACAGTCACCATTCATACCCAACCAGTCATGGATTTCTCTGACCTGGGAACAGAAAAGATTATTTCCAATAACTTGAGTTAAAGACTTTCCACACCTGGTTATAGACTTATTAATGATTTGCTATCTCTCAGTCATCTTTTTGGGACTAATGTTGCTCTTTGATGTTTGCTTTAATCTTCCAGTATAAACAATCACACTGAAATCTCATAAACGAAACCCCAGAAGAGCTAGTATGACATTTGCTCTTCTTAGATAAGGACAGCATGAATGCAGTTGGTTTTATTTACATTTGTATAATTTAAAACTTTTAAGAGATAATTAAACTGCCCTGTTTTGTTTGTTTCAGTTAAAAACACAAAACATGGATATTTATCCAAAATTTAAAATACCTACTCCTGCTTGTGGTTGTAGCTGTGTTGTGTGTTGCTTAACCAGAGTGGATCCAAAGACTGAAAAAATATCTTCTTTTTAAGAACTGGAAAGGACTCCACCTCATTTTGTTTTTAGCATGTTTCCCATTTTCATTCTGGGCTAGTTAACTCAGTAAATGAGTACATAGTTCAAGTTATAGTTTCAAGAAAAATGTTTGAAATATTTCTTAGAGCTCAGACTTAGATCCTTAAAAATCCTGTCTTGGGTCTTGGAATAGAAACACAGATTTTCAAATTGCCCAAAACAATTGAATTTGTCATTCAGTTGTAAACTCTCATCCTTTCTTAATCCAAATATCTGTCTTTCCTCAGTTGTGAATGGTGTCTTTCCAACAAACAATTCTGCTTTTTTTGGATGTCCTGATATTTTTCTCTTAATTTTTATGAGTTTCACTAATACTGAGTTTCAGTAATACTGGAAGTGGAGCCTTCTCGGAATATTTGTAGGATTTAAGATTTTGCTAGAGTGTAACCAGAACTTTTATGAAAAGGGGCTATCACGAGGCTGAAAGTGAAAATGTATAAGAACAGAAGACATAAAAGTCAACAAAAAAGTGATGGAGGCGATAAGAAGCAGGAATACCAAAAAGAACTTTAAACATGCACCTGGAAATTGCAAAGGTGGGAGATTCTCTGCTGTGACACATTTCAGCTATAGCAACAGCTCTTTTGGCAGTCAGGGTGGAGGAGTGTCCACTCTGCGCTATGTTTGCCCGCTTAGAACTTCTCAAATAATTTGGTTTTGTGATAACATTTTTTAATCACTTGATTAATATGAAAATGTTTTCTTCTAACCGTGAGGTCTTACTGGGACACTGTTTTCTCTTTCAGAGCTATGCATGAAGAGTTATTACTTCTCTAAATACGATGCATGTGTTTCTTCCCTCTTGGTTTTGGTGGCTCAGGAGCAAGCATGAGTGAAACTAGGTAAAAAAGGCATGAACTTCACAGGAAAGCAAAACTATGAGTTTGGGAAATAAAATGTTTTTTGTTTTAACAGCTATTTGATTACTTTTAAAATCTCAGTGTACTTGCACATGTAAATATTGCTGAGGTTTTGCACACATGTATGCAATTTGTTAAAGGCTTATTTGCTTATCCAGGAAAGTTTTTCTACAGCTGGAAATCCTTCAGGGCAGTGCGAGCTGAGTAGCTGCTGAGTGCTGGGGACTGTTTCCAGAAATATGGTGTCCCAGAGGTTGGCACACAACAGAGCAGATGAAGTGAGCTTTCAGGAAGGTCTGTGATATAGTACACTTAAGGACATCTCTAGAAGGCTAAATCATCACCTTTTAATTTCACAGAAAGCAGCTGAAAAAGAATACCTTCTTTTTCCACCTGCTGGGGAGACAGGGAGTTCTTTTTCACCATTTCTGTTTCACCCAAGGCAAATGCATTAATCCCTGTTGAATGCAGGACTTTGGCAGCAGTGTAGCAACACTGCACTACAAGAAGGAGCCTTGCTCACAGGAGGAAGAAGCCTTACAGGGCTCTGTGCTGTGTATACCTTCAGCTATTTGAAAGTCAGCTGCCTAGTCTAAACAGATGCAAAAAGATTGTAGGATGAATCACTATCTGGAGACAGCCACTTCTCTTCATTGACAGTAGGAACAATCAAAATGGCTGGCTAAGGTGCAACGCCTTTCAAATGGCTAAAATTGACGGAGGTGAATCCCAGCTAAACGCTACTGTTTATGTACAAATGTACAAGGATGATGTTTTTTTTCATGCAGCTCCACAAAGCCTTTTTCGTTTGTTTCATTGGTTGTTGGGGATTTTTAGGGCTTTTTTTTTTTTTTTTTTGTATGCCAAGCACAGCTGAATGCAAGGAAATGGAAGGAAGTAATGTTCTGTAAAGAACCCCGTATGAAATAATGCTGAGAAGATCTGCAATACATGGATATTATTGAAAAATGTAGGAGAATGTTGCTCACCAAGCCTCTTGGCTTACTGCTGATGGGTCATTGCTGAACACTATGAGGCAAAATTTGGGATTTCCTTTAAAATGGTGAGTGCTCCAGGTTGTTAGCGAGAGGTGGAGAACAGAATAAAGGGAGAAAATTAAAGCAAAACATGCTTTAATGTGTGGATAAAGAATGTGTTACAACAAGCCAATGATGAGTATATGTCCCACGTGGGGAATCAGACATGCCAAGGGATGTGATGGGTTAGGTCTCTAGAGATCTATTGAGAAGGTCAATGTCTGGAGAATATGACACCACCTATGTAATTCTGGGAGATGAAAAGGTGAAAGAACATGAAAGCAAGTGCTTTTTATGGGATGAAAAGAATCCCCAACAATTAGGCGAGGTACTTGTATTAGTTAGCTTAATTTATTTTTCCATTTATCTATACCTTCTTGCTGTGTTAAAAGTGTAAGTAGTTCTTACTGTGTATAATATTGATTCTTTGATGAAATGCAGATATTAATGGAATAATATCCCCCTTTATCTTGCAAATTCTTGGAAAATTACGAACATGAGTCAAAATCTAAAATGAAGGTAATGAATTATTATTTTCCAATAATTATCAGATGATTATTTTATTAATCCCAAACCTACTTAAATAAAACTTAATTATTGGGTTTTTTTGCATTTTTCAGACATTTTTATCATGCTCCTTATCCTGGGTGCACTCTCCATCACAAACATACCCCCGAATTTGAGAACAAATAATCAAACTTGCCAGGTGCTAATGGAAGTGCCCCATGCATTGTAGTGGGAAGGATCAGCTGGGATACTGTGGTCATTGGAGGGAGTGATCTGGGCAGGGATCTTGCCTCTCCCTGCCCTTCATCATGCTGCTGCAAAATTAATTCCACTGGGTTGTCACTTTGCTCCCTCCCATCCCCTCATCATCCCACTGCTGGCTTTTCTTTTTATATCACATCAAATGTGAAGCACTTGACTTCACCTTGAAGGCCCTTCAAAGCTGCACCTTCCCAACAGATCATCTATAATTCACAGAAAGTGTCATCTCTCAGCCCTGATAGGTCACTGATGCCAGCTTCGACGTTCACTTCTTAACATTTCAAACAAGCACTTTCATGTCTTCTCTCATGCTGCCTCCGAGGAGCTTGCTGCACACCTCCGTGAAGCTGCCTCATTACCCTCCATCAGACACCTCTGAAAGCCTTCCCTGGCCAGGATGTCTGTCACAATCTCCAGACAATGAGGCTGCTGCCAGGCTGAGCCCGCTGTTAGCTGTACTGCCCACCTTGTGTCTCATCGCTCCTATCTCCTTCCAAATCTCTCATTTCCCAGGATTTTGTCCTTTATTTTCCCCCTGACCTTGTACAGAGCCAGACAAATTGGGGTCCTGGTCCATGACTCCTGAACACCGTGGTAAGAATGGAAATGTGACTGGTAATCATGCTATTTAAGACCTTATGGTAGGCAACAGCGCGGAAGTTGTCAAACACACGCTTTGCTCAGTAAGATGTATTTCTGTCCCACTGACTTCAAATGGAGAGCACGCATTTTTCTTTTTAAGTGTATGGTTAAGTATCTGGCTGAATCAGGCTGTTAAACAAGCTGTAATTTTGGTGTGATCAGCCACATTGCCTTTGCACTGACATATGCGGGTCCCTCATTGCCACCCCTGCTCTTTCACTGTGCAGACCCTTCACTGGGAATGCCATGGGCACAGCGGCAATTAACCATACAAGCAGGAAAGGAGGAGAAGGCTCTGTTCTAGGGCTGGTGCTTGGCAAGGAGGTCAGTCGTGTCTTCCATTCAGGGTTAATTACAAATAACCTCTGTTTTTGCCTAGCTGCATCCATGCACATGTGCATAAAATTACAAGGAAGTGGAAAGTGATATATGGAGATCAAAGGGAGGCTGGAAGCCCGGAGAATGAAAATTATCCAGCACCTCTAAATATGCTCAGGCAGCCCATCATGTTACAGAACAAGAACACATTTGTCTTCTGACAGCCTGGTGTGACCTCTGTGATTTACTCTATGTACCGAATGCTGGAACAGACTCCAGAAGGGGAGAAAATGTGTTCTGTACAGCAGGGCTAGGGCAAAGGAGACAATTATTAGTTGCTTTGAATTTGTGGGACAGAATACTTTGGGAGAAATACAGCAGTGCTGGGTGTATTCTGCAGAGATGTAATTAGACAGTAATGGCACTCTATAAATTTCTGTCTTATTTATGGAAGGCCCAATGATTGTATTATGGATTTTGTTGCTGTTCAGGGTGGCATTTATGCACTCTGATCATATGAGGTTCCTATTTTGGATACAGCAAAGTATGAATACAGTAAGTAAAGTGGCAAAGGAAAATTTAAAGAAATCAAAATGAACAGTATGGGATGAATGCAGTTTCCAGAAATGCTTAAATTTGGGCTAGGCTGAAATCTTGTGCATCTCCTGGCACAGTCTTAGAAAGTTAGGATATCACCTGAGCTTGTGTGATTGATTAGTCTGGATCTACTAGTGACTGCACATCTATCAGGTTTGCTCTTTTGGCCAAATGACACACAATTCCACATCGAGCCCAGGCCCCTGCTGCTCTTTCCTGCCTTGTTGACTGCTCTGCCCTTCTCTGGGCAATATTGAGCTCCAGGGGAGCAGCTGGTCACCTCCTGTGTGCTCAATTTGCAGTGCTCAATTTGCAGTGCTGTGACAGTACTGCAAAGATCCTACCTCTTCAAGGTATATTTTTTTCATCAGTGCACAGGCTTTCACCAATGCCCTGGTCAGAAAGCCCTCAAGAATATGAGAAAATTCCCCGTCTTTTGTATAGCAGTTCATAAAACAAGAACTTTTCTACATCTTTTAGAGTAACTTCTTCAGAACACTATTTATGTAATGGCTACTTGTTTATTTAGACTTTTAAAATAAAGTTTGGAAGGAGTTATGAGGAGCATAGATTTATTTGCATCATAATATCAAATATTTTATAATATCATGTTGAAGAAATACTGTATTACTAACTGAATGTAGGAAGTAATCAGGGATTACATTTAAATAGAGGACAAATAAGATTATTGCTGATTCCCCAGTTATTTCCTGATTATCTTTCTAGATAAAGGGTACCTAAAGTTTTAAAATGGGAAATGGTGGTAAAATGAAAAAGAGAGAAAAACATAATGGATAGATTAAAGGTTAATGAGATGCTTCAGTTACTGACTGCGACAAATTTTCTAGTAAATTAAGAAATCAAAAAGCTCTAAGTTGTTTGAGTCAAATTTTTATCCATTAGAAGGGCTGGGGGGCATAAATCCCCGCTCAGGAAACCAACACATTTTGTCGTGGTGTTCACGTTTTTGTAAGTCTCCTGCAGTGATTCTCAGCAGAATCTTCTGTGTGGGAACGTCTGGAGAAGATTGCATTTGGAAATCATTCCACACCTGGATGGGTGGCGTTAGTATACATAAGTGAAATTGTGAAATTGTAGCTGTGAAAATACAAAGTCAATCCTCATAGGCCACCATGTGGCCAAGGAAGATCCATCATTTTTTATCTATAGAGTCAAAAGGTGTCCAGACCCTGAGAGCACTATCAGGCCCTACTGGTGCTGCACAGCCTCCCCACAGCTCTGCCCATGGGCCCAGGAGCCCCATTTCAGCACAGGCCTGGGCACCAAGACTTTTGCTGAGCTATATTTTAGGTTAACCTGTGCCTAGTTCCTTGGATGGATGTTGGACCTGCATGGTAGGTTTGCCTCCAGCCCTATGTCTGTGTCCCTATCTCTTGCAGCTCCCTGGGGGAGTCCCTGGGTGGACCCTCATCCTGATTCATCACCTTGCCTGATCTGGAACTGTTAATGAAACCTCTCCCTACCGCTATGACCACGATCCTGTGCAGAACCTGTGCAACTGTGTTAGGAAGGGCATGGTCATGCCAGTTGCAAACCAGCAGTGCACCGTGTATGCTTTAATAGCATGTCTCTTCTGAACTTGGTGAACTTTCTCCTGTGTGAGTCATCCCCTTGACAGCAGTGACTTGCGTGAATGTGCACTCCTGGAGAATAAACAAACATTTCATGCTCTGACCCCAAAAGCTAAGTTTTATTGAGCTATCGAAAAGCCAAGGTTTCTTGCTGTGATATGTGGTATCCTATATAGCATTGCAATGGGACAGCTGTTTGTAAATTTTAGGGGCATAGTCCCAAATGCTGCCTTAATGTTAGGAGACTTTTCTTCCTAAGCTAAGTAGTCAAGGGAGAGAGAGAGAGAAGCAGCAGCTAGATGGCTAAATTAGGTTTCTGCTCTTTAATGCTTTCTGGAGGAGTCTCCCTCTTGAAAGTGTTTACTGGAACCCAGGAGACAAGGTCCCTGAACTAAAGTTTTCCTTTACAAATGCTGCCCTTAGTTGTGTCATTAACACACCATATAAGGCCTGGTGTTGAATCTTTCAGTCCCATGTTTTGAATTCCAGTACAGTAATGGAAAACTTTTCAGTTAGCTCCACAAACCACTGTTTGTGTCTGTATGCAGAATCACACAGAATCACACTGAATCACAGAATGGTTGAGGTTGGAAGAGACCTTTGGAGCTCATCTAGTCCAACCTCTCTGCTCAAGCAGGGCCACCTACAGCAGGTTGCTCAGGACCAGGTCCAAATGGCTTTAGAATATCTCTAAGGAGACAGACTCCACAACCTCCGTGGGCAACCTATGCCAGTGCTCAGTCACCCTCAGAGTAAAAATATTTCTCCTGATATTCAGAGGGAACCTCCTGTGTTTCAGTGTGTGCCCATTGCCTCTGGTCCTGTCACTGGGCATCACTGAGAAAAGTCTGGCTCCATCCTCTTTGCACCCTCCCTTCAGGTATTTATAGACGCTAATAAACTCACCCATTAGCCTTCTCCTCTCCAGGCTGAACAGTCACGGTTCTCTCAGCCTTTCCTTGTAGGAGAGATGCTCCAGTCACTTAATGATCTTTGTAGCCCTTTGCTGGAGTCTCTCCAGTATGTTCATATCTCATACTGAGGAACCCAGAAGCAGCAGTTATCCACAATCTCTATAACACAAAAAAGTGTTCCTATGCAGATGGTGACTTCAGATGTAGCATGAGGCAGGATAGAAAGGCTGACTCAATGGAAATGCTCATAACGATTACAGCACAGCCAGAGTCTTGACCATCTTTGACAAACGTGTTTTGCGTACCACAATTTCTCTGGCTGAGTTAAGATGTTAAAGTAAATAATGATGGTTGACATGGTCAAAAGCACCGTGGAGTGGTTTCAGAACTTTAGGACCATTTGAAAATATTCACTATTTGAGTCTTAGAATGGACCTTTACTAGGAAGTCGTGAGAGATTTCAGTCACACCAGCAGCTACCATGGAGAAACTTTCCTGACATGTCACTCTGATATCACTTTCATGTGTGCCAAACTGAACAGCCAAAATCCACTTATAAGTGTATTGGAGCACATAGATAGCCATATACTTTCACACAGTAATAGACTTATGTCGAAAGTGCAATGTTTATTCAGATAATTTAGTGATGTCATTTACCATAGCTCAAATTATAGTTTAGTTTTAAATTTATTAAAAAGTCCCTTTAGCAGAAGAGAAAAAAAAATGAAGATTGATAAGAATATCCTGAAGAAAATGCACAGAATAGATAAATATTCACCAATACATTTCATTCAGCAATCTTCTGTATGTGTGGAAGATACCGGAAAAATTGCAAGAACCTCACAGACTTAAAAAAACCCAAAACACAACACAGAAAATATAGTTGCATTGTCTGGGGATTTCACAGCTGATGTGTTATGTGAAGAATGGAAGGAAAACAAGCTACTAATTTGGCTTAACATGTCTCACTTGGTCATCTCAATTAACAGCACAAAGGACTGCTTCAAATACCAGATATTGTGAACTTTCTGTATATTTGTGGAGAATAAAGTGATTTCATGGCCATTACTCAATGTATTCCTTTCATGTCTTTTTTAATCAAAAGGAATATTGAAACATATATATTTTTACTGGTATGTACTAGTATAATGCAAAGTTTAGAAAAATCAAGTGAAATGGCATTTCAAAACAAAATGAAAGTATCTTTCAGTCAGCAAATGTCGAGGTTATTCTGACGTGGTCCACCATTTCTTTCCTCTATGATTTTATTTCAAAATGAAACTCTAGTAAAACCCCTGTGACAGAAAGACATGCATCAGTGGGATGCTGGTTAAGTTCATTACCTTTTCCTGTTATCATGTGGGGGTCTGTTCAAATGACTGAGACTGAGTTATGTTTGGAAGATTTGTGCTCCTGATTGTGCTGCAATAAGCCTACTGTTTTGCTCTGGGCCATTAATGTGTATCCATTCATGTATACTCATATCCATTTATGTGTATACTCACAAAGTGCACTTCAGATGAACCTGTGTGAAAATTAGAGATCAGAGTTCATGGCTATGTGTGTTTACCATGGTAATTTCTCTAATCACTGCCGAAACTAATTGCTTCTGCATATAACAAAAAAGTATTTGCAGTCTTTGTAGTGAATGTTACAGGAAGCATTAAATGACTGAGAAATAGATAAGTCTGAGGTTACATAATTATTCATTATGTTTTCATTCTGAGCTGTTTTATACTGTCTCTGGATAAGTGTTATCTCAGAAGTAAATCTAGGTTAGTTAAAAAGCAAAAGAACAAACACAATAACAAGGTTCCTTGTCTTAATTAGGGGAAAAATATTTTATGTCAGATGTCATATAATGTGATGATACACTGATCTGATCCAGTCTCTATCTGCAAACTGAAGTAGAACAAAAAGTGCAGTGCCTTAAGCACAAAATGGTAGATAGGTTCTGAGACGGTTTTAAACCAAACAAAATTATTGAAAGATTGTTCTAATCAAAAAAGATACTCATAACGTAAGTCATTACTAAACATCAAGTAATTTCTATGCAGATTGTCTTCTTTTTTAGGAAAGCAACTAGATAGCAGTCCTATTTTTCAGTTCTTCTTACTTTACATCTCAGATTTTCCCCCTGAAGCCAGTGTACTTTGAATGGACTAAACTATAATTTTAGTAGCAACTGCCTTTTAAAAGGAATTGATTCATCCTTCCTCTTGCCCTCAAGCTAACTTCCAGTGTAGCTGCTCTGAAATGCCATAATTTATTGAAGCTGCCAATGTGGTCATTAAATTGGTCTGCACCAAACAGTTTGCTAATGACATTGAGCCTTGTTGTCTGTTTTTTAACGATTATCTCAAATAGTGCTTGATCGTCTTCTCACATTGATCACAACGTTGTCTCCTTTGTTCTTCTGGCAGCAGCTGTGTTTCTCCTCTCTGGGATGCTTTACTCCAGTGCATGGAATCATAGAATCACAGAATCATAGAATCATAGAATGATTTGGGTTGGAAGGGACCTTGAAGATCACCTAGTTCCAACCCCCCTGCCGTGGGCAGGGACACCTCCCACTAGACCAGGTTACTCAAAGTCCCATCCAGCCTGGTCTTGAACAATTCCAGGGATGGGACATCCACAGCTTCTCTGGGCAGCCTGTTCCAGTGTCTCACCCTGACAGTAAAGAATTTCTTCCTAATATCTCTTTCAGTTATTGATGTTATTGGTGGAAAATGATCATCCTTTTCTGGAGCAGAAATATCGATGAACTCTGATGCTCACTTTTTCAGCCATAGTCACATTATATAGGTCTACATTCATGAGGTAGATACTCCACTTCATAAGACAGGTTGGAAAAATTTTTATAGGCACTTCAAATCATCTTGTGAAATGAGGACCTGTACTTAGGAGACTTGGGATGACTGGGTGAGATTCTGCGTGACTGGAAGAGATGGTAGTTGCAGTTGTTGGGACACAGGTAGGGGAAGGAGTTTTTATTGGTTTAGACAGGAGGAAACCTCAAGTTTGTGACAATACTTTTCTGTTTGACCTCATTTGGACTCATCCTTGAAAAAACTATTATGGCTTAAAACGTGGAAGTCGTTTGCTTCCTCTTTCTTCCTGGTGTTTATTTTGAAGTAGTTTGTTGCAAGTGCCATGGCTGAAACTCTTTAACTTCATGGTAGGCCTCATAGTCTTTTTTATACAGTTTGAAGAAGCTGCTGCATTTAGTTTGAAATTTTCTACTGCTTTTTTATTTCTTGTTGAGTGAGAGAAAGCCAAATTGGTTCCATCACTCACAGAAAGAGAGGAATATGCATGTTTCCCACAGATTCATGTCTGGTGTCTTAATTCCTGTCATCAATAGCTAATCCAGAGACTGAGGGGGGATCCTTTCACTTACAGCAGGGAAGACCTAAGTGGGTAGATCAGGTTCCCCTGTGTCCATGTCTGTTCCAGACCTGACAGCAGTGGCAGCTGCTTACTGCTTCATAAACACCTTCCTTTTTTCTGCCTGCAATATAGAGAATATATGTTATTTGAGGTAGCAACTACTGAAATGCATAATCTCTTTATGAAACTGAGAGTGAAAATAGGTTTAAGCAATGTAATAGTATAGGATATGAAATCCTTTTTCAAATAATACATATTTGAAGATGTGTAAGGTTCGTTGGGGTTTTTTTTGTGTTTGATTTTTTTCCTGTCAAGTTCTTTATGTGATTAAGCTGAGAACATATCATTCTGTGGACATGCCTAACATATAGTATCTACTGTTCATTGCAATCAATAATGTGACTTATTTTTAATGGACTCAGACCCTGGTGGTATGTATTGAGACCTACATGGACTGAATCACCACCATGAGATATCATGTCCTCTATAAATTTTTCTCCTTTCAGAGAGTACATCTTTCCCATTGATGAAACATCTAATAAAAGTAATTCTCATCTTCCTCAAGAACCGTCACCTGTATGATATGCTAATGATATCCAGAAACACTGAATTCTGAAGCATTTAAAGGCAGGTCATGAAATTTACCGCTATTCTAAGAAATGTTTTATTCAGAGTGCATCCACATAATTCATTATACTGTTTTGTCCTCTTGAGACAAATCTACTGCTGACTATACAGTTCAAAAATTAGATATTTCACAAGTCAGTGGAATAACTGACTAGAAAAATATCAAAAAGAACCCTCCTCAAACTCCATATAAGAGAAGTACGTAAAAATACTGGAAATTATCTATGTTTTATGTCTTATCATGATTTTCAGCAGGAAAAAAAAAAAGCTCCAAGATAAATATGCACAAACAACCCTAAAGAGACGTGATCCAGAAATGAAAAATTGCTCCCATCGGTTTACAAATAGAACTGACACTGACACAGAAAAATATTCACATGATTTTTAAAAATAATACTACATGTTTGTTTCCAAATAACTCCATTTAAAGGATAAGGTCACATACCTCTTTAATGAAGTAAAAAAATATTCATTATGTTGGAAATAGACCATTTTATAAATGTGTTGCTGTTTAAAAATTAAATACAGAAAGCAAGTTAAATTTAAGTCCCTAAGTTTGAAAAATGGTTATCCAGCCACTGGGGAGTTCTGTCTTACATTTTTGGAAATTAAAGAGAACTATTCTCAGATTCATGATGACTGTGAGTATATGCTACAGTTTCGTAACACGCTGCAACAGAAAGTCAGCCAAATATCTCTAAAACACTATACAGAAATAAAACCTTCCTTTATTTTTGTTAATGACACCATTTAAATGATCTTTGAATACAGAAATGGTCTTTCTAAACTTCTGAAAGACTCTAAAGATTTGTGGTGGAAATATAAATCAGTATTTTGCAATAGGCTGAAGGCTGAGGTGAACTTGGAAATGACGGAAGGTCTGCTAAGGGGAAATGTCTTCCATTGTTCACCAAGTGGACTTTCTGAAGCAAAGATTTGAAAGCTATTGGCTGAGAAAATGAAGATTTAGTAAAAGATGATATAGAATATCCCATCAGCAGTAAAGGACATTAAAAAGAAGACCAGGAAATTAGAAAGATATTTTTTAACTTTGTGTGTGTGTGTGTGTACACATACACATCTGTACATACTCCCCTCCCATATTTTTGTCTATGCATATAAGCATTTGTGTGTTCGTATGTGTATACATATAGGCTGATGCATAGAAGCAAGGCATTGCCTCCTTATTTTGAGAAGAGACGCATGGTCTGAAATATAGTCAAAAAGGTAGTAATACAAGCTTTAAGGAACATGGAACTGAGATAAGTAAGAAAAACCATGATATGTTGCAATTATGTCTTGTTCCAGGCAGCAGAACACAAGGAACTCTTCAGAAGAAATAGTGACTTGCAGTTCCCTCCTTTCACCCAGCCATATGTTTTCACAAACTTTTAGGAACTTAATAATACTAGAGGCTTCTGTCACTCTTTCATATTTCATTAAAATTGCCTGTTAGATAAAAATGTCTATAGAAGGAACTACCTCTTTAGGAAACCAGGCTGAAAAATGGATTTAAGATGTCGAATTTGTGCACTTGAATGGAAAAACAAAATAAAATTATTGCCAAGAAAAATTAGCAACGTTGAGAACAATGCATTAAACATATCCTGAAGTGTAAACTGGTCAGTTTACTGAACAATCAAGACTGTTTCCTAAAATATTTTAAAGTGACTTTATCTTTGAGATAGATTGAGAGAGAATAATGAAAACTGTGGCAGCGAGGACTTTGTATCAGTGATTACGACCCAACAACAGCTGTACAGGTGAACGGGCCTTGTAACCTAATGACCTGTCTCCAGTAGTGTCTACTGGTATGGTCAAGGAAAGATGTTCAGGACATCAAGAGCCTTTCTCTAGTATGCTCTCCTAGCTTCTCACTCCAGCTTTGGCAAGGACGTGATAGAGGGCCTTACAAAAAAAGATGTGCTGTCTCTCTTTCTCCTGTGCAACAAACATATATGGTAAGAGCACGAGAACAAATGAGGAAAAGGAGAAACCAGGCACAAATGATTCATCTCTGTCTGTATCATCCTCCATTCCTGAGAGACCACAGAAAAACTGGAAGAGCTCATCAAACTGTTCATCTTGCTTTAGCAAGCTCTACAGTTGGTGAAAGCAGTTGAAAATATACATTTTTGACAACAACCTATGAACTTGTAAGAAAATGTCTCAATTCTCTGGAACACACCATTTTCCTCGCTGACAGACCTCTTTTCAGGGAGTCTGACAAGGAGGAGACCAGAGAGGAGTGACAGCAGGCTTGCTTCAGGAAGCAATTTCTTCATTGTATTGAGTTTGCATGGCAAGGTTTTGGTAGCAGGTGTGTGTGTGGTGTGGGGTAGGATGTTTGGGGCTATAGGGGTGGCTTCTGTGAGAAGCTGATAGAAACTTCCCCCATGTCCAATAAAGTCAATGCTAGACAGCTCAAGGACGGACCTGCTGCTGGTCAAGGCTGAGCCCATCAGCTGGAGAGAGGAGTGAGAATACGTGAGAACAACAACTCTGCAGACACGAAGGTCAGTGAAGAAAGAGGAGGAGGAGGTGCTCCAAGTGCTGGAGCAGATTCCCCTGCAGCCTGTGATGAAGACAATGGTGAGGCAGGCTGTCCCCCTGCAGCCCATGGAGGTTAACAGTGGAGCAGATACGCACATGCAGTCCATGGACAACCCCACACTGGAGCAGGTGGATGCACCTGAAGAAGGCTATGACTCCATGGGAAGCCCGCACTGGAGCAGGATCCTGGCAGGACCTGTGGACCTGTGGAGAGAGGAGCCCATGCTGGAGCAGGTTTGCTGGCAGGACTTGTGACCCCGTGAGGGACCCGCACTGGAGCAGTGTCTTCCTGAAGGACTGCACCCTGTGGAAAGGACTCACACTGGGGCAGTTCGTGAACTGCAGCCCATGGGAAGAGCTCACATTGGAGAAGTTCATGGAGGACTGTCTCCCGTGGAAGGGACCCCATGCTGGAGCAGGGTAAGAGTGTGAGGAGTTCTGCCTCTGAGGAGGAAGGACTGGCAGAGACATGTGATGAACTGACTGCAACCCCTATTCCCCGTCCCTCTGCACTGCTTGAGGGGAGGAGGTAGAAAAATTAATGAGTGAAGTTGATCCTGGGAAGAAGGCAAGAGTGGGGTGAAGGTGTTTTAAGAATTAGTTTTTATTTCTTATTACTCAGATTTGATTGGAAATAAATTAAGTTAATTTTCCCAAGTCGAGTCTGTTTTGCCCATGACGGTAATTGCTGAGTGATCTCCCTGTCCATATCTTGACCCACGAGACTTTCCTCATATTTTCTTTCCCCTGTCCAGATGAGGAGGAGAGCGATAGAGTGGTTTTAGTGGGCACCTGGTGTCCGGCCAGGGTCAACCCACCATATTCGGGAAATTAGAAAAGCAAAATATGCTTCATAGAGGTCAAAGTCAACACCATTCTGGTCCCTATATCAATTTGTCAACCTCTTTCATTGTAGGGAGAAGAAAGAAAAGGAAGCAGAGTTAATTCCCCCAAGAAGTTCAGTTGCTTTAACTGTGACTGTCCCAGCCCTCGATGCTGTTTGAAATACAGAACAAGGGAAATCACCTCTGTCTTATTTCATAGCAAAAAACAATGGACAAAATAAATGAAATAAATGTATTTACGTGGAAGCAGTCTTCCAAATTTGAGGACTGTTTCTTTTCTGAGAAAGTTCTTGCAGTCCAAGAATTTTCTATCTCTTTTCCTAAATTCTGCCTTTCAAATAAAGAAGATTCAGGTGTCTAATCATCTTTTAGGAGTGGATTGCTCTGTATTTTTAAGCAGTCAGAATGTGAGATGATATTCTTGTTTTGTTTTGTTACTTGATTGTTACTTGAAGTTGCTCGAGGAGAGCTCTGTAACAATTTACCTTTTTTTTCAGATTTTAAAAGTCCAAATACTGTGCTTGGTATTGTCTTTGGGAATTTAGTTAAAATGAGAAGCTGTTAATTAGTAGAAGCATACAATTATTTTTTAATTCCTAGAGTAATGTCTACATTCTGCTGTTTTTAAAAAATAAATTAAAATCCAAATTGGCAATATCTACATTGTTCAGTATACTGACTTGTTAAGGATCAAAAATAAATGTTATGACAGATCCATAGTGCAAACTCTGGGCAGTAGTGAAGACTCAGATTTATCTACAGTAGAAACAGATGTGAATAAATGTTGTATTATCTAAAAAAACAGACAAGAGGAATTGAGCAGAAAGATTAAGAAATTGTATTATGGTCTCCAGACATTTGTTTTAATATCAGTCATTTACTTGCCATCTCAATCCTCCAAAACAGAGCAAATTTCGAACTTTACCCACTGAGAATAATAAACCAAAGAATGCTTTAATGCACACAAATTGTAAGACACTTCAAAGGAATAAACAAAACATAAATATTAACAAATGAGTATATGTTTTTACAATCCTCAGTCTATGTATCTATCCAAATTGGCTTTGCTATTGACCCTTGAAACAACTCTCTGTGCATATGAGTAACATAGATTTTCCAGTACTTTACTGCTAAACATCCCATGTCTTCCAACTATCCCAACTGATCCAATCTCATTTTTCATGCTTCAGGTCAGGCAAGCCAGCACCTGTTCCCTGGTCTGCTGCAGACGACTCTAGGACTGAGTATAAGAACAGGAAACAGTATCATGTTCTGTATTTTGAGTGATTGACTTGTCGCTAGGCACCAGAAGCACAGAGAAAGAATATTTATGTGGGGAAAAAAACGCAGATGCACCTCACATTGGTTAGTCTAACTGAAAAAAGCTATGAGCTTGGAGGACACCACACTGGGTTGTCAGAAGGAAATATGAAGAAATGGTTGGGTGGTTGAAAAACATAACATTGAGTCTTATGAGAAGATTAATCCCCTAGAAACATTTGACAGCAGTTTTATATGATGATTTTTGGTGTGGTTATTTTGACAAAACTTAATTTATCAGTTCACTCAGTGATTCTGTCAAAGTTCAGTTCATGGGCATCTCAGACCTTAAATCTTTACTTTTACAGTGAGGAGCAGAAACGTGAGTGATAAAGTAATTTTCACTATAACACAGAGGAATAGCCCCTGTGCTGGGTGTCATGGCTTTGTGCAGACAAAGGGGTGCATGGGGGTTATACTGGAATCAGAAATGAGGCCCATGTTTCCTACTCTTTTCCTCATATTGAAAAGGAATCTGGCTGTAGTATTTCAGACTATTGTCTTGAGCTTCTCTTTTGATATGAATAATTATCTACAGAATCACTGAAATGTTACAGACCATTTTAATTTGACAAAACATTCTCTGGTACTTCCTTGCAAAGATCAGTCTTATTTAAGGAACACTATTTTGTGTAATAAGACATTCAAGGAATGTTCTTTTTCAGAATTTTCAGTATCTGCCATTTATTTTTTTGGTTGTAAGGTACAATTCACTAAAAACACCCTGTTTTAGCTAAATTTTTGTTGTGAAAGATTTCTCAGGTCCAGGATGGAGCTTCAAATCTCAGTAAGAACAAAAGTGTCAACCCGTCTTCAGAAGACTAAGAATCTGGTCAATGCAGTTCACTCAACATGCCAAAGATTAGGACTCCAGTTTCCATTTTAAAAAGTCTACCACATCCTGGGGGATGCCCCTGTCCCTAGATTGCTGTGTGGTTTCTCTTGCTCACATTCAGAACAAAATAAAAGGATTAAAACCCAAACAACCAACCAACTAAAGCTGCAAATGGCATTAAATTAGTTTGATCATGGCTGAGGTTTCTAAGACCATGTCTGTGCCAGTGTATCAAAATGGCACAGAAGTGCCTGCACCCGTACCATCAGTCACCACAAAACTGGGTGGCCACCTCCACAGTTTTAACTGGAAATGGGCCCTAACCCATACCAGTTCCTGAGCTGTGTATGGGAGAGAGCTGTGTGGCCCCTGCTAGGGTTTGTTTTAGCACTTTTAAAATTCAGATGACTTTGTTCCCTTTCTTGGGGATGTCGCTTATTACTGCTAAATTCCAGAGGAGAAATATAGCCTAAAAATTTCTCTGTACAAGAGAACTGCTCATCTCCCAAATTTATCAAGCACTCCAAAAAAATAGTGTGATTAGTTTTAAAAAGGTTCCGTGCAGCTTTTCAAACTGCGGTTCGGTTTATTTTTCTCAGTTTTGAGGTAAGACATGAAATACAACGGAACTAGGGAAGCTGCCTGAATTTTTGAAATAATTTTCTAATGTTTATTGAGATAGTAATGTATTTTGCTTCACTGGCCTTTTTGTGTATAGCTTCCATTAAAATCTGAAGATCAAGTCTAACATGAATGCTCATAGAAAATATGAACAATATAGAGGTAAAATGTTTTAATTCATACTTGTAGTAGGATTCATATATAAACCAACTAAGAAACAGAAAAAAATGCCATCATTTTTTATCACTTTTAATTAAGTAATAGCATTCAGATAATAAGCAGTTATCTTTTTGAATAATCCATCCCATTTCTCACAGAGCAGTTCGGTCTGCTGTGCTCAGAAGAGCTAGTAAGGAATTTCTTACTGTGAAATCATTATGTGTTGCTGGGAGAAAATGGAGTATTTGTGTTTGCCTCTTTTGTCCCTGAGAAAAGCCTTGTGGAGGGAGTTTAGAGCTGCTACTTAAGATATTTCCATCTTGGACTGTATGTTATACCCTCTTTCTTAAAGGAAGATCATTGATTTTTCCTTTCTATATAGCAAAAGATCCTGGCTGCATAATTTTCCCTGGGTTGCTACCTACTGACATTCGTTATGAACCATGGAGCATGTCTCAGTTCAAAGTCCTCCATTGTCTCAGACTGGCTTTTGACCAGACTTAAAGACACAATATAAAAGTGCAGTGGAAAAAAAACCCTTCACAATCTGCTTGTCGCTATTCCACGAGAGAAAAGAGAGAATAAATTATTCATTGTGAATCACTCCGCCTGCCCTGGTAGGCGGCCTTTCATAGTGTAACAACTTTAAATGAACTGCTCCCCTTCCCTCCTCCCAAAAGTGCCACCAGTTCTTAATGCACACTGACACCCAATTAACATGATAGGCAAATGACCTAAATGCTAGATACGGACCACTGAAGACAGAACATTTTTTTATACTTGTGAATATTTTATAAGTATTTTTTCTTTTCCACAATCAAAAGAGATCTTCCAAAGTATTTTTTGTGTGTTAAAAGGAAAAAAAATACCAGAGCGAGAACATGCTCATTGTTAAGCAGTTTAGTACTGAAGGTATTCTTTTAGAATATAGCACTACCTACCTGTGAGCAGGTAGAGTGCAAAGATCACTAGGCTATTAGCTATTCCACAGTGAAGTTATCTCTTTCTCTTTCTTTGCAATAAAAATTCTAGCCTAAAAACCCTGGCATGACGAAAGTCATGGAAAAACCCCCCAGCTTTTTTCCATAAACACTTTTGATTTCAATCAGCTGGCATTTTCAGATGGCAAGCTATTTTGTGGGAAAATGTCAGAAGAGCTTTCGATCCCAGGATTGGAAGTCAGTTCCATACCTAAAATATGCATTTTGCATGCTGAATTTTGTTGGCTTGCAATCTGTCCTCTTCCTTTCTCTTTCTTCCCCGTCCTTGCCCTTCTGTCTCATATGTCTACCATCTTCTTTATTGCCATGCTTTAAATGTGAGTGATCATGTTCTTGCATGCCAGGACTTAATAATTTGCCATTTTATCATGCAAACAACGCTTCCACATAACTCACAGCATACTTAACTCCCCTCTCTCTCCATTCCTTATAGACAAAACCAAGGGAATCTTTCCAGTGACCTTAACAGTTTGTGAAAACAAATCTGGATTTTACAGGTCTGAACAGGTTAGTGCAGGGCTATTACTCTAGCTGAATGTAAATACTATCAATCAGCTTCACAGTTTTCAACCATTGCGAGTGATTCATCAGGCATTAATTTTCTCTCTTTGCAGTCACATTTTTTATTCTCTCAAGCTCTCCTGGGTAAACTCACCTTGGCCTGTGAGGCGAAAACTTTTGCTATTGAGAAAAGTCTTCACTTTTTCTTTTGCAGACTTTTTTTTTTCCTTCGTTTTTTCCAAATGCCTTTTTTCCTAAATGGGCATTTTCTAAGGTTTGGTAGAATCATACAAAAGCAAACAGCTGACAATTAGCTGTATGGAAGGGTGTTCTAGATAGCATACTGAATGGACACTTGGGAGAAGAGGTCCTGCCTTCTTCCACAGGCTTCCCACGTAGCCCTAAGCAAGTCATTTAACTGCTCTGTTCATCAGGGAAATGGGAGATGTGATTCCACTTCCATTTCTAGCTTGTCTAGACTATGAGAACTCTAGGGTGCTTGCTACATTTACATATATTCCTTAATACGCATGTGTTCCCCATAGCTTGGTCTGCACCCTGATATTAATTACAATGGCAAAGATCATGTGGAAAAGAGGAAATTTGAAAAGAATTTCTCCTCGTGCTTGATCTCCATAATATGTCACCAGGCTCTGGTGTGTAGCTTATAATTTCAAGCAAATTCTGTTTTAACAGTTCTGTATTCTCAAATGATATTATCAGTTTGTGACTGAAATCACTAGCACAGTGCTGCAGCTCATGACAATTCTCATTCTGCACTGTTGCTTCGGTGAAGTGACATAGATTTGCTTTACTTAAGATCTTCCAAATTGGCAATCTATAGGGAACTGATAGAAAAATGCAAGCGCCCCTCCCTGAGGCTGGCAACCGGGACACAGTGACGTTTGGCACATTAGCACAGCAGCGCACAAAATGGATTTCAGGTTTCTCCCCATTGATTTCCCATCTGAAGCCACGAATCCATCCCCAGCTACAACTGCCATGCTGTCACAGGAGTGTGCAGTCATAGGCTCTCGAGCAGAACTTACTGTCTTCCCTCAACATGGATCCTGTTCTCTCAGAGCTGCCATCCCTGAATCAGGTGCCGCCTGCCTTCTCAGTTCTGTTTGACAGACTGCACAGCTTTAATAACCAATATCTACAAGTTTCATCAAATGAAACGGTGGATAATTTATTGAGGATAGTCTGCCCCTTGAAAACTGCCAGCATTCAGTGTGTTACAGCATCAGTCTGGCCATTTTGGATCGGTTGGGGCTCACCCTGTGCTCCCTTACACTCCTTCAATATTATGTGAGCTTTGAATTGTGCTTTTTCAGAGCTTTTACAAACCCAAGGCAACGCCATTTATATACACAAACATTTCTGCGACAGTTGTTTCCCCTCTTATTTTTGGCCTTGAGAAGATGGTTCTTCCCCTGTTGAAGTCTTTCTTCTTCCTTTTGTTTTGCAGAACGTCATGTCTTATAGATGATCTGTGGAGTGCTTTTAAAACACTCTGTGCTGAACAAAACGTGCTAACATGTAGTTTTAGTTATTCATCCATTTGGAAGGCCAGAAGTATAGATATACCAGTGTTAGCCAAATCTTGTTATTTTGAGGCTGACGACTAAAAAGGAGTGGAGAAGTCAGAAAGGCAGCCTTTTATAAAGACGGGAGTCCTGACATTTGCTCTCTTTATTGTTTATGCTTTACATTTCTGAAATTAAAGTAGGGGGTGTATTTCTCCTTTCAGCTACCGCTTGGTGAGCATCCCTGTAGAGCTCCCCCGCTGGACACTCTCCAGGCAGCAGGCATCAATATTTTAAGGGTAGGGTAGCCTGAGACAAGCCCTAGCGACATTTCTGGCTTTGACTGTCTCCATGGGTGCCCTTTGCAAGGCATCACCCATCATGTCTTTGGGGAACTGGCATTTCTCAGTCCAACCAAAAGGATCTCCAAGAACTGGCTTTCTTGGTAGTACACTTAAAAAGAAAAACAACCAAAACCAGTAGGAAAATCAGTTCAGGCATCTTAACATTTCTTGTGGTTTCTGTCTTTTGGAGCACAAGAACTTGTCACATGTCGGCAATGAAACATAAGCATGCCAGGCTCAGGAGATCTGCATTAGAGGATGCATCTCACTGCCTCTACTTGCCCTGGTTGGCACTGACTCTCCCTGTCTCAGCAGTGCCTGCAGTGGCTACCCTTCCTCCTCTACTATGCTCCTCTGCAGGCAGCAGCACTTGGGGTGCAGTCTGCACTCTGAGTGTTTTCACATCCCAGCCCAGCACCACTGCATCTGCCTCACCACCAGATGCCTCTGGGCCAACATTCCTTGACCCTGCAGTGACCAGCCAGGCTGAAATCACCCTGAGGAACTCCCTGGGAAATCAGGTTTTCTCCCGAGGGCAGGAGGCAGCTGAAAAGTTACGGAGACACCTCCATCCCTTTGTACCTCCCACCTATCTCAAAACTCCATGGAGTCTCCCCAGCCCCACAGCAGCCCTCTGATCCCTCTCTGTCAATAGCTTCTCATGAAACCTTTCCCATCCTTCTCAGGGATCATATCTGGGGATCAGCTAAGTCAGTGCTGCAGATTTTCTTTTTTTGGTACTGCAGGTAAAAATTATTTTGCCCTCACTCTTGACATAAAAACATTTGGTTTTGCCTCTGAAAAGCTCTGAGCCAGCTCTGGGCCATCATATAACCTGTACTGAAACTCGTATGTTTCCCAGGGTCTTAACTATGCCCATGCCTAGAGCTCTGCTGTGGTGAATACTCTGGCTGACAGAGCTCTACGTTGCATGCACTTTTAGTCCTTAAGAAAGTGTGACAGACAAAGCAATTTGCAAACCTTCTAAAAGCAAATATTCCTTATGTATTATGAGAAAAATATAGATCTAAATTGACTGCAGAACACCTCTACACAAACAATATACACTTTATGAAGATTTTTTTATCCCACTTGAGCAATTTTGGGCTTGTGAACAAAATCTTGATGAAACTATTGTCCTTTTCTCTCTCTTCTTCCCTATACATGTTTTCTTTTCCTGAACATGGATCCTCTTTTCACCAGTAGATCTATAGCTGTTATTCCATAATTATTCATATTGCTTGAATAACTCTTATGATTAATGAAGATTTCTGAGGAAAGGTCTAATGACCATTAATTTTAGGGACTATGGTACCCATCCATCCTGGAGGACTGGCATGAAGGATACCCATTACCACAGTACTGGATAGCCTTTAATTTTATAAATGTATTAGGGTTGAAGGAATGAATTCTCAAAGCAAACTAGAACAGAAATGAGATTTCAGAGGTCCATTTAGAAGTTATTATGGGAGTGTATTTGCATGGAAGTGTTATAATAGTCTGATTAGGTTGAGCTTTGTTTTCTTTGCAATTACTTCCTCTTCAGCCCTGAAGGGTTTTCCTTTTCATTTTGCCATTCTGTTCTTAGCAATTGCTATTATTCGTTAACAAATATTTTTATCCATTATGTAACCTCTTTGCAGACCTTATTTTGTATCTCTGTGAGGGACAAGAATTATAGAAATTGAGTGTGAAGGAAGGCAGAGAACATGTGGGAGCTGGCCTGTGCTTGCAAGGACAACTAGGTCTAACTGCATCACCACGTCATTGAAAAAAGCAATATAGGTTCAGGGAACTGGAATGCATCTTTATCACATGCCAGAAGTTTGCTGGGCTGCTCTGTTTTCATAAACAAACTATCCTGATGACAGAACTTCAAATTTGCCATTAAAGTTTATCATGACTTATTTTAGCTTGTATTGATTACTACCACCTTAGGAATAGGATCAATAAGGACTCTATAAAGTGTAAACATCAGTGTGTGAACTACCCTGCAAGTCTTAAGGCATGTTAATTCCCAGATGAAGCGATCTTTAGCAGGCTGCTCAATGGAGCAGTGATTTCAGCAGTAAGTGATCTACATTAAGATCCAGCCAGAGACAGGTTTTGTTTTGAGTGGAAGAGTGGCCAGTGAACATGATCACCTCAGATGTGTTTAAAATTAGTACATTTGTACACAGTGAAAATGCTTTGTGTGAGTTCCAGTGCATTTAACACTTCTGGATTTTATACTTCACAATTATTGAGTCAAGATTTACTCTAAGGTTTGGATCTTACAGAACAAGCTTAGTATTTACTATCTCCTATTTATGAGATATCCATGAGAAGACCATGAGATTAACACCCACTGTGCACTCCTATAGGACAAACCTGGTTAATGGGATAACCTCCAGTACAATATCCAGACACAGGTCAATATGAAGAAGAGAGCTAGACAAGGTAATGTACCATCTGCATTCAACTCTATTAAAAGTATTGTTTTCTTTCTTTTCTTATCGTTGTTTGCCTTCCATGGTCTGTGGAGTTAATTCAGCAAAATTAATCATCATGTCCTAAGACAGAATCACACAGCTCTCTGTTGAGAGTATGAAAATTATGCCTTGTTGGAATGGATGAAGGAGAATTGCAAAGACTGCAGCATGCTTCTAAGCATCAGTGAATATTTAACAAGGTTTATTTGGCTAATCCTCCCTTTCCTTAATACACTTTGGGAATAGAAGGACCAAGGGCAAACTTTATGCCAACTTTGTCCTTTGAGCCTAAGTTAAAAATAGCCCACAAAGGGTTCCTGGGATTGATTTTTTGCTTCCAAGAGATCCCAAAAGGAAATTCATCAATCCCAAATAAACAGTGTATCACACCCCAGTGACAAGTGCATCTGTTTTGTTTAGTTCCTATTTAAATATTTCTTTATTGTATTCAGAATTCTTCTATAATTTATTTTAAAATGCATGCACCTGCATTGGAGTTGCAAAGTGATGCACAAAGACAATCCTCTGCTCTGATTTTTAAGGGAAACATGGTGTCTTTCTTTTCTGCTTTACAATGTGGAGACCAGTCCAGTATCAGGGATGCTACCTTCTGCTTTGGGAATAATGCTGCAGTTTATTCTTGGCTGATTCTTATATAAGCTCTACTATTTTATAACAAGATTTTTGCAAGTAATCACAATATGAATTTCTGAAATACATGTACTGATGTAGAATTGATTGGAAAAAATGGGTTCTGATCTCTACAACCTGGGAAGAAATGCTCAGAAAATAGGAAGAATGTTGTGGCAAACACTTATCAGAGCAAACGTAACTGAGGTTAGAGTCATTCTTGCATCAGTGCCTACATCAGCTGTTTTCTGTCTGTTAAATGTTGATTTGTGATGGTATGGGAACTGCTTCTTAGACAATGGAATTGTTTTTCATAGAGTGAACTAAAAACATTCACTCAAGCAGTTATTTTTCAATATGAAGTAAATTGGAATTAAAAGCATTTAATTCTTTCACTCTCATTTTAGGGGAAATTTTTACTTTTATGGTTGGGTTCACAGTCAGTTGGCTAGCCAAGGATGCAATAGATTCCAGATTGCTCCTGTCTTAGTAAGCAGAAGCAACAGTTGCTCATTTCTCAGATTTCAGTTGAAGCCTTTCTACCTACTCAGTGCCCCTCTGTGGGATATTTAAGGGTTTACATCATAAATGGGAGAAAGCCTGGAAGGCAAGATCTTGGTCAGCTCTCAGTTGGGTGGTTAGCACTCACTTCTGCTTGACCAACCAACCAGACTTTTCATGTGCAATGGGCTGGGAAGAGAATGGGATTCATTAGCGTAGCAGTTAAAACAGCATCACAGTAAGGTGTCCTCCAGAGCTCTCCAGGCAGCTCTCCAACCTCTGCACTACAGGCTATCGCTTTCTCTTTGGCTAAATGGAGAGTGAACCCCATTCCCCAGGTATGAAGCCAAACAACAGAAACAGACACAGGATGGGAGCGGAAACTAAAGTATTTCTGCATCCGATGAGTGCACTCTAAAGAAAGAGCTACTAGAGAAGCCAGCATGCGGCCACAGACATATTTCCTTTGATAATCTGCTCTGAAAATACCTATGGACTAGGGCATGAGGGAAAATTAGGTGGGAAAATGTCTGCTTTGTGGATCTAGAGGAATTCATTAGCTTCATCGATACTTTGAGTGCAGCCTAGGCACCCTCCTTCAGCACCTCTGGGTCTTGACTCACTACACAAATCCTGTAGGCAGATGTTACATCTCCAGACAAGCAAATGAGAAGGAGTTGAAGTGCATAAAACCTTGTAAGTCAGTGCCTAGAATAAAAGTTAGGAGATGTTTAACATCATGATTTGATCATCACAGCCCGCGGTATTTCAGTATTTGTTGGTGCTTTTCAATGTCCATCCCAGTTATAAATCCCAATGCATCTGTGCTCCCTAGGATACAGAGAAGTAGAATGTTTGGCTGGGAATCATGTAGGATAGACTGCTGAAAAGGTAGGCAGCTCCTCTGCCAGCTGAGAATAAACTTGTAACCAGTATCTTGTCCTTCACTGGTGTTTGAGACTTTAACACGCTCCTCTTTCTACTGCAGGTCCTAAGTCCAGCACCCTCTTTCAAAGGTAGTAGCCCATAAAGGAAGAGGGTTGTTTTTTTTCTGTTAACTTGCCATAGCTAACTTGTCATTTGCAAAGTGGTCATACTTGCCATACTTACCTGGCTTTTTCAGATTTGAGCTGGTTTTGGTAGCCTTTTTTTTTTAGAGCTTTTTGTTTTAATCAGACAAAAATATGATTTTGTTCTGGTAGAGTAGCTGGAATTCTAGCATGAAAGTCTTTAACCTATATCTATGTAACAGCTGTAGGGTGCTAATGATGCTGTTGATATTTAATGTGTTTTCTCTTAATTCAGGCCTGTTTGAATTAACATTTAGTATTTGAAACAAAATATGAGAAAAAATAGGATAGGTGTGAACAGCATCTTTTTATAACATTTTTTCACTTTCAATTGGTTACTACTTATAAGAGGCATCTGAAAAAATTTCATGTGTTTGCAGAATACTGCATGTGGCCCGATTATGAAGAAGCTAGATGACTTATTTATTCCTTAAAGTATGTCCTGTAGAGGAGCGTCTGGGTGAATGTCTCTGTGACAGATGCAGTGCAGATAATTTGCTAGTGAGTAAAACCCAGAGGAGTGACTGTTTGTGCTTTGGTCAGAGGAACAACTGAAGGTGACTCAGACAAAACTGGCTAGGAAAAAAGATGTGTACTGGCTTTCCTTTCTCTTTTTCCCTTCTTTTTTCTCAGTTCCTTCTCTCACTTTTCTCCATATTGCCTTAATATTTGCTTCACCCTTGGTCTGGTCTGAGATGTCTCACAGAGCATAAAACTTGTTCTGAAATACAGACAATTGCAGCAGATGTTGGGCAGGTCTGTATGATGTTTGAGGGGTTTGGATACAAAGCAGGAGGAAATCCTTATTGAGGCATAACTGAATCACTAAAATGCCTGCGAAGATCTCTCCCATAGACAAGGCAATGGCAGTAAGGGAGCTGGTGCGCAATCCAAACCACTTCATGGATCCTTACTGCAAACCAGGACTGTCTGGAAAATGTGTTGACTGGGCTTGGGTTACATCAAAATACAGCCTTTTCAGGAAAAGAAGGGAAGGGAAGGGAAGGGAAGGGAAGGGAAGGGAAGGGAAGGGAAGAGAAGAGAAGAGAAGAGAAGAGAAGAGAAGAGAAGAGAAGAGAAGAGAAGAGAAGAGAAGAGAAGAGAAGAGAAGAGAAGAGAAGAGAAGAGAAGAGAAGAGAAGAGAAGAGAAGAGAAGAGAAGAGAAGAGAAGAGAAGAGAAGAGAAGAGAAGAGAAGAGAAGAGAAGAGAGAAAAGAAGGTTAGAAAAGAAAAGAAAGAAAAAAGCAAAGAAAAGCAAGGAGAGGAGAGGAGAGGAGAGGAGAGGAGAGGAGAGGAGAGGAGAGGAGAGGAGAGGAGAGGAGAGGAAAGGAAAGGAAAGGAAAGGAAAGGAAAGGAAAGGAAAGGAAAGGAAAGGAAAGGAAAGGAAAGGAAAGGAAAGGAAAGGAAAGGAAAGGAAAGGAAAGGAAAGGAAAGGAAAGGAAAGGAAAGGAAAGGAAAAGAAAAGAAAAGAAAAGAAAAGAAAAGAAAAGAAAAGAAAAGAAAAGAAAAGAAAAGAAAAGAAAAGAAAAGAAAAGAAAAGAAAAGAAAAGAAAAGAAAAGAAAAGAAAAGAAAAGAAAAGAAAAGAAAAGAAAAGAAAAGAAAAGGCTAACTGGGACAAAGGGTATGACCGCACTAAAAAAAATATTTACTAGTATCTATTGCTGGCCTCTAAGGAAAGCACATTTGAAGCCATATTTGTACAGATAAAAGATACAGATGTACATCTGTACAGATTTGTACAGATGAAAAGTTAAAACACAGAGATCAAGGGGAATTTTAATTACAACTACACTGCTAGAAATCTGAACTTCAGAACTGAACTGAACTGAACTGAATCCTAGGGAAAGAAACAAGTTTGGAAAAAGAAAGACTGTTTACCCATGTGTGCTTAAGAACACTGCAAGTCAGAGAGAAGACGGGTCTGCTCAACAGGGAATAGCATTAAAATATTTTATGAAGTACACTTCAAGGGAAAAGAGCTCAGATGAAATGACCAGCATCTATGATTTTTTCAGAAATTCGCTAGTGACAAGTGATAATTAAGAGATTTATAGTCGAAGCATGTGTGTGCTTAGAGTCCAGGATTGCATCAATTTTTCTTTTCTTCCTTTTTTGATTTAATTTTGGAGGAGGTTCCAGAAGTCTGTTTTCAATTCTGTTTATCCTCTGCTTAGGGAAGACTGAATTTTGCTGCTTTAAACTCTGGTGATTGATGTTCTGAACCATTTTAGGATGATATCCATCTGATACCAGATCCTGCTTTTGTCATACTATTTACAGCTAGGCAGTGATCCATTGAGGCATCTATTTCCCAGACACCTGATAAGAGTTCCACAGTATTGAATGTGTCCAACCCCAGGTAAAGAAACAGAAAGACAGATGATGCTAGGAAAATAAAAGATCTAAAGACAAAGGGAAGACACAGCTGACCACACAACTTATCACTTGACCTGAAAAAGGAAAATTAAAAGATATGAGGCACCAGGGACCCCTTATATATGCACCAATAGATGTACTTTGTTTTTGCAAAATCCATTTATTCTCATAGATCTCTTAATCATTAAAATAAATAAGCCAGATTTTCTTATGCTTTTTAATCAGTTTTCTAAAGATATTTCTTTAGAAGAAATACAATGGCAAAATTATGAAGAAAGATGGTGTCTGTAACTTTTGAGGAAAAACAGTTCTGCAAGTATTTATTTTCTGTATTGTTAAAGGTAAACTTTAATCATAACTTAAAATAAATTAGAGTTAATATTAAAAAAAAATTAAAACTAATTGCAAATGCATGACTGTTTCTATTAGATTATTTCAAAGATTTCAGACAAGGACTTTTGTTGGCCACAGCACAGTGTAACCCACTTGTCCTCCCAGCCTGCCGGTTGTCTGCAGCAGTTCAAGCAATCCAGGTGAAAGTCACATGGGGGATGGGGATACCTGCAGATCCAAGTCCCCGCTCAGCCATACAAGTGCAAGGAGCTGCAGAGTTCTGACCCTGAGCTTCACTGCACAGGGGCTGGTACTGGGCCTTTTGCAATCCCATTTGCGCGTTCCAAGTTTCCAATGCAACATGCCACAAAATGTTGACTTCTGTAAATTCTCTTTTACCTTAAGAAGTTTTATCAGAAGCAGGTAAAAGGTCTTTTGTATTCACAGACACACTAATTCCACAGGTTTAGCATTTGAATCTTTGTTCAAAAAAGGTTTTTGAGAAAAAATGTATCCATAATTCCCAGCCTCCATCATCAAAGGACTTCGAAGGAAAAAAAATAAATCTCATAGCAACAGAGGTCCAGGATACTATCTCAGTATAACCAGCCTCCTGTTAACAAAGACTCAAGTGGCAAAATTAGATCTGTAAAATTCTGGAGCGTAAGACACCTCAAACTGTGGTAAACAAGAATTGTCTTCACAGATCGAACAAGATCACATCCTGGGCAGATAGGAAGTGTACCAGAGAGAAATAAACTACTTTTAGGATGTTCCAATACCCGATAGATGCATGAGCCTTTTCCTAGTGCTCTCTGTATCTCCCCCTTTGAGATTTCCCTTAATCAACTTCAAACTTAGGACAAACATGTTTACCATTAAAATCAATGGAAGTTTTATCAGGAGAGCTAATCTCACCTTCAGGCTTTCATTTGATTTCTTTCTTTCTTTTTATCTCCCTTATGTTTTTTCTCAAAGCACACAGTGCCAGTGCAACATCGGTCCATCCATTCAAAACTGTTCTTTATGTAGCCTGGTGGTATGGTTTTTACAATTTAGAAATCATGAACATAAAACTGAAGCTACTGTAAAAGAAGTAAGCCAAAAAGAGAGAGTATCTCTTGTGCAAAAATGTTTTCAACAGTAATTGCATTTTTATTTCTATTGCAACTTTAATGTGAGGATCTCAGGATACTTCTACTTCTGATAAAAAAAGGGGATTGCTCTCTGAAACACAGCAGATGTATTTTCTTAGTTGGAGTCTACCAGGTATCGATAATTCTTGAATTTGAGCACAGGAAAGTAAACAAGTATAGAAAATATTCTATTTACTTGCAACAAGAGCCATTGTTTGGAAAGATACCAAAAAAGATATAGGTGAAACAGCACAGAGCTAAAGGCATGTGAGTCCCAGAGAATGTGTTGAGCTTGGGTATGATCAATTGAGAAATTGATATGCCAAAACTCTTGGTATGGAAGTTAGATTTAGGTGAGGAGTAAAATAAGGCCTGGCTCTGATTTTCTACTGACTAACCAACCTGAATAAACACCTGAATCCTGAGAACATTGATCACAAGTGATCACAATCACAAGTATTTTCACATCTTTATTTATCATACTCAGTATTCTTTCCCCTTTGTTTTTCTCTGTTTCATCAAAGGATTGTATAAGTGGATATCACTCGCAGAACAGAATTTAAGAATAGAAGTAGCTCTTTCTTCATGTTGTAAAGATTTTTTGACAAGTTAAGGGCTTTATCAGAAATCATCTCTGGAAAAAAAAGCTGTTTGTAGCTTTTGATTTATTTTTGTTTGCATAACTACACAATTCCAATCTCAAAATACTGTTTTCTTTTCTTATTTCTAACCTTCTTTTGTGAATTTTATACATTTTTACATCGTAGTAGAAATGCCCCAGATCTCTGTATTCAAAGCCCTCACTGGCTGACTGTGAATAGACAAGGTTGCGCTGCCCTCTTTGATTCTTTGGTCCTATGTATTCCAAAAAAAGGTAACTTCAAAGCAAAAAACTCTCCAGAGTGGTTTTTGGTGGCTGTATGGTAGACTCAGGACTCATTAATTTTCTTTGTAATACTGGGCAAGGTTCTCTTCTTCCTGAAGAACATTGAAGCAGATTAAAAATAGTAACATAAAATTGTAAAGTATTGCAGTCACTCACACAGTGACCTGGATCATTTATAAGGTATACCACAGATTTGCTGGGAGTTTTTTTATGGTTTTGTTGGGTTGTTTTTTTTTTTGTAGTGAGAGCAATTCAGAATTGACATTTTTTCAATTCCCCTTTCCTATCTGTAAACTAGGTTAATGTTGATCATTTTTCTCAGGAAAAGTTTTTTTCCCAAACGTTTTTTCAGGCATGGCTACAGAACATGGCTATATGTTAAACATTTCTTGTTTAACATGGGGGATAAAAACAACTTAGTGGGATGCTGCCTCTACAACAAGGTACAAGAGGAAGAAGTGCATTTATTTGGCTCGATTGTCAACTACCCATTTATTGATACCTTGAACCTTGGAGGACCTTTGTACAGCTCTAAGTGAGGCCTCCAAGCTGTGTACACAGAGCAAAAAGGACTTGGAAATGTGATCTACAAAGAATTATAGGCTGGGGTGGAAGTTGCCTAAACCTTTCGATAGGAAACACCAAGAACAAAGGAAGGTCTTAAATCCTTGCATATGGTGATATTCTAGGAACCTGACACAGCATCACTGAAAATACAGAAATTGGAATCTTTGCTAAGGGTGAGCATGCGACATTTTCAAGACAGATCCTCAAATAATTGTAATGCAGTATTTTTGTGGATCTAGTCCACAGACAGAAAATAGAAGCAACTTTGGAAGTTCTTGACCCAGCAGGGCTAATGGCTCAAAGAATCACTGTCACTGCTGGCTACCGGTCAGATCTGCCTCTGACCCTGTACCCTGCTCCCACACCACCACAAGACGGTACAGAGTCTTATTTTAATCAGATCTGGAGAAATATGAAAATTTGGTGCATCTTGAAAAACTAGGCAGAGGTTTGCATCTAAATATACCAAATATGTAGAAAGATAACACATTTATTTGAAACAGAACTTCTACAAATGCAAATGGTATGAATTTGCATAGCTAGTAACTCAATTTTATAGAGCTGTAAGCTGGGGGAAAATGTAACAGAAAAGTTAATGGAAGCATTTAATAAAGGACAATGAGCAGGCATCATAAATCTAAGCAGGAACGGACATTAGAGAAATGTATGCAGCAGCTCACTCAGTACAGGAAGGATTCCTTAACTGCAGGACATTTAGCATAATGCTATTATGCATAAAATGGCCTATACACAGCCTAACAAATCACCCGCAAGTTTATTTTAACTTTCATTGCAAGACAGTTTTGAAAACTTAGGATTTGCAAGGATTCTGGGAGCCAAAAGTAGATGTTTTAGATGCACGTGTATCAGGATGGTGGGTGTCTGATTGCACTTTGTAAAGTAAAACACCAGCAGTGGCAAAAGCTCAGCTGTGATCTGCAGCTGTCCTCTTGTATTTCATTCACACATGGAGGGGGTCTTTGTTACTCTGTTGCCTCCTCTGTGCAGAGATTTTTCTGCCTTTTTTGTGGGGAAGGAGAGGGAGGAGACAGAGGGAGATCTAACCTCAGTCGTGGAGAAAGCAAGCCCATATGGTTTCCTAGAAGAAGCTTCACTGACAGCTTTGAAAAGTGGTGATAGGAGCATAATGCTCCTGTGACAACCTTTTAAAATTTCAGGATCCCTGTGGTATGAGGAAGGAGAACTTGGTCATCAAAAAATTACAGTCAGACAATGTGCTGCTAGTCCTTTTGCCCATGGACTTCTATAGCAAAGCTTTTAAGACCAGAACTTGATTTCAAGTCTAGGCAGTTTCCTGTGTTTTCCCTTGGGTCAAAAGCAGTTGCCAAGAAGAGGGTTTGCACATGGGACCACTTCAGCTGGAAGGGTCTTTGCTTGAGACTGAGTCCCTGCCTGTTGCTTCATAGAGTTTTGGTGGAGACCCTTATAGGGTCTTTGTAATAAGATGTCCCTGCAGTAAGCTATTCTATTACTTGAGGGCCTCATTCAATTTTTTTATTCATCCTCGAAATGAATAGCACTCCCATTGACATACGCTGAGTTCCTACCTGGCTAGAAATTGAACTTTGACTTCCTATATGAATTTTCATTGACTTCAGAGAAAATCATAGCAAACAGGTCTGGAGTGAATTCAGGAGGTCAGTGAGTCCGTCCCTTGCCCCAAAACAGAAGCCAGCACACCTTAACTAGACAGATTTTGTCTATTCTGCTCTTGAAAATTGCCAGTGGTAGAGGTTGCGTAAAATGTATGGAGAATCTGCTTAATAACTCTGATGAGTAGAAAGATTTTCTCAACATTAATAATAGTTTTTCCTTGCTATCATGCAAACCCATCATGTTTTCTTTCCTCAGTGCATATGAAAAAGAAGTTAACGATTTTCCTTTTTGCAGCTCTTTTTATATCTTCTCTCACTTTTACGATCCAAGATCATCCAAACAGAGTCAAGTGAATCTTTCAACTCAGACCGCTATTTCATTTGGTAAATAAATGGTGAGTATGGCCTTCTTTGTTGTCCTCCTCTGGATTTCCTTCAAATGATCAGGAAGGCCTTGGGCTTTGGATGGTGGCCTCCCATTTTCTGCTCATGGCCCAATAGAATAGGCACTGAGCTCAGAGTAGATCAGCTCACCAAAGCCAGGTCTTCTCCACAAACGTCCTGATTTTTATAGAAGTGAGAGTTTAGAGCTATTCATCATCTTTCATAATAATGTTCTGTGCAAGTCAGATCATCCTGTGAACCCTCTGGGATGAGGGAAGGGGGAGAGGGAGGAAGGGAAATCAGGTCAAATTAGGATGAGGCCTTTGTTTAAGCAGACATGCAAAGAACGTTTTGAAGGCACAGTAAATGCATGTACTACTGTAAATCAGGTATTTCTGAAAAAGCAATCCCCTACCTTGTTTCTTCACAACATTGTAATATTTTACAGCTAGAATAAAGTACTCATTATAAGATGCATCAAATGATTTATATTAAACTATAATGAAAGGTAAAAAATAAATTATAAAGTTTAATTAACCACACTCAATATTTTTTGTTTAATCATGTTATCATTAGAAATTTCTTCTCAGTTAGCTAGATGTTGATGATTGTTGTGAATATTTGATGTACTTTATTCATCTGAATTAGAGGTACAGATGTGAATAAGCAATTCATTGTTAAATAATATTTTTCAATTTGAGAAGTATTTATCTAATATCCAAGGCACATCCTGTAATTTCAATATCAATGTACTCTTTAGCATTTTTAGGGGACTTTTTTTTGCTAATAGTTGCCATATCCTTAGAGGTATTATAGGGTATCTGAATACTTACAGCCAACGTTTCAGCATAGCAAGCATGGAGACAATGATTGATATCACTGAAGGACATTTGATCCTGAATATGTGTAATTATCCCAAGGTACAACACAAATCTGAATGAGGTTCAAAGCTTATCTGTTTGCTTAAGTTACTCTTCAGGACAAGAAATCAAAGGAGATGATTGAAGTATTGATGAGTTGGAAACATGTTTGTTGATATCATGTCAAATATTTATTTTGTAATGAAGGAGTTGGATTTTCTAGTGATCTAAAATGGTACACCACCACCAAATCTTACATGGCAATAAGGAATTTTTCCCTTTTTTTTCACACTGGGCATGTTTTAAACCCAGTGGCTTTTCATTCAGAATATCCCAAGTAAGACAGGGCAGTCAGTTCTTCTGAATTCTTTCAACTGAGAACTGATTTCTTTTCACTGCTTAAGGTGAACTCATATCCTGTCATCACTGTTCAGCACTTTTCATCCTGTTCAGCACTTTGATTTCAGACAAACTTCACGTCTGCCTTGTTAAGCTTTCCTCTTTAGGGAAAAAAGAAGAGATTTTTAAAGAGAAAATGTGCAATGCACTTTAATTCTGGTCATAAAATGAAATGTTAGTGTTTTTTTCTCTTTCCTCTATATTATAGAAAGCGATATGTTCATTTTCTTGCCAAAAGAAGTATTATGTGCAGCAGACTAATCTGTTTTTAAAAATCGTGTAGTTATCACCATTTTGCTTTAGAAGCTGTATGAACATTAAAGCTTTTATTATTGCTATTAGCAGAACACAGATAATGCACTTCAGCAAAACAATTAGCCGCCAAGTTTGGCTGATAGTTATACAGGTGATTGTAACTGTGTTATGTGCATAGGAAGTGAATTCAGCTCTTGACAATGGGTATCTTTGAGAGTGGAGGAATCCTTGTGCCCACCCCCTGTATTTTCTACGGTGATGTAGGAAAACTGTACATACGTGAAATAATTTCTGATTTTACGTAGGTCACCAGGCATACTTGCAAGTGTATGTTATTTAGCTATACAAACTAAACACCCTGGAATAAGCCAGCATCTTTTAGAAAACAACATTTTAATAAGACACCAAAAAACCAAAGCAGCTTTTCATAGTTCTTCATTTTAATTCATAATCCTTTGGGAAAAAAATGATGCTGAGATTCTATTCTGAATATAAACATCTTCGTTGTAACCAAGATGCTGGTATATGTAGACAGACAGAAAACAGTTTGCAAATAAACATACAAGTTGGGAGAAAGATCGGAAGGAGTAAAAAGGGTTATAACGTCCAGTTGCTGGTTATCTGAGATGACCATATTATAGACCTTTCCATAATGTCACTTCCCATAATTTGATTATAAACTTTGACCTTAAATGTTCCCATCCACTGTTCCCACATGGAAAAGTACTTCAGTACTTCCCTTCTATGCTGCATAGAAATTTTGCTCTAGCTGCCAGTCTAAATACAATGCACTCATGTTATAGATATTCTCAGAAATGGCCCCATCAGGACAATTGGTTTTGGCTCCTAAATGATCCTGGCTGTGTTGTGTATGTCTGGCTGGGCTCGCGATACTGTCATGACATCATGAACAAAGTATCATTACACATTGCAAAGTCCAAAAACGGGTTGGCAGTCCATTTGTTTGTTTGTCTGACATCTGTGCACATCTACAGAACTGTCAAGGTTCATGGAGGACAGATATGGATGCATTTCCCATTTTTATTGTGGACCAGTCCCTGCCATAAACTGCCTCTGAGACAAACTAGCTCTGAGCAAACGACCCCACTGCATGCTATTGCTTTAATGGCATGATTTAGCTCTCAAGTATTTATTAAAAGAGAAATTTAAGAGTTTAAACAGTAACTGATAAAATACATCCATAACTAAATTTAGCAACAAGTTTTGTTTCTGTAAGAATTTTCATTTGTGAATTACCTGAATTATACCTTCAATTCATTGTTCTACCTTATTGGCTAGTATTTGTAATTTATCTTGTGAATAGCTGTGAAATTAACATTTTTGGGTATTGAACAAGGGCTTTGTGTGTATTTTTGTGGTATATCTGCATGCTTGCTTTTTTTAATCGCAACTGTCTGCTCAGTTCTTTTTGCAGTGTTTATGTATTACTCTTCACTATTAGCATTTGAAGATTTTTCAGCATTAACTTTTAAATGGAGTCATAGGTCATTTATCTTAGAATGCATGCTGAGAAGTAATCAATTGTAGCATCACTTTATTGATGGTGGTTTGAAAGTCTTCCAGGAAAACTCTTTGCCTTTTTCTGTAGTTCATTCTGATTGGATTGATTTATGCTAAAAATATTTTCTTGGGTTCCACAAAAGCTGCATTTTAGTGGTTGGCATCTTACTATTCTTCATTGGCAGTAATAATAAAAAAGGATAATGTTGCTCATGAAAATACTACAGCCATTAGCACAATTTAATTATTCAGATAAGTACAATGGAGCCATTAATAAGACACTGTAATGACGTCAAGCACCACCCACAAAACAGGAACATTCAGTTATATTCCCATGCAGATTTAACAGACTGAAGCCTTGTTTGTGATAAGAGAAAAAAATATCGAACACAACAACTGCTTAATTACCGAGCAAAAGCGATTTCAAATTAAGATAGTCAATCCAATTTGTGAAACAGGGCCACATAGTTAAATATTGTATTATTCTTCATTTTTTTTCTATGTAACTTCTCTTAGTCCCATAGCAGAAAAATTTCCAGAGGCAAGACAGACCCTTATTAGTCTCAACTTAAGGTTTCCTGCTTTAGAGGATGAATACCAATGAACTGCATTAAAAAAAATAAAATTAAAATAATCAATATGCCAAAGCAAATGTATGCAGGATAGCTGCAAATGGTTTATTAGAATAAGAGTGCTATTGTATTTAAAAACCTAGAGACATCTTTGGGGAGATGAACCTGTGTCATGTGAAAAGAAGCAAAATTGTTAAATATTTTCAAGTATTTAATGAACCCCCTCATCTGAAACAGGCTTGCTAAATTATTTATTGAAAGTCTAATTAGTAAGTGTAGCTCTTAGAGCATGGATTTACTCTTTCTGAAGTGACCCATATATATCTCATACAACAGGATATCAGAAGAATTCCAAAGATTGCAGAAATTGCTAGGAGGTATTAAAGTAGAGATTTCATCTGTCTGTGTAATAACAACTGTGTAATTTTCCTTTCATTTAGGTTATGGAGCAAGCAATAAACTTTGTATGTCAAGAAACCAAAAAAATTTATTTCTCCTGTTCCATGAAACCTCAGGGTTTTGCAATTCATGAAGGACAAAGTGCCTCCAAGAAACCAGTACTAGGCACCACTGACATGATTTCCTCTTCTGTTTACCAACATTTTGACATAAAACACTGTTTTTCTGACTATAATTTTTTGGCAGAAGTTTTTCACTTTTTGATTTTTTTTTAATTAAAATTATTTAATTCATGCAGACAAATTTGGCAATGGATAGCTTTTACTGGTGATGGACTCGGTCTTCTAAAAGAACTGTGCTGCGTGCAATGCCAGTAAAGGGGAGAGTAAAACCAGTATTAGTCATGATACCTGGAACCATCTACTGTTGCTTGATAGAGGATTAGAACTGGGCTTAAAGAAGGTTATTTTCCTCATGAAAACTGGGCTTGAAATGCTGCCTTTTCCATTCCTGTCTCTTACTTCCCAGGGAAAAATGTTTTTATGTGTATGTGCATGTGTATAAGTGTTTGTGCATGAGAGAGAGAGAAAGGGAGGAAAAAAGTATAAGAAGTAACAATTAATTGGAAGAAAGATGCTTGTCAGAAGTGAGTTCTGGGAAAGAATCTGAAAAAGCTAAAAAACTCTAAGTGGTCAACCGGAGGTTTTTTCTATATTCCGGTGGATGCATCATTTAAGGCATTAATTACCAGTGCGAGAATGAGACAGTAGGAAGAGAATAATGAGTGATCATTATTAAAGCACTGAGTCACAGTCAAGGATCATTAACACTGGCAGGTTACTGGTTCAAGAAAATATTGAATTTCCAAGATATCTAGAGAGGCAGTCATATTATTTACAAAAGGTATTTTTTTTTCCATTAGGAGTTCACATATTATAATGATATAATGTCTTCCCTTAGCAAACTCCACATGTTTCATAGTGAATTTTCTTTGAAAAATGAAACCCATAATGAAAGAAAATAAAACCCTCAAATAATCTGAACTGGCTTTTTCCCACAGCTATAGGAAGTCCTTTCACCTGACCAGATTAAAATATTAGAAAGAAAGATTCAGCAACTTTAAATAGTTGCATCTCTCAAAGACTGTAAAAACAAGTCTTGAAACGTAATCTCCATTGGAGCTGTGAGGGGAGATCCAGGCTGGGGACTCAGGTCTCCGCGGTCCCTCAGGGAGGCCGGGGGGCCTGGGAACATTTTGAAATCGGGGGGCATCTGCAAGAGGACATTTCAGAGGGAAGGTATCTGGGAGTGAGAACAGGGAATGGCCCTTCACAACCTGTTTAACACAGCTCTTCTGAGGTGTTAGCATCTCATAATCCTCAAGTGGGGGGTGAGGTACCTGAGTCAGGGTGATTAGAAAAGGAAAATAGTTCCCAGTCCTCCAACACCGTACCCCTTTTTGTGCTTGCATATATCTTTCAACGGCCTGTTCTCCCGCTGCTCAGGAGAGAAGCAGAGGAAATGTCCATATTTCTGGAGCCCACCCCTGTGCGTGGCTGGATTGAGAAAGGAAGGGAGCCCAGGCCACCGTGATACAGAAATACAGAAAGCTCCTGCAGCACTTAGAGGAGGTATAACTGTGTCAGAATCTGGAAACAGACTTTTCAGGGGGAATGTATATACTTTTAGAAGGCGGATTGGAAAAGATTAGCAGAGTAAAGATGTGCTCCCTGCATGCTAATGCCAATGGGCTGTGCTACAGGCCAGCATTTGTTTTTATTTCCCTGTTGTTAGCTGTTGCAGGTGTTTCTTATGCCTGCATTTTCATATCCTGCCTTTAATATCATTTATCTGTTTTTCTCTCATTTATTTTTTTATATTAGTCTCAGGAAATGCATTAACTGCCCTGCTAGTTTAATATTTCCTCCTTGCTTCAGGAAGATAGTTTTCAATATTTTGTACAAAGATTAAAACATTCAGTCAAAGTGCTTGCCTCTCTCGTATTTATTAAAGGACAGTATTTATCTCGCCTGTACAGTGCTGGCAGTTTTTCCTAGAAACACATCTTCCATTTGGGAAATCTTAAACTCTAGTACAATAAATGCAATAACAGCCACCGTGAAACATGAGCAAGACAGATGGATACCAAGTTAGGGAAAAATATAAGAAGCCAGGTATTGTTTTTATCTTATGGAGACAGGTTGTGGTTATTAACAGCTTCTAAATCCCACTGAAAGCTCATTATGTCCATTTAGTTACAGTAGCTCTCTTTGCATTCCCTCCAGAAATGCAATAAACCAGATAGTAAAATATCCGTTCTTCCATGTGCTGGGGAAATGTAAGCAAGAAAGAGAGAGGGCTGATGGTTATTAGCAATAGTATTGCCATTTAAGAATTAAAGAGGCTCTCCGAGGAGCTGAACCTGTGTCAAATGTGAAAGGAAAGGGGTTTGTGAAATAATTTCATCCCTATAATGAAATCGCTGACATGAAATCTCCCAGTTGCTGAATTATTTAGAGGAGGAAAAAGAAGTAAGTAAATTTGTCTCTCAGAATCTGGTTTTGCCTTTCCTAAAATCATTGCTTCTGTATTTTCTTCTCACATATTTTTCTCTGCAGGTTTTTCACATCTACAAATTTCAGGTGGACTTTCACCCAGTATGGGCTTTTGACAGTTTCTTTGATAAAGTAAATCATACAGCAGGAAATAATGAAGATAGCGAACAGATACAACGCCCAGTAGCAGCAACCAATGAATCTTTTTTGGGAATGTACGATTTATGTGAAGGAGATATGCAAGGAGTTCTCATATTGATGAGTGTAGGTGTCTCAAAGTTCTCCTCCCTCTGAATTCATGTAGGCCAAGTGGACCTAGCTAAAGGTCTTTCAAAAGAGAGGTAAAGTCCAGGTCCTGACTAGAGCGGGCTGAAATGTCATAGCAGAGTTCATGCTCTTAAACGTCTGTTTATTTTTCAGATGCTTCTTTCACTTAGATTTTGTCCGAGTGCGGTTTGCAAGCGGTGTTTCTTGGTGGAGATTTGTTTAGAGCACAAACACAGTCTGCTGAGGCTTTTCTTCTCTGCTTCTCCGGGTTTGGGAGCTGACCTTACTGCAGAAACGCGTGTTTATGTTCAGCTGTTTTCCAGAATTTCCCTAGAATATGATAAGGGCAAAATGCCCATAACTGCAAGAGCCCTTTTACACCTAATGTAACACTAAGGGTAACAATCGCTTCTTCCAGTATGTCTTTGTAAATAAATATTGATTGGGCATTTGCCTTTTGTTTGTGTTCAAACATCAGTGCTTATGACTCACTCCATTCTTCCCTATTTTTGTTCACACCATTATGCTAACATATTTCTTCAGTGAGCCTCTGCAGACAAATCTTCTCTAATATGGTTTTCCATCTCCTGTGCAACATTAAACCTTTACACCCTCCCCCCTCGAACTCCCAACTTTTTCACTTCAAGCCCTAATTACTCATCTCAACTGTCTGCTGGTTGTTACACTGTCTCTGTAAAGTCTGATTGCACATCTAACTCATACGGTGTCATATCTTTTCCCTAGTGGTTATCCACAGGAATTTCGATGGAACTACAAGAAATAATGACCAATAAACACGTCTGGAAATGTAATGAAAATACAGCTATTTAAATGGGGCTGAGTTTTCACAGATGATGAAAGTTAACTCTTGGCAGAATTCTGGCAGCCAGGGAGATTTAGCTTGGTATGACTCCAAGTATTCAAAAGGAAACAACACACTGTCATGGAAGACTGTAAAACATCAATGAACAAGCAGTTGTCGTTTCTGATAAGTTAGATATCATAGCTGTATTAATTATAACAGTAAAAATTATTCATAATATGCATCTCATCACGTATTTCCTTTGGTGTTTTTTTTTCAAAGAAATAAACTTATTTTACAGTGATGTTCAGTAAAGCAAACTAAAACTAAAGCCCCTAGATTAACCCGAACATGTAGGATTAAAAAGTGGACTGCTCATTTTTACTTTCTCAAATTATTCCTCTTTGAATAATTTGAGAACAGAGTTGTCAATTTTGGTCTTTGCATGATTTTTTATGTCTAAGTCCTTAAGTTATTATTTTTTTTCAGAAGGAAATCCCAAACCAACAGATGCTTAGTTTAGTATGAAAAACCTTAAAGTTGCTTGCTTTAAATGAGATATCACAAGCTTACTGTAAATGTTTTATAACTAATACTGGAGGAATAACAAGCAATAACATCTACCTTGTAACAGGTGTCTTACTCTTCTTTACTATGCCCACTTTTTCCCTTTGTTAATGTGCATTAGTGATAAAAGCTGTTCCATATGATTACAGTGTGGGATGACCTTGTGATCTTGTAGAAATGTTGCAGCAACTGAAATAAGTAGGCTTCATCTGATGGTGGAGACCCATAAAACCTGTTTTATTTCTGAGACAAATAGTAAGGACACTGTTTAACAACGCTAGAGTCCATGATCAAACTTTTCATTCCGTAGGATATTTATAGAGCCATGCTGTTACTTTTATTCAGAGCTGAAAAATTCATGGCTTAAAATACCTGAGTAGTTGCTGGTTCCATTGCTGCTTTAGAGCTATATCACAAAGGCTTATGCATGTACCCAGGTTTAAGTGCAAGCATGGCTATGCTGGTTTCAAAAGAAGTATTATCAGGATTAGCAGTGCGTGTTTATTTAGTGTGATGGAAAGATGAGGGGGATTTTAATTCCTCCTTCAAGCACCTTTCCATACCTCTTTCTTTAGATAAAGCTAGTGCTGATGAGGAGAAAAAAACAGTGCTTTTTTAAAATTACACGTATTCTCTTTAAACCAAGGAAAGAATGGGGTACAAAGAAGCGTTCTGAAGAGGAGGCCATAGTGGAGTAAAAGGTTCACCATGAGATATGACTAGGCTGAAAATGATTCTACGGCTCAGCAGAAGACCTGATGTAGAAAGCAAGATAAGTAGAGGTTATAAAAAAGGTGGAATTGTCTTCAATTAGCCTAGTCTGTAAATAAACTGAAGAAGTTCCTGTTGTAATTAGGACCAAAAAAATACCCACTCTTTGATTTAAAGGTTCAGTGGCAGTTCTGCAATAAACTTTTAATCAGAGTTTAGGATAAAAAAGAATAAATAACCCTTTCTTTAGATGGAGATTTGTAAATTCAGAAAAATAATTTAGAGTGAGATTGGATATGGTGGCCCAGATTGCCCTTCCCAGTCCTGTTTGGTTATACAGCTGCTGTTTTAAACAAATATTTACCCTCCCACCAAATATTTCTTCTTTGTTCTGTGGAATTAAAGACAGTTAACTGAGTGCATGTCTTCAATTCTCACGTCTTAGATGAATACCGTTTATTAACTCTGAAAAGTCCTTAATATTTTAATGAATCCAAAAGGCTTTTGTGGAACTGGAACAATCAGGAGGCATTTCTTTTCATCCTCAGGTGCACTGAAAATGATAATTTATGGAAATCAAGTTTAAACTGATACATTTTTTCTCCTGTTATTTAGCTATTGTGTTGTGAAAACGAGAGAGATTATTTATGAACAGCTTCTTAACACCAGTGTGCAGGTTCACGTCACCACTTGGCTTTCTTACAATATCTTAGGTGGTGGAGGTTCAAGTAGACCAGTCAACGCTTTGTGATTTATTATCTCTTTTACATCTAAGTGATATGCCACAGTAATACAGCATAGCAGCTGCCTCACACCCTGGTTTAATCATTATTTGATGTTGTATGAAGTTATAGTAACAAAAAGTCCAAATTCAATATCTGTTGGCTTTCTCACAGCACACTAAATGGCTGATGATTTTTTGCTCATAGCTGAAATCCAGCAGGGCACAAGTTCTTCAGCTTTCCCTTTTTTCCCCATGAACTAGATGCTTTTCAGATTCTCTGGTCTAAGAACTTTGTGGTTCAGGACAGCGACATTTTCAGCTGCAAATCTGATCTGATGTGACAGCCTAAAATGTGGATCTGCCTTTGTGACTGAACTAGGGGCCTACAATTAATTTTTAATGAGTGAAAAGAAATATGAACTTGTAAACCGAGATTCATCTCAGGCTAAAGCAGCTAAGATGAATCATGCCCTAAAACTACCTATATACCTATTTCATACTGCTAATTACAAAAAGAACCTCTGGCAATGAGGTCAGAGGTAGAAATCTAGAGTTTAGATATCTTAACCGAGGTTAGTCTAAACCATGTGTAACATGTATCTGGGAAGCTTAATACATAGGTTTCCCTAATGGCTCTCAATTCCACCAGAATCTTCTGGCATGCCTGGATGTGGCTTCCATCTGGGTGCACAGTCTCATTTCCAAGAGCTTTTGCTTTTTCTTACCAACAAATGAAATCAGGCCTAATCTTATTCAAGGCACAGAACTTTTTCCCTCATCCTGGGACTTCTGTCATCACTTTGCATTTTGTCCTTTTCAGCTTTTTAGCTGCTCTTTTCTTACAGCTCAGAAGTATAAAGCAAGCTCCTACGCACTGAGAACTAACAGCTGATAGACTGAAGAAAATGGCAGTTTCTGCTCCCAGATATTTAACTGTGGCCAGCGAGGGCTTCCAAGAGATGACCTTCCCTCATCAGGAAGTTCTGGAGCACCACCCACTTGTTTAAAAGCTGTCTTCTATTTGAGGCTGTGTCATGGTTCTTGAGGCTGTGTCATGGTTCAATGCTAGGCTAAGGTGCCTCTTTTTACTCCCTGTTCAGCATTCTTGATTGCATTTAACTTCAGGCTTTAGGGAAAGCCCTATCAAATTGTACAAATCAATGATGGTTCAGAAATTTCCCTTTCTGCTGCTTTCTGGCATGACACCCTTTACTTTTAGTGCTTGGACCTACACAACTTACTGGGACATCCGCAAACCGTGATGGAAAGCTCCTGGTGAGAGGCTTGGACATCTCTGTTGAAAAATACTGATGACTTTGCTGCAGTGTCATCGCTCCCAGGAGGGTGATAGTTAAAATCCGCCATATGTTCCCATATTTCAATCTTATCTTCTTGATTCCCCAGGACTTTTGTACAGCAGTAGAACTTCTGAAGCCATCTTTCATAATATTTGCTCACAGAAATTACATGGGGTTTTGGGACACAAGCAGTACTCTTTTCACAAATGAAGCGGAAATCCTTTCTGTTGCGAGCCTCACAAGTCAAAGTTAAGAATATAAGAACAATGTTTCACTAAGAAACCAAACCCTCCTGGTGAAACCCTGCTTGTACTGACCACTAAAAAGCATAGCAGAAGGTATCATATAGTCTTTGGTTGAAATTATTCCAAAGCTTCTTCAATGGTAACTATGAAATGATTTAGAAAATTTCTTCATCTATGTTGTAGAGTCGCAATTATCCCTATCTGACACCCATAGTGTTATGCTAGGCAGGTTCTCCAAAACTGGAGAAAGTAAATTACCAACTTATTTTGTGGTCTTGAAAGGCTGTCCTTCTGGTGCACTACTGCAATAGTGCGGTACTAAATACTGATTCATGTCTTTGTTCATGCTGTATCCATTAGCTACATAGAGGACATATGGACGGAAGGTTTGTTATTTAACAAATTTTTGAGATTACTTAATCAACAGGATTTAACAGAGAAAGAAACACTGTTGAAGCAAACGATAAACGGTGAAATATTACATGTAATGTTTTCTTGTGTTTTATATATGAAGTGCACCCACCATCATTCTGGAGTTTGTTAGTGGATGATATCAAAGTTGAATTTTTACAATAATTTAGCAGGTTCTCTTAGACGTATCAAAACCACAGAGCTGGGATGGCTGCTTAGTTGTTGTGCTCTTCTGGCATACTAACATCTCTAAAAGTAAACAGACCATATCCATAGCTTTACTGTTAATTATAGTCTAAACTAAGCAATAATCAGTCTGTGAGATTCAGAGGTTTAAAATCAGCTTTGCCACTCTCTTCAGTATTAATGCATCGCATCAAGCTGCACAACTGCTTGTATCAAATTTACATTTATATGTTTATACTATAACTCAGCAGTTATTGCAGTTTCAGTCTATGATGCAGAACGTTACTCAATGTTATTCTCTAGTGTTTCACTGCTAATCCTCTGTATAACACATACCATATATGCTACAGTATTTCTAGAGGCAACTTAGTTTTATACTTCTGTAAGCATTTTTATTCTAACCTAGTACTTCTCCTTCAATTACTTTACTTTTCTGAATATTGTCTTTTGAGCCTACATTTCCAAGTCTTAATGAGCTTTTTGTTGTAGTTATTCTGAGTTTGAAAGGCTCTGCTATTTTTAATGCAAGTAAAGAAAAATAATGGGCATTCCTCTAACTGGAAAAAACTTTATCCCATTATTGAATAAACTCTTACAATGCCTTGCCAGAACACTGATGCAGGGGTCATTTGGATGACTAATGTTGTCTCTCATAGATGCTGAGAGATTCAGGGATACATTAGATTCCAGAAAGGGTCCGGACCAAAGATCCCTCACCCGATTAGGAGATATGTGTTGTTTCATATGAAGTGGGGAATAAAAGGCAAGAACTTCACACTGTTGAAGAAAATAGACAAAAAGAAGAGATTTAGATACACCTGCCTTGTCAGTTCAACACAAAAGGGTGGGAGAACTGGAAACCTTCAAATGACAGTTTCTATTGACCAAAGCAATAGCATAATCTCATTAAAAGGAGTGGCATGGGAAGATGCAAAGCTGCCCAGGGGCTTCTAACTCTTCTAGTACTATTCGTTCACCCTTTATTTAACACCACCATTAGGAAGCCTAATGGACTGTTTATATCACACTATTAGACATATGGCAAGATCTTTAGTAATTGGAGTGTGATATATAGTAATGGGCTATTGTTTGCGTGGCACTACCTACAATGAAGCCAGTGCTGAATACTCATTTACTGCATGTTACAGATATAAAGGCACAGGAGATGGGGCTGCCAGAGATAAATGTTAGGGTGGAAACACTTTCCTGAAGCCCTAGAAGCTGAAACATTAGCTGCTTATTTTATCTGGAGTTTTTACACAGCACGGTGAGTTATTTGATAATATCAGCTTGAGGCTATGCTTAGATCATGTTTCTTCAGAAAACTGTCTGGAAGGCTATGCCAGACAGCAGTGCCATTAAATATATATTACAAATGCTCCAACAAATTAGGTAATTAATTGCAATTCATTTCTATAGGAGAGGCCATTTGATATTACTATTCTTCTTATGGTAGATTAGGTTTGATGATGTTGTATTATGATATTCTTTCTGAGCCATTAAGACCTATTACTGACTTTGGAGAAAACATACTTAAAAGCAGGGTTTTTTTTTTATCATGTTTCAAATACATTTCTGAAGCGGTAAAGGCATTAGCATTGTTTAATATGCTTTCGCTTCTTCTGGAAAATAAATATCAAATTTGCATGACTGAAGGTAAATCAATAAAACTCTTGCAGTGGATTTTAAAAAGAAGAAGGCCCTCCTCCCTCCCCCCTGCCTCCCCCCGCTACCTTCACACACCCCCACCTTCACAGTCCCCATTTTTGTCAGGCTAGCCTTTGTGCCTCTCTGGAGTATGAGCACATTGTAGGTTTAACTGGCCATTTATTTTTGCTGTATCAACATAATGCTAACCAATAAAATAAGAAGGTCATCTAACCCCCACAGCCATAATTATAAAATCCCAAACTGCAGTTAATATTTGATTTCTGGCTTTGGTAATGAATTCAAATAACGATGTCTACATAGGAGAACAAAATCCGATAAGGCCTTGGTCATGTTCTTGATGCCCATCTCCATGCTGAGGGGCTATGAGTCTTTGTCTCTGCTGGAGAGTGTCTAGGGCTGTTTATTCTGCAGAGTAGAGAAGCGGTTGTATTCCTTTGGGAAAGACCAACGTAGGCTGCCAGCACCACTGGCTGGCGAGTTAGAAGACCAGACCGTGGCAGAAGAACAGCCCCTACTACTTTTTCTTTTGAAATAAATTGATGATATTTCCTGTCTGCTGAGAAATGAAGAAAAAGACTGTGGAATTTTGGCATGTAATCTTCAAATTATTCTTAATGTGACAAGGCAACATCTGTGTGGAAAAATCAGTTGCCTTTGAATGCTGTCTTGGTGAGGGATACAACATGGAGAACCTTGTTCTTTCAGAGCAATTTAATCTCAGTTCCTACCATAAGTTTTCAGCTGATAGATATTCAAGTCATAAATAATTAAAAGGTCATGTATGCCTACGAATTCCTGAAGTGTGGCATCTATAGGGATTTTGCTTAGGAATAAAGGGCAGCAAAGCAATGAAAATGATTCTCCTGAAAGTGAAAAATAGAGTCTTTCAGTAATCAATGGACAGGAGCAATCAATACCAAATTTAAAGAAGAAAAATCAATACCACTCAAAACACATGGCTCCCCCTCTTCACAGGTTATCCTACTATAATGCTTTCTCATCCTGTGGCTTGGAAAATTCCAGTGCGTCAGTATATAAATGCTCTTACATCAACAGGGTTCAGGTCCCTTCTTCAGCCATATTATTGGGACGTTGTGGATATGAATTGTGAAAAAGATGGAAAAAATCACACATTATTGTCTCCATGTCTACCATAAATTATAAAGGAGGCCTATTCATGTTTTTTTTGTAGCAGTCATGCTCCTCAACAGTTATTCCATCCCTTCATAATAGTGTAGTATAAATGTTCTGCTGCTTAATTCTTTTTTACTGAAATATCGTCACAGTGGCATCAAAATACAAATTACTTATCAATGATTTTTAAAATATTATAATAAAACTAAAAACATCATTAAATTGCTGGACTAAAAACCCCACACTGATAAAGCAAATTTAGAGAAAGATCTTATAATGACAAATACTGAGCAATAAAATATGATGAAAAATAAGACATTCGTAAAGATGACAACTAGTCCCTACTGTATACAGGAAAAGAGAGAAATTGAAATTAGAAATCAAATTAACCTAGATATTTTCTTCTGAATCTTGACTTGTGTACAGAAATGTTTTCAGTGAACATGTGTAACTGAGAGTTTCAATAAGAACTTAGTCACATTTGCCACACAGTCCGATGGTACTGAGCAAGCGGAAATAACTCTGCAGTTTTTATGAGCTTTCTTTGCTACATTTCATCACCACAGTGAAAATTTCATTGTAGATCTAATTAACAGGAACTGAAGCAAATAGGGTGACTTAAAAAACAATTGCAATTGTCATACATTTTTCCCTCCATAAAGACATCATTGTGTGCATTTTTGCTTTATAAACGTTTCACTCTAAAGCATTTACTGTTCTTGACAATTGAAGGGGCAGAGGGTGGACAATTTCTTGCACAGCTCATTACAACTACAATCATGAAAACCAAATTCAGATGCCCACTAGTAGAGAGTGATAGATCCAATCTATCCAAGGTTAAACTAAAATCCAAACCAATTCACTAAAGGTTCGCTCACAGGGCAATTTGTTTTCATCAGCATGGTGTCTTCCCAGTGAAACATCTGGTAAAGCATATGTTGCATGAACATAAAAAACTTCCAAACCTTCTGTATAGACAGTTCTCAGAAATGTAGCACTTGTCAGGGTAAAGTGGGTCATTATTCATAAAAGTGTGCAGTTGTCATAACAAACTTCCAAGAGAGATTTGGAAATTAATTTCCAATCTCTGAAATGAAACCAGAAACTGAAAAGACTCATAACCATTTTTGAAAGAAGGCATTCTTCACTATGAGGGTGGTGAGGCAGTGGGACAGGTTGCCCAAAGAAGTTGTGGAGGCCCCATCCTTGGAGGTGTTCAAGGCTAGGCTGGATGGGGCTTTGAGCAACCGGGCCTAGTGGGAGGTGTCCCTGCCCATGGCAGGGGGGTTGGAACTAGATGATCTTCAAGGTCACTTCCAACCCAAGCCATTCTATGGTTCTTTCTATGATTTATTCAGAAAAATGTCATTTAATAAATAGAATAAATAATAGACCTAAACATTTTGATATACATTTTGCATCATTTCTCTAAAGAGCGGAAGTACAGAAAAGAACGTCAAGGAAGTGTGTGAAATTGTGGTACTAAAATGTATGAAGCATTTTGAAGGATTTGTATTTGATTCATGTGAAAAACTTCCCCCAATGCCCGGTGCAGATGCCTGCTAACTCACCTTTACTGTAAACATTCATCTACCTGCTGATTCATTATTATTTTTTCCTCCCCATTCTTCTTTTGCCACTTAACCATGCTATATCTCAATTCGCAACTTTTAAAGGCAGCTATTAATAATGGATTCCTTCTTTTGTCTGCCTTTATTCTGTTTTATCTTTTAAGACTTCAATTGTCTAAGAGTCTGGCTTTTACAATATGTTCGTCACTTTGTATTCCTTTTCACTTTGGGGTGTTTTCTTCAGTGATAACTTCAGAGTGGATAAAAGTGTGCTTACCAGTGCAAGGCATCCTACCTACGTGTGATATTGCACCGTCTTAATGACCAAGCTCCTCTTAGGTGCCTGGTGTATGTCTGACAACAGCAATAAATGTGCCTGTGTTTCATGGTCCACAGCTACCCAGATAACTCTATGCTCTCATTGTGCAGTAATTTATCTGTTCCTTCTTGGAACTGAGGGAAGAAATTTTCTAGCCTCACCAAATTTTTGTACTCCACTTATCAGGGTGATGATGTGTTTTTTGGGCTTAGAGTGTTCCTGATTCTTCCTCAGGCTTTGAGTTGCCTCTTCTCTCAGATAAATTGGGATTTTGTGTACTTAACATGCTGGTGCCAGAAGAAGTCACAAGAATTTTTGAATATAGTCCTGCAGCAAATGGAAGGAGTGAATTGTAGTTACACAGGAAATAACAAAAAACCCGACAGAATGGGTAATACACACCTGGAAGTATGACTGATATTAATAAAAGCACCTAATCAGACCATAGCTAGAATCCACCTGAAGTCATGTTCCTGTGCTGGGTACTGAAGATGTCCTCCTGCCGCTTCTTCTGTAGCTAGTATATAGATCCAAAGATTAGTATGGAGGCATAGCTTTTGGTGTTTTCTATGTGCTGCTACTTTATAAATCCTGCTTGTTACCTGCCTTAGACTTCCTTAGCCACTATTCAGTAAGTAATGACAGATTTACAAAAGTTAACAGACCATGACTGTAATATTCCCTCAGCGATGCCAATTAGTTGCTAACATTCTTCATGCGTTGTCTGCAGTCAGGATGTTGTACTCTTTCCATAGCTGCATCTTACTATTATCATTCCTGCCTTTGCCACCCCAAAATAAGGTATCTACAATGGACTTTACACAGACTCAATTATTGACACACCTGGAAAAGGTCCAGATTGTGCTCTTACAAGAAGGAAGGTTCCAGAGACATTTGATTACAAATTCTTGCAAATGGGTAACTAAAAGGAAATTGAAGAGCATGTATTTCTAGGTACTGAATATTTATAACAGTATTAGGCTTTAGTAGTGCGTTCCCTCTAAAACATATAAGCCTATCATTAATGATTAAAGAAGTAATCCCTGTTTTCATTAAAAAGAGGCACATTTCCACTCTTCATTTTTCAAAGAAATGTTTGAAAATGTGAATCAAGCATAATAAATGGGATGTCACTTGCCTGAGTCCACAGAGACTGAAATATTAGCCCTGACATTGACAACATGCCCCAGGCAGCTCAGTACAACATTAACTGCAAAAAACACTTCTCAAGGAAATACAAAAAGGGCAACTGTGTGTGTGTGTGTTTGCCAAAGCAGCAGGCCCTGCTCTCCCACACACCCAGCACAACTCACTTGTAAAAGCTTCTAAGGCCTTTCTGCTGCTGTCCCTGCCTCTGTGGGATGAAACGCAACAGTTGCTGAGAAGAGGAGATGGATGGTTTCCTGGTACTTGTGTTGAGAAAGCCGTCCCAGGGGGCTGTTCTTCTTCATCTAAGTGGCAGAGAGGGTAATGGCCTAGAGTTACAAGAACAAATATATACTTTTATCTCCAGAATATGTCAGAGGGCAGTATGTGACTTTGCAGGTCTAAACAGAAAGCTCTACCACATCTGAAGATGGGAGAAGATAGTCCAAAAGGCAGAGGAATCTTTCCATGACAAAACTTATACTGTAGATCAGGAGAATTGAGACATACAGGAGAGCAACTATTTCATAACATGCCAGAGCTTACTAAGAAGATACAAAGAGAGTGTGCAAGGATTACACCAAACTACGTGGATAATAAATGTATTCATTTCAATGGTTGCCTGAGGTTCAAATTCTTGTCTGAGCAGGGAGTGCAAACTTCAAGCTCAGAACCTTAGCTGTAAAATCACTAGATGATAAAAATATCTGTGGCCAGTCTTATGTACATGAATTAGGACATCATTTTTTTTTATTGCTTTAATTATAATTTGTTTACATTTATGTGAGGAATAGATTATTACTACCACTGTATTAAAAAATAGATCTAAGTATTATGCAATACATACTCTGGAATAAGTGAGTTATCCTGACATTTCAAAGCATTGTAGACCCTAGGATTTAAATGCAACAAAGGGAAGTTTAAGCTTATATCCTATAGATCAAGAGTGATAGCAAGTACAGAATAGTCTAAAAAATAGAACTGTGCAAAATAGATAATTTTTTCTCCACCTGAAAAGTCTGAGTCTTATGTGCAGTGATTTTATGAGTGGAATTGGATGGGATAAGTCGTAGCCCAAAGATGATGCGATCTGCAGCCAGGGCAGATGGGCAATGATGTTACAAGAGTAATATCTGCAATGAGTAGAACAGAATGGATTTTGTAGCAAAGAAGAATGTCATTTATGGCTTCCATAACGCGGACAACCTTGGACGGGATGGCAGGTTAGGTGCACATCTAAACGGCACTTCTTAACATGGAATTCTCTTGACTGAAGTATACGTGGATGGAAAAAGTATGACTTTCCGAGCCTAGCTTGACCTGGGATCAGAGTCTTAGGTGTATAGTCCTCTCTCTCTCTTTCTATTCCCTCTTTCTCAACGTATAGTTGCCCAGGTTTTCCAGTTTTCATGGGGTTGCTGACTGGTAAGCGAAAAAGAAAATGTTTAGAAAGGTTCAAATTTAGTTTTTCAGGTTCAGAGATACTAGGCTCAGTGAGGATCTGAATAATTCTTTTATTTATTCTGAAAAAGTTTACTCTCACAGACTGAATTTGATTTTTTCTGCCCTTGGCATCTAGCACGTAAACTGTTCCTCCTTCTGACCCCCAATGTATTTGCACACATGAATGCTACACATAACATGTGCTACTGTGAGAACTATACATGAAGTCTTTGTCTGCTATTTGGGTGGTGTTCTCTAACTGGGAGTAAAGCTTATTTATCCCCAATTGGATTGTAACAATAAGAGTCAAATAAAATATTCTGGAAAAAGTGGTGGTGCAGCTGTGACTAGTATGACTCAGCGGGCATATTTGCCTATTTATAGGGATCTTTTCTTCTTGCTTAAGAAGGTTTGAAGTTTCTGGTTGCATGTACTCAGAACTGTATAAAATCTACAGCATACTTCATAGGCCAACAAGTTAGATCATAGCAACCACAAAACCAAATACTCTGCCAAAGGAAGATGGAGACATACTATTAAATGTAGAGTGTCCTGATGACATTGTGCAGAATACACCAACCATAGTATGATGGGATTACATCTACTGCTTAAGATACAAGAAAAAAGAGATTTGCCAGGAGAAGTAGCACAGCTCATTTGACAAGAAAACTGAATGATATCGGCTAATTAATACTAATGCTCGTTTATGTCACCTGTCATGAGCATACTAATTAGGGTATTTGACAGTAACATTTGCTGAAATGCCATAGAACAGACTGCAGGTGAAGCTGCAAAAAAAGATCTTGGTGAAATGATGGGAATCCCAAGGAGATTGATTGACTGATTGATTTTATATGCAATAAACTGTGCTACTCTGGCTTGTAAAAAAGAGAAAGTTGAACTGGACGGTGGAGGGAAGGAATAAAATGCAACGGCCTGAGAAGCCTGCAACAAATTCCAGGTGTTGAGAGGAGAGAAAGGTTGTGCACAAGTTGGTCCTGGCTGAATGACTAAGCCCATTTTCCTGTTAGTTCTGTTGAAAGGAATACTTGGCATTTTTATACATTATTTATTTGCATTTGCCAGAAGATGTCAAAAAGTTAGTTTTAAATACCATGCTTAGAGTCAATGTATTATTCAGTCTGGATTTATGGTATGCGTGGGTGGTATTTTCATTTTGTTTCTAATTTTCTTTTAACAACACTAGAGCTTCCAGTATACACATACTTCTTCTTAGAAAAGCAAAACAGGCTTTTTCTGTTTTTTAGTATTTGGTTACCCCTATCTCTATGCTAAACTAGATCAGAGGATGACAATTGTCTTAACAACTTTAATGTGATTTATTGGAGCATACTGTTTTCTTCTAGATAAGAATTCTTCCTTACTCAGCCATTTCAACAGCTCTAACAGCTTTTCCCAATCTTCTGAAATCACGGTCTGCTTCATAATAAAAAGGGCTGTGCGCTTTAAAATCCAATTCAAATTCTCAAATATAGATCTAAAATGCAGCCTAAACTGCATTTTTAAGAGAAATGTCACACTTACATATTAAGGAAGGACCTGTGCTGAGTTTTATTTTGGGATTTGAAATGAATACAGATCATTCTTTTTCAAGTTCAGCATAATATTACTGAGTTGTGACCTTTTAAGTGTCAGTTATTGTGCTTTCACGAAGCCATAGGCTCTTTAGATCTTGCTTACCCCTTGGTAAATTTTGAATTCCCCAGTAGGTTTCTGGGTCTTAGCTCCTTGAATGGAAAGAAGGGGAAGGGAGAGAAGGGATGGTACCTTCATTATAAACCTTCATTTCATTCCGAGAGTCCCCGTAAATCAATATGATAATACTTAAATTACACAGATTGTGAATAATTGCTCTCCTGTAATTTCTCAATAAATATGATTAACATTTGCTACGGAAAGTCATGAAAAGTTCTCTGCATTAAATAAGTTTACCAGAAGAGAGTTGCAGAAGGAAAGGCGGTGCCTTTGTAGAAGTAACACCCAATTAACAGCAAAAAATCAAAACTGTACAATTTTGCAGTTAACCTACAGCTTTATTTCAATTGCATCATGCATACAACGGGAAGAAGCTCATGTTGAATAAACAAGAACACAGGAAACGCCAAAAGTTGGGACCATCACTTAAGACACTTTCGGTGAGCAACGGAAAGAATTCTTATTCATGGGGACAGGTGAAATCGGACACATGGGAAAAGTGACCACAGTGACGCATTGAGATGTTTCTTTCTGTGCTGGATTCAAAGGCCTCATGAATTTGATTCCTGCATATTGGCACAGAGAGGGATAAAAAAGCTCTTTCATAAGTGTAGATCTGGTTTTTTTTTCTTAGCATCAGAAAGCTTCTGTCTTAGAGTGCATTATTTCATGCACTTCAGAAGACAATAAAAACAACTCCATAAAATGAAACTTCAGAAAATATCTCATTTATCATTTTGAAAAGTGACAATCATTTTTAAGGAAGGGTATTCAAGTGGCTCTATGTTTCCCGCTGGTGATGGTCTAAATATTAATGGCTATGCTCCATTCTGTGATTGATATTTAACAGCAGAGGACATGTTCTTGGAACTGTAAGATAGTCATCTGTGGTTTTGGTTATCATGAGTCATATTTTCATAGCAATTCAATGGTAAGTTAATTCTTTGAGGAATATGAGTGTTATTCAAGCTCTTGCTTTTCAACTCTCTCTGCAGGGCTGTCTCTGGTAACCTGATGGCATCTGTTATGTTTTCATTTTATTCAAGTATAGGCAAACTAGTACTAGGAATAGTTTCAGGGTCTAGATGGAAAATCTCATTAAATTCATTGCTGTTGCTTTTCGTGTCCTATCCATGCACTAGAATTTTTGAGACATTTTATAATGTCACAAATATGATGATTTAATTTGAGATCAGACGGCTAACTTGTCATGTAAGTATTCTACAACTGTAAACCAGACAGGAAAAAAATGGTTCTTAATTTCCTAGGAAATAATTTTGTAGTAAGTCAGCTTTATATTTGGGTTATGAGGAAGCCTGCATAGTAATCTATCATCTCTTTACAGTAAACTGCTGTTTAGTCTACTATGAAGTTTGGACTTCGATCCTGTTTCAACTACAGATTCACTCAAACTTTGCAGGGTGTTGCTTGTCCCCCTGCTAAATTTGAGGGTGAATTGAAATTAATACTGTGGATGCCCGGTACACCACAAGGCAGTGATATTTTTATCTAATGGTGCTATTTTCTAACTAGCGTGGCAGGTATCTAGAGTTCATAAGGGTTTTCTTCTGTCATGGAAAGTCATGAAAAATGTGACAAGGGTGAATTCGAGCCCTCACTTAGATAATATTTTTTGTTAACTTGTCCACAGAAGTCCAGTAAGGACTTCTAATGCAAATGCCTGTTGCAGAGGTCATGTGCTCTTACCAAATCACAGTTCATAGGACTGGGAAATTGTATCAAAGTGAACATTCATGGGCAAACTTGCATGTACAGAAATCTTAAGGAGTTAAAGAAATCCATCTTATTTCTATATATTGTCTTCCTGCTGTTATTGGCAAACTCTCTTTTCAGCTCCTCTTGATAAACGCTGTGTCTTCAACAGCTGAACTGCAAAACTGTGTGTCAAGTCCTTGAAGAGATTTGTCTATCACCATTCAGTGATTAAATTGATTTTTATTATTCACTTATCTAGTGAAATTACAGTTTTTTGTCTTCTTTCCATGCAATAGTTACGTGTTTTCATGTTATGAGTTGTATAAGAAGACTCTTTTGATAACTCTGAAGTGGTTTTCACTTGTGTATGAGCCAAGTACATCTGTCCCACACTGGTCAGAGCAAATTGTAGCATTGTGTATTACACAAGGTCCATACACAAGAATTTTTTGATAATGCATAATATTTAGACTCTTTCTCCAAATACTACAAATACTTCCATCTTGCATTCATTTTACTGTTAATTGGGGTGTCTGTCCCCTGCATATTTCAGGTTACTCTTGATTTCAGTTCAATCAGTGGGTTAGACAGAGGTTTGATTTTCTCAAGCCTTTGTAGTATCTCCAGCTCTAACTCTTCTCTAAATAAAGCTACGGACAAACCAGCATGTCATGTGAGCTCATTGCTGCGCTGTGGGGATGTTTTCAGGTTTTCCCACGCCATAAACCCGGATCTGTGTAGTGCCCAGTGACTGGGAGGCAAGCCAGCCTCTCCAAACTTCTCATCTGCCATCTTGACTTTGAAAAATTCAATAACTCAGTAGGAGTTACAGGAACTTCCAATAAGGAAACACTCATTAGGTCATAACACAGCTAAGTGTAGTTTATAGCCCACTGATAGGTGTCTTGTGCTTGCAAAGCAGTGGAAAATGTCTTATGCTCTGCTTTTGTTCTTCGTTTGATTTCCCCTTCTGTACATTTGATACCCTGTCCCTTGCTTTTTCTGCCTCTCCATACCTGGAGATCTGGCTCAAAGCTTTTCACTGGACTAGCCGGAGAGGAGGTGCGCTGTCTCACAGATGTGGGAGAAGCTCCCTGCTAAAGGAAGGGCAAGTTTTTCTCCTATCATCTCTCCATCCTTAGGCTTCCCAAAGCTATAGGGCTTGTATTCCATGCTCGCTTTTTGCAGCCAAGGGAACTGCCAAGTCTTTGTCATCAGAGAACTCCAGTTGGACAACACACCTCCTGAGGGACCCCAACCAACCAGCCAGCTATCCTCTACCTGGGGAACCCTTCAATACCTGATTTTAATGTCCTGTCAAAAAGATTTTTCCTTCCAATGAAAGGTTTCTTCTAAATTATTATTTCCTCCTGGAAAACTTCACTTTTGCCACTGCAAGTCTCACAGCAAAGCTTCTATTTACCAAGAGCTTCTGTCTGCCCTATTTCCAGAGTCCAAGCATTAAATCTCACCTCGCATCTTGCTTTTACAAAAGCCAGGACTCCACCCCTCATCTCCTGCCTTGCACGCGTTCCCCAGCTGCCTGACTGCCTCTCTTCCCTCTTGCTTTGCACGTCCCACTCAATCGGTTGTTCTCTCCAGGAGTGGCTGGAAATGAGGAGAAGGTGGGAGCAGTGGACCTGCCTCCTCCTGGTGCCGCCTGTGGTGTGCTCTGATTCTACTCCTCACATTTGCTGCATTCTCCAGGGAGGCTTTGGAGCCTTTAGCATGCTTTAATAACACACCTGGTCTTTAGCGTTCAGAAATGAGTGCTGCACAACACCTGCAAGGGATTTTAAGACTGAATTGCTTTTAAAAACATCTAATGGATAATTTGCTAGATACTATAGCATGCTGTGTCCCCAAAGTAAGAGAAAAATCACCCTTTGGAATCTAAGTTGTTTTTTTTTTTAATATTATGAAGGTAAGCTCTGACTGGTTTCCATGGCTACCATCTACTGTACATCAGTATTTGCTGTGACCAGCATTTTAAATGGCCCAGGGTGAGTCCTCAGTACACAGATTCTCACCTGTGACATATCGTGTGTCACATTATAGAAGCCATTTCAGCTACTGTCCATGACATTGAGATTTGCTGTTATAAAATATTGAATCAATTAAATTCCAAACAAATATTATACTTGGAATGCAGTGCAGTCAGCTGAACACTAAAGTTAGAAAATGCCACAGTAAAAAATGCATGTTGCCATCTGCCTTTCTTTTCAGTGTAGGTAATATACAGTTTTCTAATGATACAGCTTTTAACTACAATGTGTGCTCAGAGAAAGTTGCTGTAATGCAGTTTTCTTTCAAAGTTAGGTATGCATATTTTCTTGTGTGTTAATTACAATACAGACACTCTGATGATAACAGTTAAATCAATCACTAGTGATCTTTTCCCATTAAGTTTTGTCAAGAATAACATCTTCTAAAGACTGCTGTCAGTATTTAGATATTATACACAGTTTGTCATGACATACCTCTTCCCTTTGTGAAGCACTGATTGCTTTATTTCTTAGAGTCTGAACTATTAGAACTCTTGAACTTTATTAATTATTTTTTTTTCCAGTGGCTAATGTTTTGAAATGAAAAAGCCAAGTTGGGGAGGGAGTTCTTAAAGTTTTCTGCACCCATGGTGAAGGATGCAGTTCAGCATGTTACATAGTAAATAGCATGTTAAATAGTCCGCAGCTACCGTCTCCCCAGCTAAACACTGGCTGAATAGTTGGTACTCCAAATAAGTCCTGGTACAATCCTCTGGAGCAGCGAGATGAATCCAAGTTAGCATTTCTGCACATGTTCGCAATTGTGTCTCTTTACAACTAGAAAAAGTAGATCTTTTTCCCCCGGCCTTACTATCTGTCCAGCTTCGGGGAGGTCTCCAATGCACCTCTGGTATTTTACTGTGCCCACACAAGCAGAAAGAAGAGTCTTCTCAATGCTCACTGCTTATTCTAAGTGTCTGATCATTATGAACCCACTGGAGCTTCATTACAACAGGACCAAGTATAATAAATTTGCTCAGTATTCATAGAGATGTCTGAGGCAAGCGCTGGGGAGTTATTTGGTATTGGTGAGCATTAATAAGAAAATGATTTAGATGAAATGTTGCATAGTAATGAACTCTATATTAGGCAAATCAGATGTTAATGTTAACAGCATGCTTTTTTAATATTAATATCTGTAATAACCCGCCTCATTTCTTTTTCAGCCGTGAAGATATTTCCCATCATGAAAACATCCCATTTACTTCACTTTGACCTTTCTATGTTTCTATTAGTTTTCCCCCTTTTTTTCTTATTAAGTTGTATGTAATGCTTCCAGTTTGTCAGAAAATGGGGGTCAATGTCATCTTAAATGATTTGCAAAAGCTTTTACCAGCGGTTGTTTGTACACACAGGGCATACTTAGAAGATGCTCATCTTCAGCCTTTAATATCCCAATGCTATTAAGTTCCCTGTGCACTTAGTCATGAGTTGAATAAAGGAATATCTTTAAATAGTTCCCTCTTTTCTATCACATACTAAATTCTTTGCTCCTGAAGTGCATTTGTGATGTGCAACACCCAACTAATTCCATACACAATACAAATAATAAGACTATGTTGAACCTATCCAGTGGGCAAATGATAAAATCAGTAATTATGTTAATGACACTTAAGGGTTTGTAACTCCAAATACTTAAAATCAGAGATCTGCACAAATGGGTAAAATGGGATAACAGGTGAGTAGAGATTTAAAGCATGACTGACATTGGGTTTTTGCTGTCAGATATGCCCTACTGCCAGCGCTGACTCCTGAGGGCCCCAAGCAGAGGCTGTCTTGTGCGTCATGTTCCTTCTACCCACACACTGCTTAACTTGATCTTCTACCCAGCCTCACGGCTGCAGGAAGCTGCAGAGGCTGTGCTATTTCTGATCCCCTGTCTGGTTAGTAAACTATGGTATTTGGAGGGAAAAGGCAACAAAAAAAAAGTTGGCTACCTGGTCAAGGGAAACCATGTGTGAGAGGTTGGATTGCTGTCACCACCTCCTCCCCATAAATGCATACAGAAAAAATCTTCACGAAAAAGAAACCCCATCTTCCTGAAAAAGATTTAACATAGCTAAACTCATTGAGAGGAAATAAGTTGAAGTTTTGTTAAAAATCACAGGGATCACTTGAGGGCTACAAGCTGTCAGATGTGATGACTATGAGTGAACATGTTTGCCCAGAGCCTGTAAACCCTCGGTAGAAGCTTTTGGTCTTATTTACCATACGGTTCCAGGCAGTTGCAATTCATCCAGGCCAGTGTTTCTGACAGGCAGCCAGATACCTTCACACTTCCACTCTGAGAGGCTTCAGAGCTGAATGCTAAGCGGCGAGCACCATCACTCTGCAGTGCATTCGACACTGACATCCCCAGTGAAACCATGCAGCTTTGAATAAGAATTAAGTAGTAGACGGATGTGGACAACCGCTCAGTTAATTGCTTTGATCAAGAAAGAATCTATTTATTTACAGGGACAGCTGCAAAGTCCGACACAGTATTGGAGGCGGGAAACTGCCTTTAGTTTATTGCATGCACACCAGCTGTGCGTGACCCCGGCAGGTATCTGTGACTGAAGTTTTTGCAGCAGCCAGAGCTAAGCGGGACCTAGATGTGTTTGCTAAGATGGATTTATCAACCTCCACAAGTAAGTTGTGGGTCTTGTCAAATCTACTGGTGAGTAAATGTCCACAGACTATACAGTTACCATTTGCTTAATTGATTGTGTCTTGGGAACAGAGTTCACAGTTACTGAAAGTGATCTCTTTTGGTGTTAATTCTCTACCCAAGGTGAAGTGCTGCCTAGGTTGACACATCAGAGACAAGTCTGCCGTTCCTTGGTCCAAAGCCTTAGATAAAAACCTGGTAAATTTTAAACTTATTTTTTGTTATGGCTTTTCGTGCTTCTACAAGTAAATGATACTACTTAGATACCTGTGACAACTTGCATGTTCTGCTCAGAAAATAGATATTAAAAAAAGCTGGGAAATAGCCACTTGTAGAAGATGCAATAACTTTGCTCACTTATACCCAACTCAAGTTAAAAATGAACGGTAAAATTCTCAGCAATGAAAGAGAGACATGTCTCACTGGCAGTCTTTCAACCTTGTACATGTTTCTTAGGTACTTCTAACAATGTTTTTTATAACATTTGTCTAAATAAGCCACTAGAGAATTAAAAAAAAAACAAAAACCAACAACAGTGGGTAAACAGTTTTTAGTCTTTAGAGGGGATTCATGGGAATTCATGTTATTTGTAGGATAATAAGTAAAACAAATGCATGTCTCTCTGTCTGTATAATACACGTACATGCGTATATACATGTGCATATATATATAATATTTATGCATAAATCAGCGGCTTTTAGGGGAAAGGGGATTTTTAATATCTCTGTTATTAGTTACATGAGATAGCATGTAGAGAGCTGAAGACATTGCAGCTAATAACGGTCTCCCCATTGGGTTCCCTGAACTTTAGATCAGGACCCACGGTATCGTACCGCTGCCTTTCTCCCTAAACTTTTTGTGAGCGGTGACTCAGGCAGGACATTTCTCTAATGCATTCCAAGAAGAAACGGATAACAAATATTATGCAAGGCTAAACAGAGGCAATCACTATTTTAGTAGTGTTATCAAGACAGAATGTAAGGTTGTTAATGCATCCAACTAGGTTTTATCATGTCTGATGGTAATAATTTGCTTTCAATACGCTTAATGGCCTGAGGTATTTCATGCTATTATCATGTCAGTGCTGTATTAGGAAAGAATGCTAGTTTGAGTGCTGGCACCAGTTTAGTTAGAAGGGTTTCTTTAAAGACCATTATGTTGTATGCTATAGAAAATGATATAACATTGTTACTTGTAAGGGCATAAGAAAAAAGAACTTCAGTACTATATTAGCAGCCATTGTCCTAATTCACGGTCTCTAACGTAATAACACTGAATATTAGAGTGAGTGGTAGAAGATTAGCTTTGAAATGGGGAAGAATGAGAGTTTATTTTAGATGGAGAAGGAAGTCTGTAGAAAGACTGAAGACAGATCCTCTAGAACTTGCTGACGTTTTGACAAAGCACAAGTCTGAATATTTTTATTTTAATTTTTAAATAAATTGACTCATGTGTTTATTAATTTTGTATTTCAATCAGAAAAAAAATTGGTTGACTATAGGATACGCAGCATGATTCAGATTAAAAATACAGAGTTTTATTTATAATCCAGACCCAATTGTGCACATTCACATGATGTCAATACCCAAATATTTTTGCATGTGCTAAAGTGGTGTGAGCTGCTGGCTGCTTTGCAGGGAACCATCGCGTCTTTTACAAGCCTGACTTTCTGCATTACGGTCCAGGGACTTCAGCGGGGGATGTTGTCAGTGTGGGTTTCCTAATAGACAGGACTGGATGAAGGGCCAGATGTGGCCTTCCCAATAATTAGGAGAACAGCAAACCAGCACAAAGCAGCATTTCCTATCATGTGACTAGAGTACGTGCCACACAGGATAATGCTAACAGGGAGCTACTCTCCCCATAGCTCTTCTGATAAATCTGTTCCTGCTCACAAAGATACCTTCTCCTTGTGCTACATTTACTTCCCCTGGGTCACTGTGGGATCTGACATGCAGGTCCATATCAGGCATCTGGTGTCTGATTAAAGCCATTATTTCAATTTCTAAGGCTACTGCTAGACATTTTCTGCCAGCATTGAGTACTTATAAGACGGATCCCAAGGGCTTAATCATCTCACATACATTTTAAATTATTGATTTTTATATAGAAGTAAAATCAACAGAAGTTCATTTAAGTATATAGTTTTTATTCACTTCTAATGGCGACTTTTAAAATTCAAATGGAGAATTTTCCATATTTAAACTGGAAAACTATCAGCTCTTCAGCTTCTGCTCCCTACTGTAGGAGAGGTGGTATGGAAAGGCTTAATATTGTCTCATTTTGATTTCATATCATCTGATAACCCTTCTAATCTGTGAGGCTTCATGGCATCACCTTTCTGTAAATACATATTCCCTGGGAATCTACTGGGGCAGGACTCAGGTGCTCTCTCTCCTTCAGTTATATCATTTGATACGGTATGTTGGTGCACTGCCTGCAACAGCTGAGGTATCTGCATGGGCCACCCTTCCCCAAGAGAGGACTGATGTCTGAGGATGGTGCCTCCAGGCTGAGGATGGTGCCTCCAGGCTGAGGATGGGCCAGACATGGAGGAAGAAAGCTACAAGTCAGCTATCATAGGTGCTGACCAGGGCAGTGGGGCTGCAGCACCAGCTGAGGAGACCCATTGTGGAACCTTCTTAAAAACCTTGATGTTAAAACTCTCCCCTTGTATATGCACAGAGATGAACCTCCAAATTAGCTAGCTAAAGATATATAACCTGCAATCCTCATCCCTCTGGGTAAGGGTAGTGGGCATTTCCCACAACACCCCACTGGGCTATACTATCACTTCCTGTGCAATAACATTCTCTGTATGTACACACTACATCTTTATACATATGCCTTATTTTTCTAGCCTATATAAAAATATTAAAAATATCCTGATCTACCTCTCAATTTGACTTTGATGATTTTCAGTTAAACCTGATGTATTTTAACATGATGTAAGCATGATGTATTTTAAGTGTAAATTATCTTGAAATAATAAAACGATTAAGGTGAATGAGGAAAAATATACTTTAATTATTTTTGTGTGCATGTTAAACCTCCTGCTATTGCATTTACCTCAGAGAAAATAAACTATCTGCCTCCAACGTGAAGTAATTTGCCCTACTAGAGTGATTGAGATATTCCCAAAGGTAAGCTACTGCTCTGGAAAAAGAAAACAGCATTAGACATTTAAAGCTTCAACGGTTAAAACGTTTACTTCATAAATATTAAAGCCAAGGCAAAGCTTCTAACTCTGCCACTCCTGTAAAGGATGATGTTCAATCACAGTGGAGCAGAGAGGGTGTCAGTGAAGATGCTGGAAAGGATCGATACCGTTCCCTAGCAACAGGGCTACGTGCCAGGGGTTCCTGCATCCGCAGGGACCCTCCTGACCCACTAAATCAGGGCAGCAGTTTTGCTTCTGCTGCCATTGTGCTAACTTGGAGCAAACATTTCCACTGCTCTTATTTCTCAGATCAACCCAGAGATAAGAGAAACAAGTAGCAGCAGGGTGGGAGGAAGATAATTATATTGCTTCTTTAAAAAGATGGGTGTGTTGTCTGTCAGGACAATCCTTTAAAGAAAGGTAGCTTTATGAAGAGAAAGAAACTTCAAATGTGCTGATACAATTATTGTTTTCCAATATCAAGTGACGGACCTAATGTTTAATTATAGAGCAATCGCAGCCTGTAGCCATGGAGCATAGCTTCCGAGCAGAGGTTATATTAACTGTGCTCACAGGGCTGCACAATTATCATGGTCTGGTAGAAAATGCAGACAGTGAAAAGCGTACACGGCTTCTTTGTTTTGCCATTCTTTTAACCTTCTTGAATTTTATAATTTAATTGTGGGTGGTAGCTTAAAAATAATTTGGTTTCCTATTATAAAACAGCATTTTTAGGATTATTCTGTTGTACATGAGAAAGCACTGACTCAGTATGCGTGGAGTGTTTTTCCTCCCTGTGTGTTCAGAGCCAATATGGGTTCCAAATAAACTATCTGGTTTGGTTTTAAATTTGGTTACCTAACCAAAAAAGGACAACAGGAGAGGAGAAGCAGACAGCTAAAACTCAACTAAGATTAAACCCAGAGGCTTCCTGAGACCATTATTTTAATCAGAAAGCTGCGGAATGAAATGGAAACCATATGTTTTTTGTCAGCATAAGGAGCATATTTTACTACCGTTATCATAGAAGTATGTGTTAATCTTGATGCCTCTGACGAATTTAATGTGATTGCATTATTTTCCTTCAAATGTAGTATCATGAGTATATTGCCTGTATATTTTTACTCTCTCTTGTTCTCTCTCTCTTCTCTTTTAAGAAAAAATCTTCCAGTGTTGTGTTAGATATTTGAATGCTCTGTTTGACTTCTGCATGAAATGGCTGGGCCCACCAGAGACAGAGATACTGGACAGTGAAAACAGCCAATTTCAGTAGCAAGGCTCCTTGCTACTAAACCTGATTTTCAAAATACCATGGGCTGTTTATAAGTTGAGACTCACTCTTGTCCTGACCTTAGATTTTTCTTTATTGCAAAGTACGCCGAAAATGCGAGAGGACACTGGAATAATTAATTGATTCCTTTGAGTGATTATGAAGATCATCTTACAGAAACTCGTTTGAGCTGCCTTCACAGGACAGTTGTACATAAAAACATTCATGTAGCTTAGAAATTCTTCAAAATCTGTGGAAAAATGCACTATCTGCTGTAGATATATCAAGTATTCAGTTCACTGCCTACCTCAAAATCGTTAATTAATGTTTACACGGGTCTCTTGTTTCTCCTATGTTGAAGTAATTTCAGTACAGTACATTAAAAGCAAAAAGACTGAAGGTTGTAGAGGCATTGTTGATGCTTTTTTCTTGATTATCCCCATGCTAATTGAATTGTACAGGTGTAACTGAGAGTCGAATTGAGTGCTCAGGCACAGTGGAAGACAAATTTTTCATCTTCTGAAGCCTATGGCCATAGGCCATTAATTTCAGAAGGAAGTCTCGGGCCAGCACCCCTGTCGAGAGGCTAAATGAGGGTAACAGCAGTTGAAATAAAGACCAAAATCAAATGAACCCTGATTTTTTATTTTTTTTTTTAATGATTAGTATAATAATAGCTTGGGCTACTTGCACTACCCCATCATTAATTTTTTTTTAAACTGGTAGTCAATGTGCAAACTCATTAGTTACTATGCAATCTGAGTAGTTTAGAGTATATACACTTCACATTTATCATTTCACTGTGTTAGCAGGCAACCCCTCCTATTCTGAGAGAGAAAAAGGCCAAAGCAGTATCTCTCATTAACTTTCCTGTTTCCATGCTGCACCGCAGGACAGGGCAGGGTTGCATTTCTGTGAATTCCTGGATGAGCATTATCCCACGGCAGTTCCTCTCTGTTATCTGAGGAACAAGGTTTTGTGTTTTGGATCTTGGCGTTGGGAAGATTTTTGACACAGGACTTGTATGGTCATGAAGGCTGACTGCTGCTGATATAAAGAAGTCCCATAAAGCTCTGACTTGTCTTTAGCCTGCGCAATGACTTCTACAATGAGTCCTAAAAAAATCCTAAAGGACACTAGGATTTTCCTTGGCCCTAGGAAAACTTTGGCTTTAGTCAACTCTGTACGTTAACGAAGAGGCACACTAGAAGCAATGGATTTTATTACAGCTCACCTGTTCTTCACCAATATAATCACCCCAAAGAAGTTCTGCCAGCTAATATAGACAAAAGCAGGCTTGGCATCATTACAATCTATGGTGAAGGGAAAATGGCTCTCCCTCCACCTTCTACCAGACTGGAGAAAGAATGAGAAAGAAAAATTACTTTTTCCTCCATTGCAATCTTGTTCCAGGTATGCTTAGCTGGACGCCTGTACCAGACTCTGGATGTGCGCTCCTTATCACAGTCCGTGTTCAACACACAGCCAGCAGGTATGACCCAAAATGGAAAGGAAGGCCATTTCTTATATAACTTTATCTGAAAAAATAAATACCCTGGGATAGGGAAAGGCTTTATTTTTTTGACAAACACCTTGACAGATCCACTGTGAAAGATGAAGAAAACTCCCATACCTCCAAAAAGCTACAAGAGTAATTGAACAATTCAGGCTCACTGAGGTGTGGAGGGCACAGCTAGGGAGTGCTGGCATAATTCTTCAGGGCTTGACAGCTCCTTGGGAAGAGTCTATTTTTCAGTAAGCTGCTCATTAATCACGATTCTCTGTAACACTTGGGATAGCCCCAGGACCTTAATCGATTACCTTTTCTCAGTAGAAAGCTAGACAGCCTAGCAGAATACAGCCCTGGTGCACACAACAGGCTACACCCCAGCACCGGGTTGTATTTTACAGGGTGTGAGGCACTTCCTGGGTGCTATATGCAGTTGAACTAAATGTTTGTTTGAGGATAGTGAACAGTCAATGGCCAATAAAACATTATGGACTGCCTATTTAGACAAAATAATATCTAAAAAATGGCCCATAAAAGTAATTCAGTTCTAAAGAGTTAATAGGAAAGGGGAGACAAGGCACCTTCTTAAGGTGGCTCAGTGCCCTCTCAAGCTCAGTGTAAGATGCCTACATCCCATCAGCATCCCTTGGCTGCTAATGGGGACTGAGCAGTAGGTTCCTCTCTCAAACAACATCTCCATGGTGCTCCCTGGGAGTGCGTGGCCCCAGCCCTGCACCCCTGCAGCAGCCCCAGCTCCTTCTGCCAGCTAAGCAGCCCAGACCCGGGGCAAAGCCAAACTGTCCATCATTTTTACCCTTCCTTTAGGCTACTGCGCTGAAAAGAATGGAAGATTTCAGTCATAGCATACCAGGTTGGAAGGGACCTCAAGAATCATTACACTTTGGGAAGCATATTTTACACTGAAGGCCTACACTGTACAACTATAAAATTACCCTGGTTATGTACGAAATTGAGGCACTGATATTAGTTAATGCAGGATTCAGCTTATTTGTTCAAAACCTGAATAACCATTTTTTAAATATGAGTAAATTCTCATGATCTCATGGGTTACAGATGCAAACATGCTGTCATTAATACATAACTAATACCAAGCATCAATAATAACTAGATGGCAAGGTGTGTTACATTTATCTTTTCTGGAGTTCTGGATCAACAGAACATGCATTTTCCCACTCCACTGCTATGAAAAAATCTAGAGTTGTGCTACAAATATTCTCTACTCACGTCTCTGTTTCTGCCCTTGACAGGAAAGTGAAAAGTTCCCTGATTTGAAGGCCTTGCTTACCTTAGGTTAGGATTCTTGGGAAGCACAATATAATTTCCACTCCATTAGGATGTTGTTTGGATTTGTGCAGCTTCCTGCAGCTTCAATGAATTCTATAGGGAGTAAAAGTCAGTGATGCGTCTCACATCTTCTACCTTCACAACCAAACACCTACTGCATAGAGATATATCATTATAGGATCAGATGGTAGTAGTGCAAATTAATGTACAATGACAAAAAAATACCAGGGAAGTATAGGTGATGAAAGGTACACTTAGCAAAGGAAAACTTTAAGGAAATATATGGAAAATAGATTTAAAATGTTTATAGGAAATTTCTTTTAAACTCATCTTGGTTGAAGGGCAAAGTATTTTCCTCCATTTTGCGCTTAACTAGTTCATATATTCTGCTTGTGTAATTTTTTGGTGCATAGACCTTCTCAGCTTGCTGAATAGTTAGTAACCAAAGCTGGCTGTCCTCATATTGTGTTTGGTAACAACTGCTGTATTTTCAGGTATTTCACAATTTCACAAGGTGTGATAGTGCTGCCAACATTTTCCTTAATGAGGGAAATCTCATGAATCTTCACATCTATGCAATTCTAAGTCTTCTTGCGGGTCATATTTTACAGTTTTTATATTTAATGTATTCCACTTTAATATAGAAACTTTTATAAACAAAGATTTTAATATAATTACATATGAGTATAATATTTTAAAATATAAAATGAATATAAAATTTTGTATGGCATAATGTAATTTATAAATATAATTATTAATATAAGTATTTAATATAATAGTATTAGTATATAGTAAGATTAACATATTTTTATTTTATACTCTTCATAATTTATTTTTCTGTCCAAAATAGTAGTACTTATTGCGGTTGATAAAGTTGTGGCGAGAAGGCTTATTGTTCCAGATTGTTTGCCCCAACTATGCACAAGGAATCCCCTTCCTTACAGTTACTTTAGCTGAAATTTTTCTCCCCTATCATACAGCTGGAACAAAGTTTTTCAGTGTTCAAAGGCCTCCAGAAAGGACTGCATCATTAGTCCTCATCTCATATAACATCTCACCGCTTAGTTTAATAAAATCCTTTTTAACTGCTGGGCAGGTAAACTATTGAAAGGTATCAACACAATGTGACCACAGATAAAGTTACACCTCCAACCCGGTTATGCTTAATTTGACTTGTTATTTTCTAATTTACTGCAGTGATATGAAACTCTCTTTATTTCTACTAGTGTTCTTTCACTGAAAGCTTTTGCATAATGTCACAAGTATTTACTGCTTTCATTTAGAGATTGCATGTAAAGAGCTGCATTTCCTCTCCCGCAGCTTTGATTATCCATGAAATATTAGGTTAGATCAAATTTCTCGATCTTAAACTGGATAGCCTTACCTTTGCTACCATAGGTTGTTGGGGTTTTTTTTTATTATTTTTTTTTTACCCTTGGTGGCTGGGTGAGAGAAATACAGCTTGTTCTTTCCATTGGCAAGTGACTATCAATATGAATGATATTAAGAGTCTCAAAGGGTTTGATAACTGTATAGGTGTAAATAAAAATCCATGCTCCGGAAAAACCTAGCTTATTGCTTTAGCAATAATGGTTGGAATAATGGAAATTTAAAGTGTTTTCTGCAATTCAGAATGTATTTGGTTTTGTTTGTTAAGTAATACAGCCATACAATATGTTAATGTGTTACATTGGGGTGGAATGTGTTTAGATAGATGATCTGGGGCATAAGGTATACTTTATCAAGATATTTGTTGGCTTTTGCTGATTTGTCACCAAAGGTTTTTATAAGATACTGTTAAAGTCACTGTGTCCATAAAGATGCTGTAAAGGTGGAATTGAGGTAATTCCAAATTTATTATAGATCAACTCAGTGGAATAAGGTATCTTAAACACACCATTAAGTACACGTAAGCAAACAAGTAAATTGAAATTTTGGGGCTATAAAGGAGACTGTTGGAGGAAAATGCTTCACAGGTTTATCCAAGACGATACCTTTAGAAGAGGTTGGTAATTTTGTTTTACAAGTCCAAAGGCGTTTCACTATGGACAGAATAGCAAACTGCTGGTAATGTTTTGTTTTAGAAGGGTGCTTTTTGGTTCTGATAATAATGATAACTTCACTTTCTAAGTTTCTTTTGAAATAAATGTATACTTTCTATACCACAACGTGGTGGTCAGAAATTCACCAGGGAAAGTGGCAAAGATTAACTAGGCACTATAAGATCTCAGTTCAGTTTGAGAGTTGGCACTATCTTCCTCTCTATGTCCAAATCCTGCTGTTCCAGGCTTCTCAGGCAGATTTATCCCAGCTGCTTGCATAATACATTAATTTATTATTATCACCTGGATTATATTGTTTTCAGAGGTACCACAATTGTTTTCAGAGGTACCACATAGAACAATGTAGAAGACTATAAAATGTTACTAATCAATATGGTGATAAGAGACTTCTAGTGCAAACCCCTACATATGAGCTGAATTTACAATGCATGAGATCAAAAAAGGGTTAATACCCTGCCAATTTGCTGTAATTCTACCATCCTCTAGAAGAAGTAGTGTTGATAAGAAAGAAAAAGTGCTAAAGGACACTGAATTATTTTATATGGGATTCACTATTACCTTTTAAGAAGTAAAGTATTTGGTATTTCAAATGAAGAAGTGCTAATTAAAATGCAGATTTGAGCCAGTGTTTTTCATGGTCAGGTTAAAAACAATCTTCCCCTTTCATTATCTACCAGAATTATTTCACAATATTGCTCTAGAAATGATAATTCAGACCTTTTGGCATTGGTGACTACTTAATAAATTAGGTGGTTGGAATAATGTTGGAACCTTATGACTCTGGGCCTTATAAAACTAAAGAAAAGAATGTCTTTTCATTCTTTTTTTGTGAATGCTCTGAGGGCAGACAATGTTACTGTTATGTTCTATGCTTATCATCCTATATTCATCTGTGCTCTTAATTCTGTGCCATAAATCCAATTTGTATGTATGGATTCATGAGACTTCAGTGGGACTGTAAACAGTGTCAAAGAATGAAGAATGCAGCCTCTTATTTGAAGAAACCTTGATCTATTATAAGTACATCTTCTGTTTAAAAAGCAAGATGAAAAATTTTTTTCTCCTCTCTATTTTGCAACATGCGTTCCTCATTCAGTTGCACAGACTACTCTGACCTAGAGATTTCACCTCATAAAACATAAATAAATCTGTTTTTTCAATTACTCTAACTTCAATAGGCATTAACTGAGCTGAGGTAGTTCTAGATATTGGACATACTTGTTTTAAGAGATGTGTCCCAGCATTCTTAAGGACCTGGACTAAGATCTTATACAGCCTACTTACTCTTTGTCTCAGTACTTGTTGCAGGGTTACCTCACAGGCTAAGAAATACAAAGGAAAGGGTTATTATTTTTGTCTCTATTTTGCAGAGCGCTTCCTGGGTTTGCCCAAACCTTGAGGAAGACTGTGGCAGAACCAAACTTTTTGATCAGGGTAATTTCCATGACATTCTTTATGTTTTTTGACTGAAATAACCATTGATTGCCTGTAAAAAAAGTAAGGGGAGGGGGCAAATGTGAAAAGTAAACTTAGCAAAATCTTTTTTCTTACTATGTCGATGTGTAAATTTGTTTTCATATGTGACTTACAAGTGATGGAAGCCAACCACCTGGACTTTTCCATCAATTTAAGCTACCAAGTGAGATAAAAAGGGCGAGTCAGCACGCACAACACTGAACCTTGACTTTCCTTGTGTCTATTTTTAAGTGACCTAAATCACAGTGACTATCAAATTCTTTCTCATGGAATAGTGCAGTAAGATTTTAGCAAAGTTCTCACCTAGATTCTTTCAGTACAATAAATCAACACACATTTCATACTTTGGCATATCATAAAATGCAAATTCCCTGCAAACTCATAGTAGCAGTCAAATGTTTCTTCATTTATACCACTGTCAGTTCAAAAAGACACCTGCTCCTGCACATGCACTCTTGTGATACTAAAAATAGAGAGGAAAAAACCAACAAGAACCAACAGAAATGTCGTTCCCCTGTCATGGGTGTATTGGAGCTTTTCCTGCTTCTTCTTTAGTGACTTTGCACTGTCAAGTATTACAATTTCACATCTTTCCCTTGTACAGGGTACAATAAAAACATGTAAACGTAAGCATGGATTTCTATCCTGACTAAAGGTGTTAACTAAAAGGTAGACACTATCCGTAAATGTCACAAAATGTCTTTACTTAAAAGCTATTACCCCGGAACAAGCAATTAAATGCTATTTAGAGCCGGTTGAATACTCATCATTTTTCTCTTCCTCGTACTGAGGCTCATAGCTATTTCCATCCTAGGTTTTCAGAGAAATGACTGCAGAAACAGAGATAACCAGATACTTTTTTGCCTTGTTTTAAAAGTGCTAGTAGGATTAATTGCCGTGAGTGCAATGCCATCTGTCAGTGTCCCACAACAACATATCACAAAAGCATCCAATTAGCAAATTCAGGATACAGTGTAATTAATCAAATGTAAAGCTCCATATTTAAGACCCCTTATTTCTCTATTCACTTCAATAACCCCTTATTTCATTTAATATGCTGTCATCTCATCTCTCTTTGTTCTTCTCTTTGTATTACCTCACCTTCAGTTTGCGTCTCCAAGTCGCAATTAGACAACAATATTTTTTCACTGTTTTATGCACTTTGCCTGTCATATGTACCAAGAGATAGTTTAGAATTATTGTAAGTAGTGTTTTTATTCAAAGTAGGACCTATCTAAAAAGATTAATTATATTTTTGACCTTCACATTTGAAAGATCAAAATATTTCTGGTTATTGCTGCCTAGGCTTTATTCACTTATGGGTTAAAACGGCAACAAATTGCATTAAGCACAGCAACAACCTTCATCCGTTATCTTTATTTCTCTAAAGAAACAGTCTGGGAGGCTCTGTGTGTTTGCCTGTGTACATTTGTGATTCAGTGAAAGTCCATAACATTGTGTTGGAAGAGAATATTTTGGAAATGGTTTTCTAAGCTTGGAGTATTTATTAGTTGCAGTAGGAGACTTTCTTTTTTTTCATAAAATTTGATAAACAACTTGATTGATAAATAAATTTTACTCCTATACAACTGCTATGATGTGACAGAATATTTCCAAAGCACATATTATTCCTGGTGGCGATGGCAGAAATTTTAAACATGTTCAACTACTTGATCCTGTAAGAATTAATTTACAGCTTCTCCTTTTGTTCAAATGGTCAGTAGTAGATATTATTTCTATCTCATCATTTCATCCTGCTACTATCAAAATGATCACAGTGGAAAATATTTCTATCTAAGGATGCCGAAAAAAGTATAGAAATAGCATTTTTATGTCTAAAATGTTTGTTTTGAATGGGCTGGTGCTGGTTCATTGTGAGGCAACAAATGTTAAACACAGTTCTGAGGAAGACGGCCCCCAAAGCAGTAAGATATATTTTCGAATGTTATGGGAATAGCCTTTCATCTTGATTGCTGATTACATTGATTTCTGGTCTGCTTTTTCGTCATTTGTTTGAAGATAAGTCCAGAAATATGTTGGAAAAAATACAGATGAAGAAATATAGTGATTAAAATATTCTCTTGATACATGTAGCCATCATTCATCACTCAGCATCTATCATTCCAAAATATTATGTAGGTGTATTAGCACCCAGAATGCAGCAGGGGTTGTTTGCATTGCATCCTGGAATTAAGGCTATTGAGGCAAAAGTCTTCCTGAAGGTCCTTTGACCTCTTCTTAATCTATGCCAATTGTTGGGTCAGTATTCTGGGGAAAAAATAATAATCAAAACCACATTTAAAACAATGCTTAAATGGTTCTTGTTCATAACCCTGAATGCTGGTACCCTGAGATCAGTGACAGGAACCCCTAAATCTCATTTCCACGGTCTCTCGCATATTCATGTTCTTTGATCCTTTCAGTGACAGTGTTTGTGAGTAGTAATAAAATTACAGGCTATTTTGTACACCAGCATATTTAAGATACGAGACAAGAGTGATGAATGACTGTGGGGAGAGCTGACCTAAATTCAGCCCTGTGATCAATACTACAGATCAGGTGGGTAAAAAAATAAGGATGTTTAAGAAATACAACTCGTTGTTAAGCAAGACTTAATTGTAGTTCTGTTTCTTCCCTGGTGTTTTAGAGTATGTTTTTCAGAAGAGTGATACCTTCTAGTAGGAGGTGTACCTGCCCATGGCAGGGGGTTGGAACTAGATGATCTTTAAGGTCCCTTCCAACCCAAACCATTCTATGGTTCTACGATTCTATTTCTGGCCGTGCCACCCAGCTCCTGAATAAAATGATTACTGAGTTTCATCTCTTGGCCCTCAGCAGTGTTCCCTTTATGCTGAAACATACAGATCAGATTTTCAAAGATCGTTCCTTAACCTTTGAATGCAAATTCCTTATTTTTCTTGTGTTATTGAAAGATGTCTTCCAGTGAGAACACATGAAAAGTAGCTGACAGGAAGATAGCAGATCAGGCCTAGAAAATGCCCAGCTACTTACCAACATGTGAAAAAATGAGTACAATCTATCCTTGCAAACACAGAAATGAGTAAGCTTGTGTACTGTTTTTCCTCTTTAGCATTTTGTCAAAAGTTTCTAAATAAGCTGTTGGTGCGCACTAAGGTAGGCTGGTATTCACATTTGTATCACTGATCTTTCCCTTCTGCCCTCTTCACCATTAAGAAGGGTCTGTGCTCAGGCTTTCTCAGAACATTTTGTATTCACGCCTCACTGCACAAATTCAGTTCTGCACCTTCTCTGATATTTTTCATAAGACCAACTACAGAAATTTTAAAGGTTTTTTTACAAATGTAAAAGAAAATTTACCAAAAAAGATAAGCCATCCAAGCAAATCGGAGAACTTATGTTACATAGGAATCTAGTCATAGCAATCATCTGCCTAAGAGGGACATGCAGGTGGGGCTGTGGTCCTAAAATCACTCCCTCTGTTGCTGTTGGGTCCCACAGGACCCGTCTTGCTGAGGACTGTGGAGAACCGCTTGCGCTCTGTCAATGTGGCATCACTGATATTTGTATGGCAAATCACCACTGCTCCACAGACACCCCCAGAGCACCCTAACCCACACAAGGCACCACCAGGGGGGACATTTTTGGGGTAGGAAGATATATTCTGTTTTTCAGTGTCTGGGGGGTTGTGGGAGCACCATTCACAAGCTATCACCCCACCCAATGCCCCCTGGAAACTCAGTCTGATATACCTTATCCAGTGGAGTTCCGCAGATGGCTTTTAAGTGAGGTCCGTCATGGCTACTCTACCCAGCCCCTGCAGGATTTTCAGCTGTGAAGACCTGGTGTCACAGGAAATCTGAGGGAAAGGCATCTGAGTGGCCACATAATAAATCAGGGAAGTTCTGTCTCCACGTTCCATTTTGTGCCTGAAAAGGTCAAGTCACCCTGATGGGGAAGAGGACAGAGGGCAAGTAAAGCAAACACAAGTCTTCATGGTGTTTGCTGTCACGGAAGGACAGGCATCTCACACAGTCTCCTCCTGCCTATCAAGCGTCATAAGAGAGCTTACCTCCACACAGTCTTCACCGGCTCAGATAAGTGAGAGCTGTACAGGGCCAGGCACAGAAGTCCATTGCTCCTCTGCTGTGGAGATGCAGGGCACTCCACCATACCTCCTCAAGGACATACTCTTGCGTAGCACTATAAGGCAGAACATACAGTGCAGTTGCCTGTACTTAAACATAGTCACCAAACAAAAGCTTAAACTCAGCAGTGTCGGATCTCTAAGAATTAAAAGCACTTACAAAGTCAGTTAAAATCAACAGATCTAGTGCCTTGTGTTTGTCAGGGAATCCCATTTCCAGTAAAACTCTTTTCCCAATATTCCTAATATTTCGCATCCACTTACAGGCCAGGACTGATCCTATTTAGCTGATAAAGCGGTGTGCTTGTATGTATAGTTGAGTTTTATTTCACTAAGATGCACATAAAAACTGGCAACTGTCTTTCCCGGAGAACCCCTATGATGACACTAAAAAACACAAAAAAGGGTTTGTTGACAACATGCATGAATATCTTCACTCTATATTTGTATAATACCACATGTAAGTATAGATACTTTATAGGGATATTCCACAGAGAGATGCTGGTGACTGGATTTCCCTTTACTAATGGCAAAAAATGGAACAGACTAGTCTTTATATGAAAAAAGGTGATCCAGCAAACCAAATGACAGTAAAAGAGAAAAAAACCCAAACCATATATTTAATGAAAAGGCTTCTGAGGAAGTGGATAACATTAAAACATAGCTGTAGCAGTTGGTCTTATCTTTCTTTTCTGTGATGTGAGACTACGCTTCACTGATCATATAGAGGTGAACACAGGCTTTTGAGAATAAAACATAAAATTTATGACAATTTTGCTTGTATCTGGTGCTGGGTACACATGAAGAAGAGGTAAATCACTCAATTTCTGACTATCACTAGTAGAAAACCAGGATCCCTTTGAAGCAATGATGATTAAATAACAGACTTATAATATTTCATATTTAACTTTTTCTTTAAGACCTATCAATTTTTAGACAAAGTTGAGAAAATTACAGTGCTCTGTTTGTCAACCAGTTGCAATGCTCAATTTTCATGTCAGTTTTTTAAGTTCTGCACTGAAGCAAGAATGGGGATATATAGATACCTGTTACTATCCGTGCAATAGTAAATTTGTCATAATATTTGTTAAAACTGAATTCTCCTGCTCTGCTGACAGGCAGGAGTCAGTAGACTGATTTTTGTGACTGACTGGAGAATCAGATTTGTTTGGATGGCATGTCTGCTGTGAAGAATGTGAAGTCTGGTTTGGGTGCAGCCTCCTGAAGGTCATTTGCTTATTCCATGCAAAAAGATGTCACTTTTGCAATTCATCAAAGTTCAGAGGTGGTGGCGAGCTTTGCTTGGTTATCTGGTCTGTGATGGACATTTACTAACTTCCAGAATGAAAGACAGAATTAAGAGCTTATCAGAAAACAAGAAAAAAAAAACCCATTTCGATGTTATAGACAAATTCTTTTGAATGAATAACGCAAGACCTCACAGAAGGGTCCCCTTTCACCAGCAAGCTGAATGTGAATTTGAAATGGAAATAAGGCTGGTGATCTGAAGAAAGGAGAAGGAGGACCTTCCTCTGCTTAAAGGAATAGAAAAAAAATGGCAGAGATATCACAGCTTCAGTGCTATACTTTATTCCTTGTTTTATTTCCTTTTTCCAATTACCTTGCTGTTACCAATTACCACAGAAACAATCTGACTTACAGTTGAAGAAAACCGGTACAGTTAATGATCATGGTATGTACATTTCATATTATAGCATGGATGTACATAGATTTGGTTCCAATCAGAGGTGTACTAATGTAAATACCAACATAAACTAAATTAATATCCTTTATATTGAAGCCTATGTAACTCAGCACATATGAAATCAGAAAGCAAAGTCTGATTTTATGTTGTGAGATCTTACCACGCATTTTTCCATATTTATCTGAGAAGGCAAACAGAAATCCAGAAATGTTTGTGGATGTGTGCATACTAACAGGGTGCTTCTGCAGCTATAAACAATGCTCACTCCACTGTTCTTCAAATACCGCATAAACAGAGAGGTCAGAATGGGGATACTATATTGTTCAGGGAGCCTGTAGACTTATCCTTCTAGGCTGTAGCTTTTCTAAAAAAACATTTCTGCTGCCAGCAGCTTGGAAGAACATATATTTGTCGCATGTTTTCCCGTAGCCAACTGTTGTGATTACGGATTCATCATGTCATAACTGTATTGGTTCCAGCTCGGATTGGGAAGGAGCACATTCATGCTCAAGCCATTCTAAAGTGAATTTATTGACTCAGGGCGCCATAGTCAACATCAGAACGTCTTTTTTTCCCACTTTTTTCTCTTCTCCTCTGTATTGTGTGCACTGTGCACCCTTCAGCCTTATTTCCTTATTTTTGTTCTTTCTCTGGGCTTCCTTCCCCTCCCTTTTTCATTTTTCCTTGCATAACTGAGACATCACTGTGCTTTAGTTCTCTCTGCATTCAGAATCAGTTAGCCATGGCACAAAACATGAAAGACTAAGAGTAGAAAAACATAATTATGGTAGGACAATATCCTGCTTTGGACAAGCTTCAGAACACTCTCTGATATTTAATGAATCAATATATAGTTACCATGGCAACCTTCACTGATCACATTTGACCTTGCAGCCATGAAATCCTTCTTCTAAAACACGAGCAAACAGGAGTGTTTGCTGCATGAACCTTCATAACCCTGACTGAAACCCAGGACAGAAATGGTTTTAGTCACAGAGTCCTGAACAGCCTAGCAAGCACCTGCAATGTGATTAGTGTAAGAAAAAATAATGCACTAAATTGAAGCTCCATATTTGGAGTATTTCTTCAAGGTCATAATTATGGAGGGAAATTGGAATTTTAAGTACTTTGGAATCAGATTCTGTATGGAATGAGTTGTAGAAAAAATAAACAGGAGATGATGTTACCTTTTTGTCTTTCTGTGAGTCTACTGTGTTTTATTACAATATCTTGAGTTATGGCTTTTGGAGGAGGGATTAGCAATCGTAATGAATATGTGTCGTGGTTAATCTTGGGCTATATGATAACCTGTGTTGGCAAGAAGCTGAGCTGTTGTCAACTATTTTATTCCTAGCTTGCAACAGTTAAGAATACACTGTAAAATATGGCAAAAACACATAATGAGCAAGAGCTTATGGAGGTAACAGTGCTACCTCCATTGATGTTCAGAGGCTAGTCATTGCCTCCATTGATGCTTCAAGGCTAATAAGCTAATAAAAGTGTAAGCTGCTCAAACAGCCTAATGACTCTTGCCTTATTATTTTGTGATATTCATCATATGCAGGCAGTAGAGTTGCTTTTTGTTTTAATAATGCAGCTCTTGATGTATAGCTGCTTGTTATTTTCTGATTGTTAATTTTTATGAGCTCTCTATTTTTTGAGTTACTGGCACATGGCATATTACGGCTGCATTTTCTTCGAATTGTGCTGTTTGAACACATAAAAAAAATGAAAGCTTGTATTGCACCTAGGGACACTTTAAAACATCATCTAATAAAAATCTTTAATATGTAGTTCTTGCTTTTTGTGGAGGTTTATGTACAGCAGCTTTGTGTTCTGTTCCCTTGTGAGTCTTGGGATGGAACCATATCTGACCTCAATATCAAGCAGTTTAAATTGTATGGTCTTTTTATTCTCTCCAATTTTAGGTTTGTTTTTTGTTTTGTTTTTTTGTTATGAAAGGACTGTACAATACATAAAACTGGGACAGACAGCTGGAATCACTGCCTCTCAGCTGAGGAGAAAAGTTCATGCTACAAACCTGCCAGTTTGCTGAGTGAGAGTGGGTATGTGCCACAGCAGAAGTGAGGATACCTTTTCAAATGACACAAGCTAGGAGGTGATTCTGTCCCTCTACTCTGCTCTGGTGAGACCCTGCCTGGAGTACTGCATCCAGCTCTGGAGCCCCCAACATAAGAAGGACGTGGACCTGTTGGAGCATGTCCAGAGGAGGGCCATGAGGATGATCAGAGGGCTGGAGCACCTCTCCTATGAGGACAGGCTGAGAGAGTTGGGGTTGTTCAGCCTGGAGAAAAGAAGGCTCCAGGGAGACCTTAGAGCAGCCTTCCAGTACCTAAAGGGGGCCTACAGATGGGGAGGGACTTTTTTATCAGGGAGTGGAGCAATAGGATCAGCGGTAATGATTTTAAGCTGAAAGACGGTAGATTTAGATTACATATTCGTAAGAAATTCTTTACCCTACAGGTGGTGAGGCACTGGAAGAGGTTTCCCAGAGAGGTGGCAGATGCTCCATCCCTGGAAACATTCAGGTTCAGGTTGGACGGGGCTCTGAGCAATCCGATCTAGTTGAAGATGTCCCTGCTTATTGCAGGGGGATTGGACTAGATGACCAATATAGGTCACTTCTAACTCAAACTATTGTATGTTTCTATGATCTGAATTTTTTTTAAATATAAGAAAATTCTCCATGAGCTCTTTCAGTCCTCTTGTGTGCATTCATTCTACCAAATTTTCTACTGATTTCATATCAGCTGTGTTTCTTCAGAGCCACTTCATGTTTAGATAATGGCATACTCTTAAAGCTAGCCCATGTGTGATTTACTTTGTGTACCATTGGAAAAAAGCAAAAACTAGTGATGAGTGTACAGTAAAAACCTCTTTCTCTAACAAATAAGATAAATCATACCAGAGAAACCATTTGTAAAAATTATGTCCCATTGTAGAAACAAAATCTATCTATTATATGCAAGATTTTTAGACCTAAGTACAAAACTGGATTTTGTGCTTCTTTCATTTTTTTTTTCTGCAGGCAGTTCAGATTAGGTTTTGACACTTTCCCACAGTTTTTAGCATTAAATAACACCCTGATACCGGTTTATAATATATTGCAATATTTTATTTTCAAGTCCTCACCTTTTTTTGATTAAAATAGTGTACGTGGTATGGCTACAGTTACAGTATCTGACCTTTCAAATGACTGTGCTCTTTCCGAAAATAAGTCCAGTTGGCAAGAAGAATATGGCTTCAAATCAAGACCCATGTTTTATGTCAGACTGCTTTGCTCTGTGAGGAGCTAACAAAGCTGGGCCAGGATACAGCCAGGCTGGTAAACTCCTGTCAGTATGAGGGCCCCTAACGTTAGTGCATCACTCCGGTGTCAGATAGGTTTGAGGAGCCCAGGGGCAGGAGGGCTACCAAAAAAACAGAGTGGAAATCAGGAGAATATGGCAAATATTTTCCACATTTGGTATTTTTAACACACCCCAAGAAAGGAAAAAACAGACGCACAGAAGGCAGCATGAACTTGCACTGTTTTAAAAAAATCTCTGACAGGATCTTGCATCTTTCTTTCAGTTCCTGTGAGCAGGCAAAATGGCTTTTATTGAAGTGCTGGGAGGCCTTTACCATACCTCCTCTGCTCCACCCAGGAAGGCTTGCTGCAAAGACACTGATGTGCAGAACCGTTCACCAAGAGCTGCTATCGGTGTTGCCAGAAAAAAACTTGCTCTTTCCTTTCTTCTGTGCTCCATCTGGAAGGAAATGGTACCTAAGAAGGGTATATATTCCAGTATACTAGGCAATCTTTTGCAGGAAGAAGTGTCTGTCTTTGCCACAATCATGTCCCACATCCCACTGACCAAACCTGGGGATCTTGGTAGTTAGTAGGAATTAGTGATAGGAAGAAAATCCAGGGCATAACGGTTGGACTCAATGATCTTAAAGGTCTTTTCCAACCTAAATGATTCTATGATTTTGTGATTCAATAACAGTTGCCAAGACTGAAAAATATCCAGAGAAAAGTGTGGAAAGATGCTCAGTTTAGCTCAGTTTAAATACAGTGAACACAGAGTATTGTTATTTTCAGAGCACCTCAAAACTCTTTCCTGCCTGCACTGCACTTTGCTGCTTTGGATGTTTCCAATCACATGCCGTGTTAAATTGAACTGATCATGTCAGCGAGAAGATAGGGGAAAGTGGTAAACTGAAGACCTTTATTGTCAATCCATTCAGTTTTTATATACCCTGCTGCAGAGAATCTTCTCAATATTGCCTTGCCAGAAATATGGTTTCTGAGAGTGGAAGGTTACAGTTTCTCGGGGTCAGAGTTGTGCAAGTTCAGAGAAGCTAATCTCCTTCGTGGCCACAGGAAATCCTGTTATCCACAGCAAGGTGTCTGACTTGAATATTGGTTAACTATTTTGTGATGGGAAACTCTTCTATGGTAACCCAGTCTAAGGTGGACAAACAAGCAAAAATAGGAATCATATATCTATAATCTACTCTCCTGCAAAGAGGCAAACTCTTGAAAGAACAAATGCATCTTAGTGTTTCTTTGAAGCGCACTTCATTGAGAATGCAACTCACTGGATTAGCTAATATTTCACTGTTATGGAACATAACAATGTTTTACCAATAGTGATTATGACAGTTTACATCGTATTAGCTTACAGAACTGCACAGGCTGTGATGCTATTGGTACGTAAAATAGAAAGAGACATTGACACTGTAAGGAAAGGCATTGTCAAGCTGGTGTAAATCCAGTAGGAGGGACATGGTTAGGAGTCTGGAGAAGATGATATATGATGAGAGGCTGAAGGAGCTGGGTTTGCTCACTCTAAAGAAAAAGGATGCAGGAGGCATCTAATCACTAATCATTTGGCTACCTAATGGCTGGTAATAGAGAAGGCAGAGCCAGACTCCTCTCAGAGGCGTCTGTGAACACAAAAGAGGCTCCTGATGCAAGCTGTAGCAAGGGAGACACTGACTAGAGAGAAGGAAGCACTCTTAATGGTGGTTGTGGTTTTTGAGGGCTGAGCAGGGGACTCTTCCAACTGAAACTGTTCTAGGATATGTTTTTTCTTGTGTGAATAGAAGTCCCTTGTGTTTCTGTTCTAGTGCTAGAAAGGTGCTTGGTACACTGCTTCCTGGTATAAAGCAGTATATCTGATAAACCGTTAATACTTCGTTTTTATTAATTTTTCTTTCTTTGATATCAGAATTACCAAATCACCCCTCAGTACATGTTCCCTGTCAACCAAAACTGCTGCTGCTTTGAGATGGGTTAGAAACATCTGTAAGGCTGCTTGTAAAACCTCCATTGCTCAGGCTTTCAAACTCTGTGCTACTAAGCAGGGTCAATTAGCACCTTAAGGGTCTGCTCGGTTACAATCATTCATAATCTTCCTTGTCTTACTCCTCATCTGTATGCTTTTATTCTCTAAAATACAATTAGGAGGTTTCTTGCCAACAGAGGAAGGTGTTTAGGTCAGGTTAGTGAGTGAGGGAATGACGAGGATTTGGAAAGGCTGACATAACTGATACAGAAAAAGGAAACATGAAGCAACTTGGGAGAAAGATGGAGAGAAGAATGAGCAAGACCTAGGTTAGAAATGCACTAACCTGTCAAAACAGAAAGACCTGAAGGTGGAGGCAACATCTGTCATAAGAACTGGAAGGATCCTTGAAGCCTGCTTAGCTTTCAGAAGATGGAGGGACCATGCTTGTGATGGTTAGGAAAAGGAGTTAGGAAAGTTGGGAGTAAGGAAAACATATTCCTTCTAAGCCATAACACTAAAAAGACCATTTTTCAACACCACTTTCTTTCACAAGAGTCTCATGTTACACTAGCGTGAGATGAGGTTTCTCAGCTCTCAGGTCCATAAGAATGGCACAAGCATGGCTCAGTGTTTTTGTATCCTACAGTAGAAATTAACTTTTGTGCCTCTGTTACAAAATCTCCACAGAAGCCCAGCTATGGTCTTGTGGCTATGGAGGTCACACAGGCTGTCAGATCTTCCCTGCAAACCTAGGTGACAAGGATGCCTTCTGCTATGGCCATGCTCAGGTTTGCTTTCTATGAGACAGTGTGTGACCTGTTGCTTTTCCAGGGCCAGTTCAGGAACAAGCAGAGCAGCATCACGGGCAGCCAGGCTGTGGTGGGGAGAAGAAGCTGCTGGTGGGGATGGAGAGGTAGGGTGTCCCGGCCAGCAGCAGTGGTTGAACTGCAGCCCATTACGCTGCAGGAAACTGAACTCTCCAGAGCTTTTTTTTCTTTTATCTCTGTTTCTTTCCTCTTCTCCTTCCTGTTTCCTTCCTCTCTTCTCCTTTCCGCAGCAGAGTAGCCCATGCCCCTCATACCCGGAGGGGAGATTTATCTTGGTTGCACAAAAAGAAATTTAGAACTGACTCTACTCTCGCTTCTCCCAGCTGGATTTTATTCTGGTAGTTGTAACATAGCCAAAATTGTTGACTGTCTTTTCTTAATTTTATTAATTGTAACTGGCAACCTACAACTTAATGATGCCAGCTTCACACAGGGCTAGGAGAAATGTTTCAGACAAGCAGTTATGTTGGCCGAAATCACACAGCTTTGAGCTGAGTCTATGTTAAATTTGGCCATTAGTTTTACAAGAGCCCACAAACAACAGGAATAAAAATGTTTGCCCAGCAGCAGCCCTGAGAGCTGAAGAATAGGTCTGCACAAATGTCCAGGTATTTGTCTGTCTTTATAAATATTTCCCACATCAGACGGATCTTTGTGCCGAGGCACGAGCAGCAGGGACAGAGCTGGAAGCTGTTCAGAATCACAGACCGCTGGCCCCAGACTTTCTTTTCTGCCTCTATGATGGTGGTTATTTGGAAGGGTGATCTTTATATTCCCACCTTCCCAGCTAAGGTCAGAGCCTCCCAGGCTCCAAAATGGTGACTGGGGAATCCCCAACAAAAGCAAGAAACACCCTTCACCTGATTGTTTTGCTTCTGTTCCAGTGAACCTTTTATATTAGGTTAAAAGAGAATGTTACAATGCCTATTTTAAAAGAATAAACCCTGTCTTGTGAAAAATATCAAACAGCACCATAGCATATTGTTCTTGAAGAAAATCCAATAGTTTGCATTAACCAGCTGAAGCCCAAAAAGAAGCAAAAATATTCCCTACAGGTTTATGATTTATTTTTACTGCATTCAGCAGCTAATTCTAATTACCTTTATTAGGCATACAAAATCCAGATCTGCCTACTTCACAGGGAAGAACAGGCAAAACAGTGAAATCCGCAGTGACGTGTTTCTTTCAGCTTCCTTTCGTGCCTCTGGCGTTAAGATCTCACATGCAGGGAAGGCGGAGGAAGCCATTTGCTGAGCATGACAAGGTTGCTACTTCTTAGGATCAATGCTACGCATTCTTGAGTGCCATCTACTGGCATTTTATTAACTGTTTAGGTGCAAAAACAGAAAGCGCTTCTGTAACCTCTGGTGCCAATCAGACAGAGACAGAATAACAGACGTTGTGCTCCCACATACGATGGCTCCCACGTTTCAAAATCAAGCGCAAGGCGCTGAATCTCAAAATGCATTCCCAAAGTAGAAAGACAGAGCAAAAAAATAACGACTTAAAACATCAAACAAGAAATTATGTGTTTTAGTGTTATTCTTAAATGCAAGCCTGTTACCAGGAAATTAAATGTACATATGCATTTGCCTCCTGCCACTAGGAAAACAAATATTTCTTTAAACCAAAGTGGGATGATTTTGGTTCAATGTACAACATTTTAGCTTATCCTCATTTCTGAGTTATTCAATAATTTTTGCCTTTTCAAAAGGAAAATTTGATAATTTTTTTAGACCAAACTGTCACTTTAAAATGAAAAATAAATTTAGTACCAAATAATATTAAATTTAATATTTTTGGCATTTGCAAAAGTGAACATTTACATTTTGTTTAATTGATTTGAAATATCCTGAAATTTTGCAAAATCCTTTCTTTTTTTTCCTTGGTAGATGAAAGGCATATGATCTTGACCTGACAATTTTTGCCCAGCTGTAGATCTGTTACTCTATATAGGTTTGTCTCAACTAAAAAAAAATATACAATTTGGCATAACTTTGTGTTTTTAAGACAAAACGTACACATTCTTTTCCAAACTGAACAGATAAAGCTAATTGAATACAATGAGGGCTTGAATCTTTGCTGCCACATTAGTTTTAGCACGATTTGTCTAACAGGTGATAAAAATTGTAATTGGGAGAATTTTTCGGCTTTAAGAATCCAATTTTTCACATCTGTGCCCCCAGCTTACCACCACTGCTGAGGAGATGAAGGTACATTTTATTACAAGGCCAGACCTGTCAGAGTAACACTCATTCAGTTTGCAAAGGATTTTCAGACAAAATCTCCCAGACAGATTTTAATCACCTCCATTGCATCGTGCCACTAGACTTGTCACTTCCGAGGGCAGGGATGACATCCGAAAGTGTGATGTTATAAATAGAGTGCAAAGCATTTTTATAATAGTCTCTGGTCCTAGGCTACGATGAAAATGGGTATGTTGAACTGAAGCTGAAATGAGCTCTTTCTCGCATTTTTAAACTGATTGAGTGGGTTGGTGAGAGAAGGGAATAGAAGGTCTATTATAAGCTTTTTTCCCCTCTGTTTTCCTGCTTCCACTGTCTGACAATGATTCCCCAGCATATATAAAACCTTGAGCTTCACAAGGGCATTATAAGACCCAGTTCTTATTGTTATGGGGCCACAGGAGAGAATGGTGGCCCACTAAAAAATGTATCTATTGAGCAGGGGCCGGGGGGGGGGGGAGGCGGGGATAGTAACTGATGTCTTAAAAATAAATGAAAAAGGTGTAATATCACAAGCTTTTGAAATCAAAGTCACCCGCAATATAATCAATAGCAAGCCTCCACTTGTTGCTCTTACTAATAAGTCTTTTTTGGCAAGTCTGTATCTGGTAACCAAAGCGGGGATTAAAACAGCAGAAGTTACATACCCTGTTTTTCTCAAGGTTTATTTCCTCCAAGCGTCTCTGCTCTCCAGCCACCCTGCAGGACTTGCAGCTTCACTTGTCAGGCCTATGCAAACAAGCCCTTATAACTTGTGGAAAACTCTCCACCATCCTTATTTTTTATGAAGGAAATTGTTTTCCATATCTGCTGCTTAAACCCAAACCCTGGCAAAGCAAACCAAAACCTCCCTCCAGCCTTCCAAATCCCACTGGTCTGCCCAACATATTGTTTTCTTGGATTCGTTGAAGTTGTTTGTCTAAAGATGTCATTTCATTTGTCGTTGTTTAATTTTATGATGATTCCCCTTGACGTTCCTTTTTGATTCCATTCCATAAAGTTTCCCATCATTAGAAATTTCATAAAACAACCATTTGGTTTAGAATATTTATTTGAGATGAAAATAACATTTTAATTTAATTTAATTTTCAAATAACATTTTAGTTTCTCCTAATCTGCTCTACAGCTGAAAAGTTCTGTCCCTGGGCAATTGTCTTCTCCATGATAGCTTCCTACTTGTGCTTTCTTGTACAAATTTGTAGATTCATGTGTTTTACAGCTATCCCCATGACATTCATTTTGGCTTCTCTTCTTATAAACTGTCATGCATTTCAGCTTTCCTGCTGTTAAATCTTGTTGTTTGGCAGTCTCACACTGAAAACAGTTAAGCCGTTTTGCATCAGCAGCATTTTGCTGCAATAGCTTTAAATACACATCCATGTTCAGTGAGAGTTTAATGAGTTTTTGTTTTTCTAAGCATTGCAATCCTGTTTTTATAAGTCGCATTTTGCTGATTGAGGAGGATTTGTCCCGTAGCAGCAAACCTTGAGGGAAGCAGACAGCTAGTGACTGACGTTTCAGGCAGGACTATACAAAGGCAGCTGTGTTATCCTTTTAAGACAGTAGCTGAGAGTTTGCGTGATTCAGGTAGCTCTTCTTTCATCACAGTTGTTGTTCTGTCCTTTAAACTGCTCAGTTATGGGTCCTATGATCTTAGGAGTTAGCTTTGCTGTTAGTATAAATGGGAAGAAGTCCCAAGCATTGAATTCCCACTTGAGAACTAGCCCTGGATGTCCTGCGCCTCTGCTCATCAACATGTTGATTGCATAGCAGTTAATCTTGAAGGCTGATTAAGCCAGTGAACATTGCAATTCAACACATTTGCTGCCTTACCGTACTAATTTGGGAAGAAAACCCAATGTGCCATACATCGTGTTGGGTTACCCTCCGATCAAATCCATGGTGAGGCTTGTTATCTCTCCTTTTTTGTATTCAACTTCGTAAGCATTCAATTTCTTTTTAGTCTGGAAAAAAGATGACTGAGGGGGGACCTTAGCAATGCTTATAAATATCTAAAGGGTGGGTGTCAGGAGGATGGGGCCAGGCTCTTTTCAGTGGTGCCCAGCAACAGGACAAGACGTAATGGACACAAACTTCAACACAGGGAGTTCCACGTAAACATGAGGAGGAACTTCTTTACTTTGAGGGTTGCAGAGCACTGGAACAGGCTGCCCAGAGAGGTGGTGGAGTCTCCGTCTCTGGAGACATTCAAAACCCACCTGGATGCGTTCCTGTGCCACCTGCTCTAGGTGACCCTGCTCTGGCAGGGGGGTTGGACTAGATGATCTCCAGAGGTCCCTTCCAACCCTATGATTCTGTGATTCTGTGTGATTCTGTAATTAAGCCTCTGCAGTGGTAGTCATGTAGTAATTTATAGCGCTTCTAGCCGAGGCCCAACCAATTTCTTTCCTACTAAGTGAGATTGGTCTTATCAGTAACATAAATTTCATTAAGAAATCAATTCTAGGAGAAAGTATTATTCCTTCTGCAGCTCAAAAGTAACCTATATTTCTACATAATGGTGCCAGTACTACACCACTAAAAAACCTGCAAGTCTCCATGATTTATTTGGACAGAAGACATAATTTAATCAGGCATATTCTTAACTTGCTTTTGATGACCCACAGAGATGTTAACAGCAAAAGCTTCCGAAATGTTCTGAAATGCCTAGATAACCTCAGAAATGCAAGATGACATTGTTCGCATTGGAGGTTTTTGCTAATTTCTTGAGTTTTAGTTTTTCTATTAAGCCATCAGGTAAAGCAAAGAGGCTTGGGGGCAGATACGTTTCAGTCTGTTTGCTGTGCTTTGCAACTGGACTAATTTCCTCCTACTGAAATTGCAATTTCAGAACAATCTATCTTTCTACATCTTGGAGCATTAAACATTGCTGTTCATTTTCATCTCCCTTTTTGTTTTTGTGACTCAAATGTTTTCTTGAAATATAGCTGATTTCCTGTGGCTTTTGTTGTGGCATAAGGCGCCACCAGATTGCAGAGAGTGCTACAGGGTGGTCATCTCAAGGCAACCTTCTAGCTGGAGAGAGACAATGATCTGGAGAGGTGGCTGATGCCTTTATTGGTTAGCTAAACATTCACCTGCCCTCAGCAGTAGGTAAGCTACAACTGACTGTGTGAGTTACAAGAGTAAAGCAAAAAATTTACCCTTAAAACCAATAAACAGCCAACTAGAGAATTTTCTCACTATCCCAGTTATGGAATTTAGATACCTTGTTTCACCTACGTAGGATGCTATTCTCAGGAAAAGCAGTGAGAAGTGCCAGGGACACCAAAGGCTAAGACTGTCCTTCAACATAAGATATATGCATTTCTGCCCTGTGCTATTTCTCACCAACAAACAGTAAAACTGGAACATCAAATATTAATAATATGTAGAGAATTAAGTGCAGTCAACCAATAGAGTATAAAAACTACAACAAGAAAAAAAAAAGCTAATAATTTTAAATAATGGACAGATTCAAATAAAGCCTAATCTGCTCATAGATGTGAGAAGAACATGCTTAAAATGTCCATGTTAATTATTCAGTGTAAATTATATGTCTACTGTTAGATCCCCATGAAAAAGTATTACAGTATGGACTATAAGTAACCTAAGCATGCAATGAAATTTTAGATGCTGTAGGGTAGCCTACCTCCAGCTGCTGGTGTAGAAGCACACAGTTCCCTTGTAGGTGCCATACTAGCTGGCCCCATATTGATGTCTCAGATACCCTGGAGCACATCAAGGGACATTAGATGCCTTTGTTTAGAGCTCTGAAAAAAATGTCAGATATCACATTTGGCCTCTAGTCATCTGCCCTGCAGGACATGAGTATCCCTAAATCTTGTGCCATGTGTGCCGTATGGATGTCCTGGAGAGCTCTGTGGTGTCACAGGTGCTACAAGACACCTCGATGGAGCATCCTAGGCCCCTCATCATCTCAGAGGAGCACAAGGAAGAATTCAACTGGTCAGCTAGGCTCTTAGAGGAAGGCAAACCTTGCTCTGAGCTCCAGACAGATTAACTTCAATGTTTTATTATTTTTTTTTTACATCGACTATAGATTTTTCTACTGTTTCCATGTTACAAGTGAACGTAGCATGTTCAATGCTATACAACAGACAGTAACAATGGACAGAAGTAGGCTGTGAATTTAAGAAGTCATTCTAAATTATCCAAACCTTTACATTTGAGAATGTGATTTTTGTGTGTTATTTCAACTTAAATATTATTCTATTACATTAGTCCTGCCAATCTGGTGTTTTGGTTTGTTTTTACTACAGCCTCAAAAGCCCATTTCATAGATGTTATTTTTAAAAAGACAAAGTCACAAAGCAGATATTAGAAGGGACAGTGGGAATGGCATAGGGGTGCAGCGATTGCCAGTAAAAATCCATACTTTATCAAAACAATACCTGGATATGACAGCTGGTGCATTACTCTTTTCACATTGTAAATGTTGTCGTGACAATATTTAGAGTAAATGACAGCTCATTTTTAGAGCAAACACTGTCCTTTCTGCTTGATGGCATTCAAGATGGCCAAGACCTAGTGTTGCTCTGCAATTTCTGTTTCTAAGTTAGTAGTGAATGAGGTCGAGGCAGGGAGCATGAATACTGCTGTTATTTCACAACTGATTGTCTTCCTGTGTCATTCTTTGATTACCCAAAAATAATGCCTATGTGATCACAGAACATGCCACTTGTTTGTAATGTTGCTACACTTACCACATTCAGAGCTTAAATAAACAACCTAGAAACTATGTACTATGTAGATATGTGTATGAATATATATATGAATATATGTATGAGTATATATATGTACATAGAAACCATGTACATGGTTTCCATGTACTAGAAACCATCTGCTATGGTAGTGCAAGGAGCTGAAATTAACAGGTTGGACAAGCTGGACAATAGAAGTTTAATTGCAATAGCAAGACAGGAATATTAATACTCTTTGTAATAGGTAGCTGATTTCAGAATGTTACCTTCAATTTTTGTTAGAATTACTTTTTCAGTGCTCAGGAATTACCACTGCTATTTATACTTTGAAAAATAGGCTTTTTTAATGCTTCTAGAAATTCAGATATGCTCGTTAAATATTGTGTGTATGGAGAACTTCTTTACAGCATGGAAATATCCACAAATATTGGAAGTTTAAGAATCTATCAGCAATCAACAAACTTCACTAACTTAAGGTTCAATATATCAGCCATACACTTGACTTGATGTGTAAGTGGCCAAATACCCAGACGTGCCTCAGAAGAAGAAATAATCTTTTTCATTCTTTCATTCTATTTATCAAAGACAGCAGCTCTAAGATAGGAACACTATCTGAATTGCTGTTGTGAATGAGTGGCAGTGGAAGGACATCAAGTTGCTGGGAGGACTTGAAAATGTTTTTTAAACATAAAGATGGTTAGATTGCTGCTACTGTTGCCTACCTAGCTAGAATGGAATTCTTCATGACACAAAGTCCATGGTGCACAATAAATTAACTATATGCAAGACTGCATCCAAGTATTACACTGTTCATATCTGGTATAACATACTTTGTTAAAAATCCATTAGTACAACCACAGTAGAGTTTGGGAGACTCTCAGCAGATTGAAATAATGTAGCAAGAATATGAGTCCTAGATTTGATTCATTACCACATTACAGTAAAATTACCATCACCACCTAAGGCAAAATTGCTTTTCATAATAAAATATTGAAACTTACTTTTTATTTTGAGTATTTGACCAGCTGAACTTGCATAGTAAATTGAGCTTCCCCCCACTCCCCGCCGCTCCCCCCCCTCCCCCCCCAGTATTTTGATGATGTTTTCATCCCAAAAATATTTCTATTTCTCAAGTCTCAAAGAATTATTCTGGACCTATGATAATAAGTATCAGTATTTGTAATTAGTGTCACTTAATTTAGCGATTAGAGCCTTATCATGTATCAGCACAAAGACGGTTTTAATATCTCCTTAAAACTATCATCATTTCTATTGCATTATGTACTTGCCTGCTGTTCAAATAATGGGCTCTCTTTTCTCCTTTGCTTTCACTACCCAGAAGGTAGCTCCACCAGCTCTAGTGGAGTTTTAGGTCTAAACTTTTTTGTATTCAGTCCTTGTTTAAGAAGATGAAGAAATCTGAAGAGGAATTTGCAAATGCACCTTTATTAGCATGGGAACACAATGGTCCTCACGGTCTCAGATCACCCAGTTGCCATTGAATACTTCATCTGTGCATGTCAGAAACTAATAGTCAAAACAGCACAACCAGCTGCATAAAATGTTGGTACAAAACCAAGTGGGTATAAACTAGCTATGAATAAATGTGTGGATGTTACAGGAAGATTTCAAACACACAGATCAACATGAAGTTGCCACCTACCAGACTGTAACATGGGATTTGTTTTAACACAGGGCTGGACTCAGGAGATCATTTCAGACCTTTAATCATTTGAGACCATCAAACTGAATTCTGTCTTTCTTCTGCTCTCCTAAAAACTTAGAATGGACAAATACATACCTCAAGGGTGTATTGCAAGACAGCAATGGTCTGGAAAGTTTCAGTGTCCTCATGAAATGTGGAGAAAGTAACCATCCTCCACTTTCTACGTGGGTTTGCCAAAGCTTCTCGGAGGTGGCAGCCTGAGTCTGGTAAATTTTCACTTTTCTTCATTAACATATTACCATTTAACCTATAGCTATACTGAATAGCTAGCAAACTCAGAAAGACTTATTGGAAATGCAAAAAAATAGGCCTTCAGACTGATGATTTTGTGCACTTACTGGCTCTGTGCACCCAATGGCTTTGCCTCCACTAGTAGTGAGCCACAGATAATGAGCCACATACCAAATGCCTGTAACCTCATTATTTTTTTTTTAAATTTATCACCAGATTAAATAAGGAAAAAAGTGTAGCCATTTGGAGAACAAATATAGTTTACAGAAATCCCTAGAGCTTTGTGCAGGGGTTAATTGAGAACAAGTATCTTGATAATTTCTCTTTAAAAAAGAGGAAAAAGTATTTCTAGCAGTATTAGATCAGAACAAAATTAGCAATAGCAGTATCACATTAAAAGCAGTGTTTTCAAGGCTTTTGAAAATTGCTAGTTTTCTGGCATGTATTCTTACCTTCTACAAAGAGAAAAAAAGAAACTGAAGGAAAGCTTGAGCAAGAACTGAACTTTTACAAAGGCAATGAATTTCATTTTGCTACAAGGATTTTCATATGATTATTAATTTTAGGGTTTTTTGCATGGGTCAGAAATCTGTTCAGCTAACAGATTATTTTTTCTTAAAGCTAACCTCTTTATTCTAGCCTTAGCTTACCAAAACTTATCTCAGTGCATCCTCTCTTAATATTTAAATATTTGCTTGTTCAAGTTGCTGTACTGAAATGCCTCTCCTAATGGAGTCTTGCATTTCTAGGCATCAATCAGCCACTCAGCGCTCACTATCATACAGGCAGAGCTGTGCTTACGGGTGACTGAAGTACAGCCAGTCACCAGCTGGTTTCAAATGAATACAAGAAAAAAAAAAATCAGTAATGACAGCAGGAGGAGGCAATATCTGGAAAAAGTGATAACTTCCAAACTTCACTTACGCAACATATAAAATTGCCAACAATGGTACTCAGTGCATTTTTTCAAACCTCAACCTGACTACCACACTGCCCTCCGATTATAAATTCTTCAGGATGTGTTTGCAGGATAAAAATAATGTCCTTTGACAAAGCTTCCTTTTTGAGAATGTTTAAGGGTTAACGTACTAATTAATGAGAACCCAGACCTGGTGCCAGAAAGAGCTGTCTAGTGTGTCTGTGGAGCACGTAAGCTTTATGATGTACACTGCCTCCTGGACTCCCAAGTGTCAGGTTCAGGGACCTGGCCAGAATACCACAAAATTCCCTTCCAGACCATGAACGCATTTGCTTTACATGAAAGGGCTGTGTTCAGGTGTGGCTTTGAATTAAAGTTGGGATACAACCATGACACGTGTTTGGATCTTTGCTGGCAAAATACATCCATGCTCCACGGTGCAAGTTGAACTTTAAGACACACAAGTCACACAATAGTAGGACTGCATTTTTAATATGCAATGTTTTCAATTTGGAGTTACATAGCCAGAAATAAACGGGTCATACAAGTTATAAATCGTAGCTTACATGGATTTCAGTAGGTTTGGGAAAGATGGATGTGGTTGTACTGTACGAAAGAAGCTTCTGACACTGTAATTCTTCATCAAATAAAAAGAACAACTTTGAATCCAGCCTGATTCAATGCAAAAATACAACAAGAAATTGGAGAGTATGACAAGAGCCAAGGCTCACTAGGAATAAAACATAAGCTCAGCATATAGTGGATGTGTGCCTCTGTTATGAGAATAAGGTATGAACAAAGTAGTGGTGAAGAACAGCGGCTGTTAGAAAGAGATGATAGATGAGTGCATAGGCGTCATCAGGAAATAGCAAAAAACTACCAAAAAATTTAAGAAGCAACCAAGTAAACCTGGCTTGGGTTACGTATGACTTAACTTAGCTTAAGTATACCTAAAAGTAACAAATAGGCGGGGCTGAGTCTAATAATCAAAACGGTGATGAATCTAATAACCTCCTCAAGGAGCCAGTACATCCTTCCACAACTCCACAACAAGTATCGAACAGCTGCCTGCCTGGGTTAAGCGGACACTGCTCCTGCAGTGATCAAGGGAAACAGGACTGTTTTCCAGTGTTTTCTCACGATCTCAAAAGCTTCTAGTATTCAATAAGGTCTTGAAGTACATACTTGAAACTCCAGGTTGAAACTCCCCAGTGCCACACCTTCCCAAAAGATTTCGGTAATAAACTGTTTACAAAGAGCTACTTTTTGAAGAATTTTGCTGTGCTTATCTTTATTTTTCACATGCTTTTACGTTTTTAGAATTCTTCTTTAAAAAAAACAGCCCTGAAATAAATCTGTCATGACTGAATTCAGAAACCACAAATTAAACAAATTCATTTGTACCCTTCCCAGTCTGGCAGTGGAACTATTTTCCTTAAAGGACTTCCAAGGCTTATATATTCCACTTGTGATTTCTTTGGAGAATAACTCATATAAAGTTTTTCTCTTTCCATATGCAATTATTGTGAGGAGTCAGACTGGATCTAAGTTCGGATCATTTACAGAATCAGTATAAATTCTTTTACTGGTGTCAGAAAAAATACAAGACCTCATGTATAACTTTCTGCTCCTTTCCTTTGGCACAATTTGGAGGAAAATTTTCTGAAAGTATTAGCTATGGACTTTTGCCATAGTTCACATGAAAGAAAATTAAAAAGTTATGACACAATTATGTAAAACCAATAAAACCATAAAAACTTTATTGCCTGTAGCCTTTATTGCCTGTAGCCTATTCTCCTGAACTAATGGCTAATATAGCCATAGCCAAATCAGGTGTCATTTATTTTGGTAACTTCAAAGGAAATTTTGATCTTTACCAGATGAAAATCAAATTATTTCTGAGGTTAGTTTTAGGTTTTTTTAGTTTAGCCTGTTGTTATAGTGCCCACACATATGTCACACTTCTCTCTTTCTGGATTGATAAATATCAGTTATTCATTAAAGAGATGTGCCCTTGTGTAGCCTTGCAGCTAGCTGATGGAGGGAATACCTTAGGCAGCAGCGGATGCAGCCTGCAGGTTGCTGTCTGCTGGTGGGGTTGGTTCTGCTCGCAGGGAGTAAATTTCTATGACCTTGGGAACTCTTTCTTCAAGGAACAAGGAAGAGTTATTATGGAGAGATGGAATACATCTGGCAAAGTGGTGCAGAAGGACCCTTACTACCAGGTTTGTTATCCGTATACTAGTTTCCATAAGGAATTTCTCTCCTTGCCTTTTTAAGGGGAGAAATAGGGAATGAGTGTGCCTAGCACATCATGACGGGAGAGGTTCCTACACTCTCCCAAGAGATTTGAGCAAAAGGGGTTCCCCATCTCAAGTGCCTATAAATAATGCCCGCTGCATGGGAAACAGACAGGGGGGATTAAAAAATCCTGTATAAACATAGAAGTATGGGATAATTGGGATTATGAAAATGTTGTAGGTAGCTCACACCTGGGCCACTGCACTGGATAAGTAGAGGCTTTTTAGGAAAGACAGGCTGTGAAGATGAGAGCTGAGGGATTGCACTCTACAGAAAGGAGAAGCTCTTGTGCACAGACCAGTTGAAAACTTAGAGGTCAAGATCAGAGCAGTAGCCAACAAGGGGATGCTGTAGCTAGCATGTGCTACAGATTGCACAAACAGAAAGGGGAGAAGGTGGCCAAACCTTTAAGAACTAGAAGAAATGTCCCAGTTGAAAGCTATGGCTATCATGGGGAACTTTAATCACTCCACTCTTTGCTGAGAGGGCAACGAAACAGAGCATACGCAATGATTTTTTGGTGTAGTTGTGAGACAGGCTGACTGGGAAGGATGCTCTGTTGAACGTGCTACTCATGAACAAAGAAAAACTCATTTTCCAACTAGTGACAGTTATTGGGAGCTATGACTGCAGTGACCACAAGTTGAGTTTAAGTGCCTGAAGGAAGTAAAGCAGACAAGCAGCAAAGACACTAGGTTTCAGGAGGGCAGTCTTGGCTACTTCAGGACCTTGATAGGCAGGATCAAGAGCCTCAAGAGGCTGTCCAAAAGGGCAAAGGAGACAAGTGAGATAAATTTTCAAGGACAATCTCCTCAAGGCATAAAAGCAGTCTGACCTACTGGAAAAGCAAACAGGCAGTCTTAGTAGGAGGCCAACTTGACTCAACAGATTACTCCTGAGCTCAAATGCCGAAAGGAAGCTTATGGAAAAGTATAGGCGACCAATGACAAATATGAAAAAATTATCCAGGCATGGATGGTATGGAGGCCTTAGGGAAAGAGCACGCAAAAAAGGATTAGGTGCTAGTGTCTCCTTTGCCTCAGTCCTTGCTGGCATAGTTTGCTCTTAGGTTCCTCCATGACAAGCAGCAAAGTTTGGGAAGAGTACTGTCCACAGCAGAAAACAATAAAGTTGGTGACCACTTAGATAAGCTGGACACACAAAAGTCCATGGGATCAGATGGGATTCAAGGGTGCCAAGGCAACTGATAGGTGACATAGCAAAGCTGTGGTTTGTTAATCTTAGAAAAAGTGTGATGATCCTGGGAGGTTTCGAATAACTGGAGAAAAAAAGCAAATGTCATTCCCATCTTCAAAAAAAGCAACAAGAATCTGGGAAAATACAGGGTGGATAGCCTCACCTCTATCCTTGGAAAGACTGTGGAGCATGTTTGCATGTCCTCATACACATAAATGAAGACAAAGAAGGTGAACTAGAATGTTCACTGAGCACAAATCATGACTGAGCAATCTGATTGACTTCTGTGATGTCTAGCTCACTGCAAGAGGGGAGAGGAGTGGATTTTGTATACCTCAAAAATAGCAGGGTTTTAAGCACAAACACTCCTACTGATAACAAAAAAGAGGCAAAATGGCGTAAATAGATAGTCTGAAAGGTGCGTGGAAGACATAGCTGGGCTGCTGAGCTTCAAGAGTGACTCCAATAACAGTCAGTTACAAGTGATCTCTTGATCTATCAGTATCTTCAGTCCCCATCCTGTTCAATATCTCCATCATCTACCCTGCACGCTCACCGAGTTTATAGTTGACACAAAACTGGGGTGGTGAGAAAATGCTTGGTATTGATATGCTTAAAGGGGAAGGCTGCCATTCATAGGGAGCTTGACGGGAGCATCCTGAAGTCCAGCAAAGACAAACAAAGTCAAGTCCTGTACTGTTAACAAAAAGCCTCAGATGCCTAGGGACAGCACTGCAAGTCCTGATAGGCCACAAGTTGAACACATGTCAGTGTGTCCCTTTGGTAGCAATGGCTACATGCGCATCTGCATAGAAAAACTGAGAGCTTGAGGGACATGTTTATTTCCCTCTGCTCGGCACAGGAGAGTCCCCACCTGAAATACTGTGTCGAGTTTTGGGTTCCCCTGAACGGACAACAAGACAAGGTCAACAAGCTTGAGGGAAGTCAGAAGAAGGCAACAGGGATGGCCAAGGATTGGAGAGCACCAAGTGCAAGGAGAGGCTGAGGGAATACAGTTTTTTCAGCCAGAAGAAGAGAAGTTTTCCTCTTGCTCTACTCCACTATCTAAAGGGGACTGTAGAGAAGATGGAGCTCTTTTCAGATATATGCAGGGAACTGAGAAGAGGCAATGGCTGCATCTTGCAGCAAGGGATACTCCAGTGGGTATATGCCATGCTGTGAGAGCACCAGGAGAAATTGCCCAGAGGTTTGGGAACCCTCATCCTTGGAAACTTTCAAAACTGGACTCGATGAGCCCGGTCCAACCTGAACCAACTTTGAAGTTGCCCCAGCTTTGAGTGAGGGGTTGAAGTGGGTCACCTCCAGAGGTCCCTTCCAACATACTTTCTTATGATTCTGTGCTTCTACTGAATCAGTCTGGTCCTGTTTTCTAGCTGATTGCCCTAATATTTTGAAAGTGTGGAGTTTTGACTGGGGGGGGTCAGAAAGTTATTCTCACTTTTAAACTTATTTTTTTTAAGACATTGGATTTTTATGGTATGAAGTAGGAACATTTTTGTATATGTAGAACTTAATGTGGATCAGAAAATTGCTCCATCCCAACATCTTCAAAATTTCTGTAACATATTATGCATCTACAGCAATCCACGTGATCATTCTGAAAAAAAGTCATCCTTAAAGAACCTGAATCGTGCCGTAAATATTTAGGGATACTAAGCCTTTCTTTTTGGTCAGGTCAGAGTTTTTATACTTCTTAAAAAACTTAGAAATTGTTTTCCTGGGTAGCTAGGAAAATCACCACTACTGCCACTCTCTGCTGTCCTAAATCTACACTCTTCTTTGTACAAGGAAATAGCTTAGTAAATTGGTACTGTGCTGAAGCTGGAGACATTCTTGTTTATCAATCAAGAGCTTTTCTGAGAACAGGCTACTCTGTACCCAAAAATCTGTACCACATAAGTTTTAGCTTCTGACTTTTGCCTTGAGATATGCTTGTCTTGGCTTTAGAGAATTGTGCAATCTCTACTTGTATTGAATTTGTACCACAGCACACATTTCTGGGTCTGGGGAATTTTTTTGTAAATAATTTAAATATTCTGCTTCAGAGATCTGGGGAACATTTTTGCTTTTTAAGGCCAGGCAGCCTATTGCGTACTTGAGAAATGATTCTTTGTTAGAATCAGAAGGAAGAAGAGTTGCAGCTTCCTTCACATTACTGATGCATTGAAAGCTTGTAGGGTTTTAAATGCATCACTAGTCACTTTTTCTACAGTCCCAGCAACAGGTCATGTGAAGCAGTCACGTGATTTTTTTTCCGCCTGTGTTTCATTTTATTACTGTTTGGCAAAGGATATTGTGTTTGTGTAGTGGGTGGAAGAAGCTCACTGAGTGATCCCTGCACCAGGAGCCAGTGTTGGGACTGCTCAGATTTCAACTGCGGCAAAGGAGAGAAAGTATGTTGATGCATTGCTGGAAGCATCCACCTGGAGAAAGGCCTTACAATGCTCATCGCACAAGAGAAAACTGGGAGAAAGCTTGCAGCCTTACATGAAAATATGTGTTTTTTTCACAACAGATAAATACCACTTATCTAGAGCGAGGACACTTCTTCCCTTTGTGGCACTGGAAATTTACACGGTGATTTACTCCTTGTTGCTGTGAGTAAGATGCCTTTTATGTTTATAGGCAGTTCTCCTTTTGATTAAATTTAGATTTTGTTGTCAGAAAACTTACCCTTAATAATAATTAAATACTAAACTGAATGGAGTAAAACAACTTGCAGACTTCCCATGAGTTTTTATCCATTTTATATTTCAGGCAAATAGGAAGAACCAGCATAGTTTGCTAAATCATTCTTCTTGCTTGATCAATAGCCTGTGTATAAAACTTTCCAACAGACAGAAAATTCTTTGATTATAATTCTTCAACACTGTTAATCTCCCAAATTAAACTCCACCTATGCGCAGATGTCTCATCCCCTTGAGCACTATTTATCACAATAAAAATTAAATATAAGCTTGGCTTACAACAGGCCCATAAATTGAACTGCCTATTAGATACTTCATGTCCCATTGGTTATGGACCTTTTCACAATCCTACCTGTAATTACTAAAATGCATCACTTGAAATTTTTGCTGAATTTGTGTGCTTAAAATATTAAGTGTTTGACATACATGTAACTCTGAGAATAAGAATAACTGCATCTCAACTTGAGAGAATCCATAATAAATTGTTCCTATTTATTTCAAACAAAACCAGAATGTCTTCTGCCTCCCTAACATCTGATACGAATACCCAAGGATCTGTAGTATGAAAAACTGGACCTTCCGCCTGTCATTTCTGCCAGTCTTATATATTTTGAGTTCAATCTCATGTCTCCATTAGACATTTTCTCTGAAAATCACATGAGGGTAATAGGCTTTTAAAAACCTTGGGCTCAAATGAAATGTTCTGGTTGATATATTTGTACTGTTATTTTAGCTTGGTTTGAACTCACCCTTGAAAATGAACTCTCTAAATAATCCTCATTCAGATTTTAACCCCGCAGCCACTCAACCAATGTGCCATGTGGGGAAAGTCAAATGCACGATGGGTGCTGGCTCCAACCTCAGTCCTGTCCCCACAGGCACTGTGGATGCAAGCAGCTCAGGACATGATGAATTGGAACCCACATGTCTAAAAAAAGTCATATAAAATACACCCTCTGAGACCTGGTGTTCTCAGTGTGCCTTATTGTGTGACAGTGATCCCATGCCCCTCATTGTAATGATCTTTTCCCCAGGGCTTGCTAAATTTCCTGTTCTTATGTGAAATATATATCCTAATGTCAGCCCACAGACGTCCAGGAACACCACATTAATATGAACATTAGTATGCGATGTTACTACTTTACAGAGGAAAATACAACAGAACTTAAATTTGTGGGGAAAGGTGCCTAAGTGTCATTTTCCATTATGGAAACTAACCCATACTTTGTAATTTTTTGTAATGAACCAAGTGGACCACGGCTTTCCAGCTTTCCAAAGAAGATATGGAGAATACAGTCTAACTTGTACAGCCAGTTAGACCCCCCCCAAGACACAAAGTCCCAAGCTCCTTTTTTTTTGTGTATGAATCCCACAGTTTTTCTATCCAGCCATCTAAATACCTTTATGCCAAAATACCATTATGAGTCTGTCTGTGAGTCACTGAAATTCAATGACATCTGGAAATTTGATTGCGGTGCTATCTAGTGGATGAAGCTCAGAGCCAGGAGCTTACAGCTCCTCACTGCTCATCCGATGTTGCTGCAAACATATTGCTTATCATTAGGGAGGTTATTTAAATACCATGCCCTGGTTTGCCATGCTGCACTAATGGGAGCAATAAATACCATGGAACCCCGCTAATTAGAGAGCCGCACAGTCCTGCTGCTGGTCAGGCTGGTAAAAGTTTGCTGTAATACAGCTAGTAGCAAATACATATTCTTCAGCTATGCTACAGATTTTTCCAATGAAAATTAGTTTTTTGATGTAAAATGAACCAAAACAAGCCATCATTTTCAAGTGCTTGTAATAAATATATTTCTTCGGATAATCACTGCAGATAACACAGAAGTTAATGTTGAGAGAAGTAAATTATTTACGTTAGTTAATATGCAGAATGGTAAGGTTTCTCTGTGTCTGTACTGCTGGGTATTTTGAAGTTTAGCAAGTTAATACATTCTGCAGAGCACAATTGCACATAATTTTCTATCCAGCAGCTTGCCTAATATTTTTATGCAAATACCACAATTAGGAGTAGGCCCAGTGAACATGAACACTTCTAATTACTTCCATATTGCCAAGTGATTTAAAACTGAATCTTCTGTTTGGTATTAAAGCATTTTTCAAGTTATAGCCCAGCCTGTTTGGCTGTTTTGGCAGCTTTAGTATGGTGTACAAAGGAAACAGAAATTATAAAGGTGTCATATGCTGGATATTTGCAACCTAGTTGTAAATGTCAGGTAAGGTTCTAGTTAGGAGATATATCCCCCACCCTCCTCCTCAGCATTACCTTTTCAACATTTTTCTCTACCGAGGTCAATGTCCTGCAGGTCCAAGACTGCTGCTGCTGCTCACAATCATGTCACCTTTACCCTTTGTTTTTCCATCCATCAGATCAGGCGCTTTGTCTTCTTGTGCTTAGTTTATTAGATTTATAGGACAGGGACCTTCTCTTGCATTTTGCATTCTCTAAATCCAGTGAAGGCTGATATATTATATATTCATAAGTCACATTGACCACTTAAACACCATTTATTTGTTGCTTCTAACTGTTCCTATGTCATAAATTTCCATCTTGGTTAAGTAATGCCATTAATCAGAGCATAGTAATCTAGATTAAATCACAGTTAAGGAGAGGGTTGTTACATCCTAATTTACAATTTCCTGTTTGAATACAAAACCTCTCATGATTTTGGTGCGCAAAAACATTTCTGTTTTGCAACCAGAAGGGCTCCTTAGCACTGAGGCTGGGGCATTAAGGAGCCCCAGGGTACCTAAGTACAGAGGGGGGAAAAAGGGGCGAAGGCAGACTGTTCAGCCCCTTGCTCCTGCTGGGAGGATGCAGAGGAGTACCCGGGTGGTACCTGGGTGGGATGCAGAGCCCAGGCACGGCTGTCAGGAGCTGCACTATCCCTCTGCACGGCGCTGGCAATGCTTCTGCTCCACAGCTTTATGAAGGGTGCTGTGAGGGGACCCTTGGGTGATGTTTCTCATCCCCGCAGATCTATTTTGGAGGGGGAGGCAGGAGAGGGGGAAGACGATGCTAAACCTTAAGTCTCATATATCACTTCTGCTAATAGATTTAAACAAGAAGACAAAATTTACTTTTTTTTCTCCAAAAACAAGGATAACAATCATTTCTAGAGTGCCAGAGTGCTATTACCATGTAAAATCTGTTTGCCAGCCTTCCCAAAATGTTGGTACTCTCAATGTAATTCCCAGTGCTTAATGGCTGAATGACGAAAACATTACAGAAGTTGGCAGCAGGCTATCAGCACACTAAGAGAAGACCAGGGGCTTTCAGCCATCTCAGAAGGCTGGATGTCCATTTAAGCCTGTTTGTGGCTCCTTAGATGGCACTGTGCGATCCTCAGGTGCACTAGCGCCTGTGCACGGGCACAGGATCAGTGTCTCCAGCTCCATCATTCTGATACCTCGCATTATCACCACCATGGGGAGACGGTTGTCCTGCTCACCGTCTCTTTTACAAACTGTTCAGCTAGACAGATGATTGCAGGATGAGGCTGATGTCGAGATGTCTTAGTTAAATATGTTCCATGGCTTCTGCTGGATGGTCCATCCCCACCACAGCCTGATCTCCAACATCACCTCTTACCCCTCACCCCACTGCAGCATGCGGATGTGCCGCAAAGACAAGCACTCTGAAATCAGCATTCATGTGATTTTCAAAGCAAACACAAATAGAATCTCTGGGGCCAGATTTATAACTTAAACCACGTACAGTCCTACTGAATTAATGGCATCTGAGTCTCCACATGCAAAACAATCTAATTTTAAAGAAATCCATTAATTATTCAAGATAGCGTGCTTTTATTATGTTAATACTTTAGTTCACAAGTTTTTATAAGTTTGTGCTGTCATCATTTCTCATATTCATGGCTTAAGATGAAATTCTTTGATGAATTGGTGTAATACGGCTAATAGTCACTGTGCGGGTAAGGAAATGAAACTAATGAAAAAATAAATGAAATGACTGCGTAGGGGTATGTGGGCAATATTTTGAGATGGCTTGTTTTTCATACAATAGCATATTATCTATGTAAAATATAAACATTCCTTAATTTCCAATAAGGTTTTAAATCAGACATTTGAATACAGAAAACTAAAATTATCTGTCATGAAAAGACATATACATACATAAAAATTAATTTACAGAGATTTTGCACTTTACTAACTTTCAGGTGGCAAAATTTTAAAAAACTCTCAACTCTGTTCAAGTTAAAATTCGATTGCAATAAAAGCTGCGTTAAATTCATGGAAATACTACACAGCAATTGCATTCAGTAGGTCCTAAATATGCTCTACAATGATACTAAGATATATTTTGCTCTTTCACAGTTTATAAGGAGATTTATATGATCTTCAGGCTGCAGAACACATTGCTAACAAAACAATATATTCAGAGGTTTAGCCAATGTTTACTGATTGCTTTCACTGATGCAATAAAACAGATGAGTATGAACGAATAAAGTGCTGGGGAACATTTGCAGGGAAAGATGTCCATTGCCTACTTGGTGCAGGCATGTGGATGATCCCTGGCACAGATTTGATGTCCAGCAGTTCCCATCAGTCCCAAGCACAGCTCGGGAAATTAAACCAGTCACTCCCGATAGGGGCTTTGGCTATGACCACTCTTTTTTAGACGATTCTCCAGTATGCAAGTAGGCCTTTCCTTGACGCTTGGCCTCCAAGCCAGGCAGTGGCATGATTACATACTAACATAGGTGGAGCCGTATAGTTCATGATGAAACACAGGGAAAAAATGATCTCTTAAACAGAAATTTCACAACAAGTTCCTATGCTGCCAACTCTGATTTTATTCTGAGCACCTTGATGTTTGATATTTTACTTAAAACCTTAATTTCTGGAAATAAGTTATTTAAATACTAGCTTCCTTTTGAAAAGTATCCCGACGGTTCTTTTTATCTTAATTTTTATTATATTGTGGTGGGGGGTTACAAAGAGCAGCTTCATACTGCAACCTGAATTAATTCTAGTATCACTTTTTAGAAGAAAGCCAGTACCATCCTGGAACTGAGTAAGATCACTTAACTCTGGCCATCTGCTGCAGCTTTAGCCCAGGAAAGAGATGTCCTATCACAGGGATAAATTTGTTCTTGACCTTAACGGAACTGTGATTTTACAGCAAAAATTGCTAATGAGTTTTTATGTTCTAACAAACATCAGCATACAGTGGTGGACATTCACTACGTAAAAACTATTCCCAGAACTCTCCCCATAAAATATTGTATAGTAAAAGCTCAAAGCTGAAAAATGAGCTTGCAGTAAGAGCATGATGTTTCTTATGGAGACGTACGAATAAGCTTTAAATTGATGTATTTTGAATGCTGATGCTTTATGATATGTGTGTGAAAATAAGATTACTGTTTTAATCATATCTTTTATTGGCTTTTCCCAAAATTATACTAGCAATAAAGATGAAAGTTGCAAAGAATCAATTTTAGCCCCGTGTTTTATGCTGACCCTTCGTGACATCTGAGATTCTGCAACATTGGAAGCTGACATTATTAGTTGTTCAGCTCTATCAAACTGGAAATTTCACCTTATTAAAATGCAGTTGCTATGGAAACACCATAGTTCTGTGATTTTTGCTTGCAGGCGGTATAGAAAAAACCCTAGTTCCAATATACAAGTCAATGCACGTCATTTTAAAATACATTCTTGGTGCTCTCATGCTTTTAAAATGAAAAAATACCAATAGGAAATGTAAGCTGTAGCACTTTATCTTAATGTACTGGAAGAGTGAAAGATGCTTTTCAACAATAATCTTGGGTATATGCCGTAGAGAAATAATACCTAGACAGAGACTCTTTCTGAAACTGCTTTTTTTTATATATATTAAAACTAACACTTCTAAAGGCCCAGTTCCTGTCTCTCTTTTATTCATACTTACTTACTTAATTTGAATATTTTTATTTTAATAGCTTTGTCCTTGGGATTTGAAGGCCTCTCTTCTTTCTTTTGAACTCTGAAAAACTTACCTTTCAAATGTGTATCATGCTATCATCCTTTATGTCAAGGGAAATGGGCTTTCACAGTTAATAATGAAATACAAAACCTGATAAGCCATGTTCCTAGGATGTACAAGAAGCCCCGAGAAGAGCAGGAAGCAAACTGTGTATGCAACACTGCAGCCTAACCTTCATTCACTTCACCATGTTAGCATTATTTGTTTTATTCACTCGTTTGACACCATTTTATTTTCTTATTCTACCTTCTGCCAGTTGGGTCAGGAATATTTATTTAGTTTATCATGTTCTTTACTTTAGTAACACACACAAAATAGAAGACAGCCCACAGAGTCAGGCAAAGTCATCACCACTGGTCCATGAGAACCAGACTAAAGGCTGGACAGCTAAGGTTTTATTCACAGCTCTAGCACAGATTTTCAGGATATGTAGTGACACTAGGGGATAAGTACTGGGTCAGAGCAAAGGTTTGGTGTGGACAAGTGTTTTATACCCAGTCTGGTCAATAGTAGACACCTAAGAACAAACAAAGGGCAACATTACTTTTCTGATGTTCTCTCATAGCCTCCAGCAATCTGAAGCTCAGGATCCTCCAGGATTTTTCCTTCCATAGTTTTGTCTAATGTCTCTTTTGGTCAGGTAAGTTTTACACCAACCAAAAACCCCTGCTGTGATGCCCCAAATTTTGCCGGGGGACTGTATGAAAAACCTCACTGGTTTTGAATTTGTCATCTGATTACCTCACTTGACATCCTCTAGTTCCTGAATTATAGGAGCCAGTAAATAATCACGAATGAAGTGCATAATCCACCTTCTCCACAGCTCATGACTTCATAAACTATTATTGCATCATTCCTGGGCAATTGGTTACAGGCAAATCACTCCAGTTCTCCATTCTTCTATATCTGAACTTGAAACAGAAATAATGAGAGCTCTCTCTTTTCAGAGAATACTTGTCAATGAGTATTAGAGAAATGACAGTATTAAAGTTAAAATGATAACTAAGATTATGGCAATGGATTGGTACTAAATATGACTGAGTGAAGAGAGAAGCATCTCAGACCCCAATCCACTTGTAATGCATGAGACAGAGCAGGGTTGGCTCTTCTATACAGGCCCCTTATTTTGACAGCTGCTTTGGCCAGATATAGCCAGGAGAGCTGGGAAGGGAAGGGGGCTGGTCACACCCATTTGGTTGCCCTGAAAGCCTTTTAATAAAAGAACTGGACAGGCCAACACTATAGCTTATACCTGAGACCTCAGGTATCCTCTAACTCACAGAGTCATAGAATCATTCAGGTTGGAAAACATCTTTAAGATCATCAAGTCCAAGCATTAACCTAGCACTGCCAAGTTCAACACTAAACCATATCCCTCAGCACCACATCTACACATCTTTCAAATCCCTTCAGGGATGGGGACTCAACCGCTTCCCTGGGCAGCCTGTTCCAGCGATTGACACCTTTTTGGTGAAGAAATTTTTCCTAATATCCAGTCTAAAACTCCTCTGGCACAACTTGAAGCCGTTTCCTCACATCCTATTGCCTATTACTTGGGAGAAGAGACCAACCCCCACCTCACTACAACCTCCTTTCAGGTAGTTGTAGAGAGCGATAAGGTCTCCCCTCAGCCTCCTTTTCTCCAGGCTAAGCAACCCCAGTTCCATCAGCTGCTCCTCATAAGACTTGTGCTCTAGACCCTTCACCAGCTTTGGCACCTTTCTCTGGACGTGCTCCAGCACCTCAATGTCTTTCTTGTAGAGAGGGGCCCAAAACTAAACACAGTACTTGAGGTTCGGCCTCACCAGTGCTGAGTACAGGGGGATGATCACTTCCCTAGTCCTACTGGCTGATCTTGATTCAAGCCAGGATGTTATTGGCCTTCTTGGCCACTTGGGCACACTGGTGGTTCATATTCAACTGGCTTGTTGACCAACACCCCCAGGTCCTTTTCCTCCTGGCAGCTTTCTAGCCACTCTTCCCCAAGCCTGTAGCATTGCATGGAGTTATTGTGACCCAAGTGCAGAATCGGCAGAGCTTCATGCTCTACCAATGCTTTGGATGCTGAGATGGGAGCCATTTCCTGAAGTGTTCCCCTTCCCTTACTGCTGATTTCTGTGTGGCCACCTGAGACAGCTCATGCAGAGTCCCCGCTCCTCCCTCCCAGGAGCAGGCTGCCAGTGAGACGCAGGTGAACTGGGGAGGCTGGAGTAGCAGTTGTGCACTGTGGGACAGGCAGAGGAGGAGGGGCAGGGAGAGAGCCCTCTTCACACTCTGCTTACTGCCCTGCCACCAGTGTTCCTATCCTTCTCCTTCATGCAGCCGTGCCCTCCTGGTTTAGCAAGTCTGCCTGTAGGACATGGGGCAGCAAGTGAGCTTGGATGGTAGGGAATTCAGAACAGCGTGCCCACACCAGTGCTTCAGCAATCTGCTCTGCATTTAGATGTGTACACCAGGACATCATTTTTTACATTATAAGTGTCAGCAGCCCAAGGCAACAAACAAATTAGAAACAGCTATGATGGGGCAAAGCATGAGAGAGAATACTGGATGTGTGAAGGTTTTGTGCAGCAAAACCAGCCTACGGGGCCATCTAAGCAATAGGAGGAATTCAGAAGAAGGTACATTCAGGCTGGAGAAAGTGATTGGAAAGGACAGGACATAGCCAACAAACTGAAAATTTTAACTCTTTCATGTGATTGGGGAGGAATGTGACTAAACAGATTTCCACTTTACAGGTGTTTTTACTCTACCATTTTGCTGGTCAGCCAGTATTTCAGAAAGCCTGACAAGGACACTGTGTTTTATTATGTTCAGTAGGAAAATTACTTATGGGACATATGGGCTCACCCATTTTTGAGAGTATCTGAATCTTACAGGTAGACAGAACACCAATAATATATTGCTGTCATAAATGACTTTTGACATGAATGGGAAGTAAGTCTTGCTGCATTCACTATCTACCAGCTTTATTTGCTGATTGATTGTTATGCAGGACTATATGACCTTCATTTATTTGCCTCTTCAAAATATAAAAGAAGATTGATAGGAATACTTCATTATTCAATATTTGTGTCAAAGTCATTTTTATCTCAGGTACTGTTCTGAAAAGTAAGATAGTACCACTGATTATTTGTCTGAGAAAACTATACAAAGCAATGATGATCCATTCTTTCCGTGCAAGTGGTTTTAGGTCCCAAAACCTAAAGCAATTTTCTGGCATTGAATAAAACAAAATACAACAAACAACACAGCAATTGAAGAAAAATGGGGGAAAATTACTCATAAGAGGAACATGTAATGGGGGTAGACGTCAGTCACTGAGTCCTTAGGGTTGTGTGGCACAATGAGCAAAGGCAAATGATGGCTCCGCTCCAGCAGAAGTGGCCTGTCCGCAGCTGGGTTATGCCAGGCTGGCCAACCTTCAGCCGCCCCTTGGTATACACAGCCTGCACCAGCACTTCTGCTCCCTTACATCCTGTGTGGAGACGTACAGTAGTCCCATGTTTATTTGCAAATACAAGTACAAATACAATTCAGAGAGACCTAGACAGGCTGGAGATTTGGGCGGAGATAAACCTTATGAAATTCAATAAGGGCAAGTGTAGGGTGCTGCACCTGGGGAGGAACAACCCCATGCACCAGTACAGGTTGGGGGCTGACCTGCTGGAGAGCAGCTCTGTGAAAAGAGACCTGGGAGTCCTGGTGGACAACAGGATGACCATGAGCCAGCAATGTGCCCTTGTGGCCAAGAAGGCCAGTGGCATCCTGGGGTGCATCAAGAAGAGTGTGGCCAGCAGGTCGAGGGAGGTCATCCTCCTCCTCTACTCTGCCCTGGTGAGGCCTCATCTGGAGTACTGTGTCCAGTTCCGGGCTCCCCGGTTCAAGAAGGATGGGGAACTGCTGGAGAGGGTGCAGCAAAGGGCTACCAAGATGATTAGGGGACTGGAACACCTCTCTTGTGAAGAAAGGCTGAGGGATTTGGGTCTCTTCAGTGTGGAAAAAAGACAGTTGGGGGGGACGTTATCAACACTTCTAAATACTTAAAAGGTGGGTGTCAGGAGGATGAGGCCAGGCTCTTTTCAGTGGTGCCCAGTGACAGGACAAGAGGTAATGGACACAAACGTGAGCATAGGAAGTTCCCCCTGAACATGAGGAGGAATTTCTTTACTTTGAGGGTGGCAGAGCACTGGAACAGGCTGCCCAGAGAGGTGGTGGAGTCTCCAACTCTGGAGACATTCAAAACGCGCCTGGACGCGTTCCTGTGCAACCTGCTCTAGGTGACCCTGCTCTGGCAGGGGGGTTGGACTAGATGATCTCCAGAGGTCCCTTCCAACCCTACCATTCTGTGATTCTGTGATTCTGTGCAAATGAGGAGTAACTTTTCATTTGTTATTAGAAGTCTTTCTTTAACTTTAAAGACTACCAGATTTAAACTGTCTGTAAGCTGTTACCTTGCTTGTCCTTTTATCCATTTTGAGAAAGTTCTACAGTTTTGTTACACAAATTGTCTAATATACCTTGGACACTGTATGCATTTTCATAACAACTTGACAAGGCCTTATTTTCTATTATAAAACCATAAGACCTTTTCCACGATGGGTCCACGGTCACCGTCTAGCTAAATTGCCAGGCTACAATGCATAGGGCCTTCTTTAGGTTAACAAATAAGATCATGCATGTGATGGCATTTAATAGTAAGTCTTGATTTTTGTTAGTGAATTGAAGTGGGTTTCTCACCAGAAAGTATAACCTTTCTAACACAAGCAATCCATTTTAACAGTTCAGCTAGTTTTGCAGTTGACATATAGAAGCAAGCTGCTTAAAGACTTTTTTTTTTTTTAGCTATTTATAGTCATGCTCAGTCACAGACTGTACTTCCTTTTTATACATTGTTCCAGCTCACCTCCAGCATTTACAAAGTTTCAGCAGGCTAGGCTAGGACATTAGTGGCAACTGTGAATTCCTTGCTCACAACAATTCTGCTGAATATGCCCATGACAAAGTGGCATCCACCTAATCTGCTTGGCTGCTCAGGAACTGCAGAGCCAAAGGAGAAAAAAAACAGTAAAAAGTTTTCAGTAAGCAGGTGAATAGTTACAAGTCATTACTGAGAAGTAGCTCTGTTAATAGACACCACTTTTTGGTTATTTTCAGACTGGCACTATAACTTAAACTGCTGTAGCAACCATATTTGGCATTTTAATAAGGACAAGTTAGTTCTGGGTTTTAGGAGAATCTATATGACAAGTCTAACACCATTAAACTCAGGCTTTAGTACCTCAATTGTGTCATTTTCAAGGCTTCATTGCTTGGAGGTCTATATGGCCTTTAATATGTTTGCATTACCCCCATTAACACAATCACTTATTAGAAGGAGTTTTGTCGATGCATTGAAACAAACACAGACCCATTAAAATGTATGAGTTACATATTAATACCACACACTGGGGCTTACTATTTTCCTTCTACATTTAGCAAAATAACTGCTGAAAAGAATACAACAGATGCAGTAAAATATTCTTAGCTACAGACATAAGGAATTAATTTTATGAAATGCTTCTTTTTACATTTTTTGTCTTTTCAGCTTGACTCCAGCTTGATAGTTCTTGCTGCTTTTAAATTCATTCTAATTAATTTCATAATGTTTTACTTTGCCAAATAAACAGCCTCCCAGATATTTATTTCAATTTTTTAAAGTTAAATAAACCCAGCCTGTTTTCCACAATAATTCTGTATTTTACCCATTTCCTTTTTCATAGTAGCCATTCTTCTCCAGATTGTTGAAATGCTGTCTTGCAGAAAGGAAGGTGAGGCAGGCTATCACCTCTTAATAAACTACCTTAATCTCTGGACTCTGAGTTAAAAAGGGAGTTCCTTATTCTTCTTCACCTATGGCCTGAAAACACATCAATAGGGCTTCCAGGAGAAGAATCAGAGCTGTGACTCCTGGATTCAAGCTGCTGCTGTTTCAACCTGGGCATGGTACACATCCAGATTCAATACTTGCAAAACTCTACTTCCCTTGGCATTTTCTATCAGCTACATCGCCTATTGACTCTATAGGCTGGTTTCTGTGGACGCTACCTTGTTCTCCTGATGTATTGCATACAGAGCATAGATGCTGCTCAGTTATTTCGGGGAGAGGGTTGCTCATGGTTGGACACTGTCACTCTAGTTTAGTGGTACTTAGGCTTCCTTTGCAGGCATTAGGCATTACAGTGGTGCTCACTTCAGCTCAAAAGCTGTACGTACACTTTCTCTTATTAGAGCGTAATCCTTGAGTTAAGCTACCCCAGAAAGATTTCTGGTTTTGTTTTATATTCAAATGTTCATTTGCTAATGTTCACTCCTAATTTAGTGCCCTGGCAAATGGCTTAGATTTGCCTTTCCTGGTCCAGTAAGTAGGGATTCATGTATTCATACAAACGGAGAAGGCCTAATAGCAAAGTTCCCTACCTAAGCACATCTTATCATTGTGTGCTGAGAACACCTTGCTGGGAAATGAGAGACTGTGATTCATGGTCCTTTCCCCCTTCCCTCAGGAGACTGGATCTACAGGTAAGACCAGTGGAGGTCCTGGTCTACTGATCCTGCCATGAGTTAAGTGTGGCCGAACACTCCAAGTTCCTCAGTACTGTGATGGCCTCATGCAGTTATGTATGTGCCCAACAGCCAAAACAGCGTAGTATCAAGGGGCAGCTGAAGGGAGACTAGAGGTGTTTCAGAGGGATATAATGGTAGCATGTAGCTGCCTGCCTTTTGTATATTTACTTTCTCAGTGACTGCAGTATCACCCTTTTCTTATTTGCTCCTTTACATTGGCAATTTCAAAGTAGTGGAAATAAGATTTCTTTCCTTTTCTTAACACATAGGTTCATCCCCATATAGTTCTTCTTCTGATTTCTAACATTCCTTTTGCTGGGATGCAGATACAGGACTCTGGAGCTCTCCTACAGACAGTTCTTCTGTTATGGCTTTACTGGTTGTCTGTGCATTGACCTTGCACCTCTGCTAATGTCCTCTATCCCTCTGTAAATCTTGCCCCTTTTCTCATATACATTATTGTCAGTGCATATCTTCTCTTATCCCTTGCTGTTGCAGAAAGATTAGCACACTTCACTTGCAAGAGAGAAGCAACAATATGCTTTCTTGATATAAAATAGTGAGTTAACAAAGTCCAATGGTAAATGCAACAGTGGTTTAACAAGATTCGATGGCCAGGTACACTTGGTTATTTTCTGCATAGAGGACAGGGTCAGACAAAACTGTCAGGGAGACCTTCCCATTGATTCATGAGGTTCAGAAAGGACCCCCTTGCTTTCTAAACTCCTCCTCAGAGAGGAGGCTAGGTGCAGCTGGTCAGACTTGGTCTGACCAGACTTGACTTGGTCAAGTCAGACTGGTCAAACCAGACTTGGTCAATGGTTTATGTCTGAAGGATTACGTATGTGCAATTAATCCTATGTATCACTTAGCTAAGATTTCAAAGGTTATCATGCTGTTAATCACTTACCAAGAATCTGTTGCGGCAAGGAATCTCTCAGCCTTGAGGAATAACACTGAGAGGTATTCCTACTGAAGAGGAGATCCTGGCATGCAGCCTGCTGCTGTGCAGGAGAGCTCAAAGGGCTCTTGGGCTGTTCACTATTTTTGAAGTAAGATGATTGACTCATAGTCATATTTGCATACTGACTGCAGATGTTAGTTCCTTCCAATTTGGCTTGAGTTGGACATTGACCAGCACTGTGGTTAGGTGAGCGTGTTATCACAAATTAGCCCTTGTCTATTGTGGTGTTATCTGTCTCCCCCAAATCCACTTTGACCAGATGCATCCATCAAGACCACCTGTGGTGGTTATTGCTTAAGCAGGGTTATGGGAAAAGGTCAGGTTGGGGTGGAGCATTTGGGAAGGGAGCACGCTGTCACACTTTCCCAGAACATATCCAGCCACTACAGCTCCTGTTACCTCAAGCAGGCCACTACTTCTTCACTTTCTGTATCATTTGCTAGTTACCACTAACCCCTTCAGCGCTTTCTTTTGCCCTGATATTTCGTAGAACAGTTCATACACTGTAAATTGCCTCCTGCCTCCCTTCCCATTAAGTTACCATCTGTTAAGCATTATCCTCAAATGTTATTTGCAGTCCAACAAACTTCCACTGAAAGATATGGGCTATTTCCCTTCATTTTTTTCTTCATTCTAGATTTGGCTCTGTGTAAAGCGTGTGTGCAGCTGTTCAGTTCTTGCTCGGAGGTTTATCTGCTACCTCAAGGCTTTATCTGCCATCTCTTTTATCTCTCACTCAGTTTCTTAATTTTTCATTCTCCTTTTTCTTTCTAGGATGAAAGGGTGAGGAGTAAGCATGCCCACAGTCTCTCTGCAAGGATCTGCATCCCCATCCAGCCGCTGCTATTGCCATCGAGGCAGTTATCAGAGCAGGCATCCTTTCAACTTATGCTACGAACTCACTTGCCCACTCAGATGCTTCGGTGAAATGTGACAAGCTGCCAGGTGTTTCTGTGTTTTAACATTTGCTTCAACAAAACATTTTCTTCTCTTGCCAGTGTGACCTTTAATTTGATCCTGACTGGAGTAAATAATGACTTTCCTGCAACATTTCAGGCATCTCTCCTGGCACTTTTCATTTTGCCACTTCTAACTGAATGCTACAAAGATCTGCATAGCTGTGGCTTCCCTCCTGACAAGGGGGACAGATGTGGCTGGCTGTCCCACAGTGTCCAACACTGTTTCTGCAGCCAGCCAAACCACAGCACAGCCATCTTCCCTGACTGTTATTATTCCTCTTAGTATTAAATGGAAGATCACTATGTCAATCCTGCAAAATCCTGTTTACAATTGGTAAAACTGTACTTCCATAATCTGTTCAGAAGCTTATTCCTTAGATCAGGCTATTTTCTGTGAGCTATTTGTATCTCTGCATTGCAGATGGTATGCAATTTGTTCACTGATCTCACTAACAAGAACAGTGCTCTTTCCCTCTTTTAATCTATGTATGGCTTTTCTCTTGCTTTTTTGTCAGTGGCCTGGACCTCAAAGGTTTCCTCACCTGTCACCTCACCTTCATACTTTTCTGTTATATGTTTTATGCCTGCTCAAACGCCAGGCACAATCACCCTTTGGTATGACCATGTTTTGCCAGCCAACAGGTGGATAGAACTTCCTCCCAGAGGTGATGCTTCAGACCTACCGTCCTGGTGGAGTTCAAGGGCACTACATCAGGTAGGGTGGGCTTCTTTCTGTGGGCTGAAGGCAGATTTGGGGCTATCTGTGAGAATTTCAGGTTGTCCCTTTTCTTCAAGGAATAGGGCACTGCCAAATCTGTCCTTCTAAAATAATAATCGAAAGAAAAATTGTGACTTCTGCAGATTTATTTCCCTTTAGGCCTCCCTCCCGATGTTCTGAGCACAGGGAATGTATTTATTTTACATTTGCAAAAAGATGCTATATCAATATGCCCCTGCTCTGGTCTGTTGCTATATTATGATTATGTCAGAAACCCATTTCTTACCTTCCTGAAGATAAATACAATATGAAAAATGTGTACAAAACCAATGATGCAGATGGCAAAGACTACATGCTAAATGGAAGCAAAATTTTCATGATTTTGATTTCTTTCTAGTTATTTCCAGAGACAAACGTTGTTGACAACATTCTAAAAATGTTAGTTGTCCTTAAAACTTAATATTTTAAAGTGTGCTACCTTAGAGTAATGACAGTAGAAAAAAGAATAAAACAAATCATATGAAAGTGAATAACATTGGGAAATCTTATTTTCTCTTATTTCAGTATTTTTGGACTGTATCTGACACTCAAATGCAGGAGGATCAAAAATCTCACAAGATGACATATGGCATAGCAATGAATTAATACTGTTTTATAATGCATGGTTGACTTAATAAACAGAATTGGAACTATGACCTCAGCAGGTGGGATTTCAAGGATAGATCCCAAGTACTGCAAGCTGACATTCTGCATGCCCCCTGCGTTTTGTTTGGACAAATTAAAATCTTCACAGTTATCCAAACAATAACTTCTCTCCCTGTTTAATGAAATTTTCAATGGATTTTGTAGAAATGACTTCCCCTTTCAATATTCATGACAGCATCAGAGAAACAAAGAGGCTCTAATACAGTCTCTAAAGTGACAGTTTCTGTTCTTAGTGAAGTCAGTGGCAGAATTCCAGTGTTTTCAGGACACTTTGAAATGGAGTATAAGCATGGCAGCTTTCTGCAGATCTGTTTAAAACCAGCACTTTGATACTGTGAAACTTCTGCTTCTAGGTTACACCACAGAACCTAGAGCAGAATCAAAACCAGACTTAATTGACTTTCTATTACCCCATTTTGGCATGTTCTGCAGTATCTGGGTTGCCTCACGCCACAGGGATTTTTTGAACCCACAGTTTAAGGTGGCCAGTAGAATGCTGCACTGGCCAGAGAGATTGTGGAAATCTGCTCCCTGGTTCCCTACATGTCTGACTGGAGTTAGTCCTTCAACATGCCACCTGTATGCAATGCACAGCCTAGTATCATTTTTTTTATGCAACACTAACAGCACAGAAAATTACTGAAATTGCGGCCCATATGTCTGAGAAAGCTGACCAGTGAACAAGGTGTTACTGGGTATTTAAGTCTGCACTCCAAAGAAAAGAAATGTTTCTGTAACTGCAACAGCAGTCTACAAGAAAAAAATGCCCAGCGTTGTGCTTAAAGGAGAAATCAGGTGTATGAAAGCAGGGTATTGACTGGCTTTCTACTTCATTATTACGTGAATCTATTCTGGCTTGATGAATTCATTTTGATTTTCCCAATTACCTTTATATGTATAAAAAAGATGTGTTCTAAGCAAAGTTATTTACAATAGATAAGAAAAAAGTTCTAAGCAACCTGCTTGAACTGACTCTGCTTTGAGCAGAGGGTTTGGACTGGGGGGACCTCCAGAAGTGCCTTCCAGCGTCAACTATTCTGTGCTTCTGTGTTTCAGTTCTCCAGCTAAAAAGCATCCAAAGTACTAGGAAAATGTCTTACTGCCAGTCCAGATTAAGATAATTTAAAAATATTCCATAAATCAACAAAATCAAAGAAAAAAATGTTTGCACTATTAAAGCATTGCATTCTGAGTGGATTTCAGCCACTTGGTGTAGTATTACTGCAGTCAGCTTAAATTTCTAAAGAAAAAGTCATTCCAGGAAAGCAAGGAGAAATTTCTTCTTAAAATATGTCCATATAGGGCAATTTCAAAATATGTTTCTTTTTTTTTTCTTTTTTTTAGTTGCATAAATAGATTTTACTTACAAAGAACCTATTTTTGTATTGGAAAACACATTTTTAAAGAATCCCCAACAAACAAAGGGCCGTTAATCTTGACTGATTTTAAGCTGCGAGCATGTTCACAGGAATGTTTTCCTAAGCTGTGAACTTCATGCCACCTCCGTTCTGACCTGAGGCAGGAGAGGGCAGGATGCCAGCATGGTTCATATTAAGGTCACTTCATGTTATTTATGCAGCTGTAAAACTGTCAAATAGAACAAAGCAACTGGATTATTTCTGTAGGGACTACTACCTCTAGAGAAAAGTATGCCCAGGAGATGGGAGATCAAGCTTTTTGGCTTCTGTAAACTGGGGTTCTGGGGTACCATAGGACCTCAAAACCAGATCAGTAAATTATAAATCAACTTTACTGTCTGTCTTCATGAAAAATAACAAAGTGAACTGCACTGTTTAGCCTCTTTCCTCGTGCCATTTTCAAGAGGCATGTGAGCTAGTGCAGTGCTTCACTAAAGGAAACTGGTTTCCAGTCCAGATAAAGATTTAACAGCACTGTCCATAGTCACATATTCCTTCCTTCATTTCTGGCATCAGTCACTTGCTCAAGATTAAGAAGCGATGGGCAACGTATTTCCACTCCAATAGTATCTTGTTAGTACCAACAGTACATTTATCCAAGTTTCCCCAACACCTGTTGATAGCAAAATTACCAGCTGCAATCTCATAGCCTTCGCTGCTCTCTTGGCCCTGTCCCAGCAGTGAGGACTGGAAAGACTGGAGGTGGGCTACATGCCCTTTCCTCTTTTCTGCAGCTAGTGGTACTTCTGCTTGCTCCCCTCTTTGAAGTGCTGAGCAGGGCATAGCCGATCAAAGCATGGAGGTAAGGAAGGCTCTACACATGCAATAGAGAAAATGGTGGAGTATTGCCTGGCCAGGTGTTGTCGGTGCATTGGTGAAGCACTTCACAGTGCAGCCTCCACTGTGGAGCTAAGTAGCCTCACCAAGGGCAGGTCCAGAGATCAGACTGGTGGGGAGAGACATTAGGCATGGGGGGCGGGGGGGAAATGGAACAACAGAGACCTTCATGAGCAGCCTTACAAAATTTCTCTAACCCCACGTAGGTGGGTTGACTCCTCAGATGATTAGTGGCAAGTGTGCTGTTTGCAGTACTGTGAAAGGCTCGGGGGCATCACACATCAGTGACAGGCAGGCTGCTCTTGCAAAGAGCCGGACACAAAAACAGCAGGGCTGTAGTCTGAGTTCACCGAATGAGGTCCAGCCCTTCCCAGCCGAAAGGCAGCAACACTCGAGTTGCAGCACGTGAAGCATTACTGTGGATTGGGAAGGGTTTAACTACTTTGTTTTATTTAACAAATAAGCAGCTCTTTAGAAGCGTCAGAACAAGATACATGTTTTGGTTGAGCATCTCTCAGCTGGAAGCTTTGTAGGTACTTTTTGGAGCAGCCCTACAGGCAGAACAAGCGCCTTCTGCCTCCTCCCTGACCACACAAGTAACCAGCTGTTTTCACTGATTAAATCTTGTTTTCTGTTTTCCTCAATGCCTTTGCGGGTGTGCTACTATTAAAAAGAGTCTCTGCACCCTCATGAATGATAGATCCATGACTGTAGTCGGTAATCCCTGCAGATGAAGATCAAGGCTCACAGGTTACAGCTGTGTGTGTCCTGCCGCAATGCCCTTAACCCAAGGATGTTGCCAGGACTGGAAACTAGGACTGACTGAGACCTGTCTCCAAGATGTCTTGCAAGGTTGCTTACAAACTCTGGCTTTACTGCAGATGGCATTATATAGTTTTTTTAGGAAGTGCAAGGCTCCAGCTGCCTTTTTCCATGGCAGGTGGGATAGATGACAATGCAAGAACTGTTTTTTTCTGGATCGTATGCCCACATTACTGGGGATGAGGTTTGCTGCTCACAACACCATCCTGTTTGCCCAACAATTTTATGCAGGCTAATGCAAACAGGCTGTCTATTTTGTCCTCCAAGATATGGTCAAGATATTGTAAATGCAGGTATTACAATTTTTACTTCCACAGAAGTTAGGCATAATTAGAAGACCTTCAGGTCAAAAAGGGAGCATTAGGCATGCTAATGTGTTGGGAATATTTCAGCAGAGGAATAAAGTACTGCCTGTTCGCTATGTGATGAAAACACATCTTTGGCAACCTGGGGAACTTCTGAAGATGGTACTTGGCTTCCCTGTCCACACTGTGGTGTCTGTTTCCTGAGACAAGTCTCCTCTGGGGGTACCTGCTGCTCCTCTGTGTGCCCCATAACACAGACCCATGACAATAGACAGGCTTTTTAATGTACAGCAAAGAGAGATTCACTTGCTGGTGACACAGCAGAGGTTCAGACAGCACTATGCATGTGGATTGGGAAAAAAGGTAACAGGCAAGACAAAAGCATAAGGTGCAGTCGAGGCTGCAGTGACAAGCCCCGTGCTGCTGTGCTGCACCCCGTCCTCCGTCTGGTCCTCAGGGGGCCCCTTGACAGCCCACGATCCCCGCCTCTTCACGGACAAACTCCACACTCCTCTGAAGTCCCATGCAAATGACGACTTAGACCTTAAGCTGGTCCTCCTGGTGTTCGCATCCTCTGGGTATGACCTGATGCACATTTGTAAATCTTTGGAGCTCCAAAGTTTTCCACACATTATCTGCTATGAGAAGTATTCGTCACACCTGTATTTTACCAGGCCTCTGCCACGTTCCTAAATTTTCACACACAGGCACCCTAAAAGCTTTCTGAAAACACGTCAGACATGCTCACGTCTCTGCAGACAGGCTGCCTTCCCTTGCCCATCTTTTGTCCCTTCTGAGGGTGTCCAGTCTCAGGCAAGCACTGGGAGGAGCTGGGCTGCAAGGAGGGAGCCTAAATTTCACTAGGTTGTGCAGCTGCGAGTGAAAGAAATCCGTTGCCAGTTTACCCCGGCTGTACACTTTCCAGATGGTGCACAATTATTGTATATCCCATTTCTCTTCCAAGGACAGAAATGCATCAATAAACACATGTATTAAATCTGATTGTTGAGGGGAAGAAGACTTGAAAAACATCGTTCATTTATGTGAGATGCTGAAGGCGACCCATGAGAAAACTCTGAGAAAAATATGATTATGGGTTTTACAGCATGTAGTGTGATAAACTTCAGAATTTAAAAAAAAAAACAAAGAACAGCTGTAAAAGGTTGTAAACAACGTTGTCCAGAAACCAAAAATTTGGAAAAGGGTTGGTTTTAGACTATCTGGTTTCACAAACAGCTCATGACTGAGCTGCTTTGATGAAAATTTATGTTATCTTTGTCAACACAAAATGTTTACAGTCTGAACACATTTACCAAACATTTGATTCAGCTGTGAAAGTGAATTTCTGAAAGCAGAGTCGCAACACGAGTGCATGCAACATTGGTGACTTCAAAGGATGTATGCCTTCCTGTAATAGAGGATTATAGATTGCCCTGGTAGGTCTCATTCTTGTTTATATGAGACCTTTTTACCCTGCTCCAAAAATATATAGCGGCTTTAAGTAGAAATGAGTTACTTTTGCACCCATTTTGAGGCCCATTCACAATCTTTTGTTGGATAAAACAGATAAACCCCAGATATTTTGCACATAAAACCCAGTCCAACTTTCAGTCTCTGCCTGTATCTTTTGCCAAAGCCATTTCTGTGGGTTACCTTTTGACGTTTGAGGGGCTGTAGGGTTGGGAAGGGGGCACAAAGGAGATATTTTGAAAGCTCTCCTTGTCACAGCTGTTGAAACTTCAGTGTTAGGGCTCAGTGCTGATTTCTGCAGGTCAGGGCCTCACAGAATTTCATCAGATTAAATGTAAATTAAATGCAATGGAAACACAGCAGACGGATTTTGGTTTGCAGATGAAGGCAGAAAGGACAGACAGTTTATTCATTCCAGGGAAACAGATGTAGAATGTGCCATACAAAAGCAAAGCCCCTCACAAAACAACACCAAATTAGACCTTATGTCCAAATACATCCAATTTATTTGCACAGTAGCAAGAGTTCCTGATAAAAGCACAGAGTTCGTAAGGATGTGCTCATACTTACCTCCGTAGACCATTCCCTACCATGAAAATGTCAGTATTGGAAAGATTTCCAGAAACTTGAAACTATTGCAAAGATTACCAGACACTGGAAACCACAACGGTGGCCTGGCCGGGGGATGGCCTGGTGTTGTTCTGAGTGCTCCAAGGCGGGGGATTCATCCCTGTTTGCTGAAGGCACTTGAGCAACTGAAGAATTTGTACCACCCTGAGGATCACTGTTTTACAGGGAAAATCTAGGTCTCCAGAACTCTCGGCTGGAAGAAAATGATTTATTTCTCTTTTCTAATGTTCTTAAAATTATGATTTCTTTTTTTTTGGTTTACATCTGAATCTGTTTCTCTGAAGCATTTGAGGTACCATGAGTGAAGGACATTTCGGAACATGTAAATGACTGTAATATATTATATTTTATGTCTGGCTTGCAGCTTTTTCCATTCAAATGAAAAAAAAAAATCCAGTCGCTCTGGCTCACTGTCAACAGCTAGTGTTATATTAGGTGACTTTGTCCTTATACAGGAGACTCTGTGGTTTATGTTTTTTGTGGGGTTTTTGGGGTATTGTTGCTGTGTAGAATAGCTCCCAAAAACCTGGCAGCACAGTATCAAAAACAGGAAGGGGGCAAATAGGGTATGTGTAGGATCCGTAGGGATTAGTGGCTTTTCATTGCTCCCAGCTTGGACATTCCCATTTGTACTCTGGGCCACCAGTATGTGATATGTCTTAACTTGAAAAACATTTGGAAAAATCCTCCTCTGCCTTTTCACCTCCCACTTTGGACTTCAGTGTAATGAGGAGGTAACAGCCACGTGGCAGCTTTAGTTTCCTACAGCGAAGGTGAGGGAGAAGTTTGTTTCCCTTATGCTCCAATTCACCATTGTAAAAGATATATAAACTGATTTTGTTCATGGTCTTTCAGTGGAAAATGGTATCTAATTAGATGTTAACATTTTTCACTGTGCACCCACTGCTGTTTCCCTTTAGACTAAATGAGTGTTTGGTTGCAAGTCCTCTGGCTCATTATTTCTCCTTTTGCCTTCTGGCATTTTGAGCCAAATCAGCATCAGTATAATTCAGAGTGTTGCGAGAGGTGAATTCCTTAAATTCTTCCTCCTTCAGCCCGAAGCTGGAAGTCACATTTCATAGGAAAATAGAAAATAATTCGCCTGTTCCATCTGCAGTGTTAGCTAGTGATTTGCTAGTGTGTTCTGGTTCATGGCTCAGGTGCCCCTAGGGACCATGAAGGAGTTACAAGAAATAACCATACAAATGATGTTAAACTGTAGTAACCTCCAGGGAAAAAACAGAGTAGTTTTCTCCTCTATTTTTAGACTATTTTTAGTAGGTTTCTACATTAACATGAAGACACAGTAGAAATAGCTATGGCAATCTTTTAGGGCATTGTAATTTTGCCTTTCTAAGAATAGCCCAGTGAGTGGTGCATGTTTGCCCTTTACTGCAGTCAACTGAATAATCTATCTGCAGAGACTGAAAGGTGGAGTGGATAGTTGGGTATCATGACTATTTGGCTGAAACAGTGAAAATATATTAATAATTATAGTGGCGAGGTATTAATGGGTTAAAAGATACCTATCTCATTAACTCATAGCATAAAAAGAGTAACCTTCTCAATAAATAAGTGCCTGGAAAAAAAAAATCGTTTCACCCATTAAAAGGAGTAATACAATCTTAGCTTATTGATACACTGTAGAAAGAAACATATCACTTATTTTAAACAAAGTGACATTAATGATGAAAATAATGTGAAAATAATGATATGAACTAGTCTTTTTGCTGCAGGAAAGCACTGAATACTCTTGGTTCATATTTACTTGAATCAAGCTTCATGTTTATTTGATTCAAATGCAATTTTGCTGTGAGCTAGCAAAGTAATCTGCAAGACAAGTTTTGGGACTAATATTTGAGAGAAGCAGAATTTAGCACTAC